>NW_008824499.1:4471400-4485944 GCF_000699105.1 Pygoscelis adeliae | reverse complement strand
GGCTTTAGCTTTCCTAACCTGATCCCTGGCTGCTCGGACAATTTCTCTGTATTCCTCCCAGGCTACCTGTCCTTGCTTTCACCCTCTGTAGGCTTCCTTTTTGTGATTGAGTTTGTCCAGGAGCTCCTTGTTCATCCATGCAGGCCTCCTGGTGTTTTTGCCAGACTTCCTCTTTGTTGGGATGCATCGCTCCTGAGCTTAGAGGAGGTGATCCTTGAATATTACCCAGCTTTCTTGGGTCCCTCTTCCCTCCAGGGCTTTGTCCCATGGCACTCTACCAAGCAGATCCCTGAAGAGGCCAAAATCCGCTCTCCTGAAGTCCAGGGTAGTGAGCTTGCTGTGCGTCCTCCTTGGTGCCCTAAGGATCTTTATATGGATTACTTCCAGTATTTCCGTATTTTCTGAACAGTCCCGTCCCCCCCCGCCCTATATTTTGAGTTTTTCATTTCAACTTGAATGAGAAAACAACCCAAGAAAAATAAAGAAATTTCTAGTATACATCTGTTTTGTAACCATCTTTACATCTATCTGCAGCCTTACAGCTCTTCTGTTTTTAGAATAGAATAGAATATTTTCAGTTGGAAGGGACCTATAACAATCACCTAGTCCCTATCTGTCTATAGAGGGCCTCATCTGCTCAGTCTTCCTGGTCAGGTGGCCTGTAGCAGACCCCCACTGTAATGTCACCTGTCCCTGCCTTCCCTTTAATCCTGACCCATAAGCTTTCGATTGGCTCCCCATCCATCCCGAGGCAGAGCTCCATGCACTCCAGCTGGTCATCGACATAGAGGGCAATGCCCCCTCCTAACACATCTCCATGTGTTTCTCCGAGAAAGCTTTTCTGCATATCTGTTACGTTTTGTGTGGTTTTGTTTTCTCCTAACTCTGTTATAAGATCATCACTCTGGAAAAATTTGCTAGCTTGTATGATTCCACAGTGGAAATCAGTGGATCTTGTCCATGTCAGGAAGCAGTATATTGGCTAATGTGGAAGACTTGGTCTAAAACTGTACTGTGTGTGCTGCTGTCACCTACTGTAAGATTATTGCGTTGTTCTCACAAACTGGACTCCGCAGACTAAGAGTCTGGAAGATGGTAAGGACTTCTCATTCCCAGTAATAAAAATATGGGGTGTGAAAACCACTTAGGATCTGACCCAACTGCAGGATAGTTGTTTCAGTTTCTAAGACTTATAAATGTTAAATATTATGATTATTCTTCCCAATATTTTAATGGAATGCCTTTTTATGTGTTTTGCAGAGCTTTGTTAGAAGGGGAGAGCAACCAGTGGATTATTTCATGGAGAGATCAGCATACAGGGAAATTGCCTCAAGGTAAAAAATGAGTATTGAAAAATGAATGTTGAATGAAATTAAATATAACTGGAAACTATTGTATTATAGTATTCCTGAAGAATACTTTTTATGAATGTATTGCAAAGTGAATATTGAATTGGTTTTGAGTGTTAATGTTTTAAATCAACATAGTGCTATTCTATATGAGATAATTTATAAAATCATGACTCAAATGGAGAAGGTAAGTAGGGAGTGATGTTTCATAGCTCTAATAGTGCAGGAACTTTTGGATGCTCATGGGTGTTAAGAGAGTCTTGAAGTATAAAGCAAGAGGTATTTAACAAAACATGTAGTTAAAACCATGGAATTCATCATCATGAGGCATTGTGAGTGTTAAAAAGTTCACGTGGGTTTAAAGAGAAATTTTAGCAGAGTAATGAAAGAAAAATCAAAGACTTACTAAACATAAAGATACCATTTCTATCTTAGGAGCTGCAAATCTCTGGAGGCTGTGAGAGTATACCAGGGAAGTATCACTGTTTACTTGCCCTGTTCTTATACTCTTCCCCATGTATCTACTGTTGGTCACTGTAAACAGGATAATAGATAAGATGGACCTTTGATCTGACTGCTATGGCCATTGTTACTAATAACAGAATTAGTCTCAATAACATTCCTGAGTTTAACAATGTGTGGTCTTGAAATCATCAGACTGTCATAGACAGTAGTTCCAGAAGAGATTTGAAGGCTGTTTCTGTAGTAGTAAATTAAACAGATTAGGGGTTAGGCTGAAACGCTGACATAGTTGCCTGTGCTGTTAAATTGTTAGCACTGTCCCTGGCACAGTTTTGATCTAGACTAGCCAGTCCTTTTGCAGACAATATTCAGGCATATTCAGTGGTTACCACAGACCAGTAAACACTACCAAAAGTCAGAGGAGATGTGGCTAGCTTTTTAGGGGTAAATTTGAGTTGTGCAGTGCTGGTTGGTCTTAGAGCCAGACAATGATTCCTGGTACATTTTATTAAATTGTACAGATATAGCCTAAAAGGTTCTTTAGTTCTCTCCCTTGTTGTACCTTGTTGTATTTTGTGGCTATGAAAGGTTGTATTTGTGTTTACAATTTCCAGTATGCGGTGGCAGGTACGCCAGTAATTCTCAATAGGAACTGAGAAACTTCAGGCCATTTTGACTAATGAGGCAAAAAACAAAGCCTAGGATATTAGCATACATTATTTAATAAGAAGTTGTAAATGTAAATGAACATTAATATAATACGAAAGGTGTAATTTTTAAGTAAATGCCATAATACCCAGTAGCTCACAACAGATAAAATTAGCAAGAACTTGCAACTTAGTAAAAAGCTTTGCTTTCAGTTCTAATATAATTTATGCATAGACATAATTACAAAGCTCCACTGAATATGAAACTGTAGTATAAAATTGCTTGGTTCATGCCCTCTATTTTGTATTATTTTAGATACAAGCCATTATTTTAATGTTTGGTTACCTATGCTTTTTTTGCAGATATTATAAACACTTCATATAACTACACTGATACTTACTCTACTTATCAAGAAAGAAATAGAAATAAAGCTTCACCAACTATCAGGATCACTGATACAAGACATAGAATGCCACTGACAAATACTAGCAGTTCTGCACGTTATTCAGCTCAGTCAACACAGGCTGGATCACAGAAAACAGCTAGTGGAAGAGCTTTTGGAAGAGATGTACTAGGTTCAATATATCGCCCTTCAACAACTGTTAGAAAGGACGAAAGGATTGTAACAGACCACAAAGAATTAAGAACATTTACTCCAGCCTATAGTAGCTGGAAAAACACTGAAATGCAGCAAAAGACAATTCCAGAAAGAAAGAAAACAGAAGTTACAACTTCATCCACAGTATCTTTTTCAGAAGAATCAGCACATGCTGAAAGATCAGACAAGGACCACAAGCCTGACACGAAGCCAGGGATTTCTGAAAATACAAGAACAAAACCAAGCTTCACTAGATTTCCGACTTACGAGCTGAATACCAATTTTAAACCATCTAAATATGAAGAAACCATAACTGAAACTCAGACCACACTAAAAGAAAAAAAAGGAGGCAGCAAACCAACTGAAGAGAAAAAATCTCTGCTGAAAGAAAAAGATAAGCTAGAGAAACAAACAAAGGAGGAGAAAAAGAAAACTGATGAGAAACCTTTTTCAGAAGAAAGAAGTCTTGATTTTGGAAGGAAGACTGAGCAGAAAAAATATATCCATGAGGAAGTAATTAACCAGAACTTAACAAGAAGTGATATTTCTAATGCAAGAACTTTGAAAAGCGAATCAACCAAAAAAGATACAAATGTGACCTTGGAATCAAGAAGCAAAGAAGTCATTGAGATACCTATCAGTGTTGAAATGCCTGCTCCTGACAAAGAATCTCAGAGTAATAAAGAAATAAGGTTACAAGGTTTTAAAACTTCCATAGGAAGAGAAACAGATGACCATGTAACTAAGCCTGCTGAAATTCACAAAGTGAGTATTTCAGAAGCAGAATCCAGTCTGAAAGATGAAAAGCGAATTAGTGATAGAAGTAATAAAATGGGAACTCTGTCAACTGAAAATATAGCAGAGAATATTGTTGCTGACATTCTTAAAAGTTTTACGCAGCCTTCTGGTTCACAAATATCAACAGACACAAAAGTGACCTATTTTAATAAGAAAGAACAACCAGGTGATGGGAAAATAAAGACTGAGATCACAGTGCAATCTCAAGTTCAAGAAAATATAGATATTTCTGATGAAGCTGACGTAGGAGGTCTATCAAACCAGGATGTCAGAAAAGTTGTTCAAGAGGGTGTTGAGGGAACTCCTTCCAAAGAGGAGATAGAAGATATAGTACATCATGGCCTGAAAGGAAATGAGGGCAGAAAGAACATGTCTGTTAATGTTGAGATTGTAGAGGAGCCACTAGATTATGCCACTGATGAAAGGACTGATTTTTCAACACCTTTTGAAGTAGAGGAAGTGGAAGATACATTCCCTGAGAGAGAGGCGCGTTACGGTGATGAGGAGGAACAAAACATAACGTTCACGTATGAAGACGTTAAAAAGAAGAAACAACGCCATGAGAGTTTCACTCATGTGGAAGAAGTAACTGAGGAAGATGACTCACCTATTGAGCAAAAATATTTTGTATCTGTTCCTGATGATCATCCTATTATTAATGAAAAAGACGATGACTCAGTATATGGGCAAATTCATATAGAAGAAGAATCAACTATTAAATATTCTTGGCAAGATGAATTTTTACAAGGCACACAAAGTAAGAGAGATGAAGGTGTAAGCTCTCCAGAAGAAACATATCAAGTGGTAGGGGAGGAAGCCAGTGCCCATATTTTAAAAGAGCATCCTGAAGCTGAAACATCCCATGTTGAATCCATTGTTATTGAAAAAGAAATTAAAATTCCTCATGAATTTCAGACTTCAATAAAAGGGCTTTTATCAAAGGAAACGAAGGACCCTAAACATCAGTTGAAGGAAGCTTTAGAGCAGTTGGAGAGCAGTCTCCCAGAAAGTGTGAAAGAGGAGCTGTCTGCATTAACAAAAGAAAATCAAGCTGACTCTAGTAGTTTAGAATTTGATATCAAAAAAGTTGATCAAACAGAGGAGGGTGGCTTGGTGACAATTGTTGCTGAAGTCAATCTGTCACAGACCCTTAATACTGATGAATTTGATGTAGCTCAGCTTGGTGAAATAATTGCAAGTGAGAAGGAGCGGGCAACATTGCACTCCCAGAAAGAAGAGCGCTCGGAGAGAGTTGTTGATGGTAGAAGCAATATAGAAGTAGATACTTCTTCCCACGGTGATAAATACACTCCTTTGGCTGATCAAGAAAACTATAACTCATCCACAATGAGGAGGAGTGGGGGCGCAGGGTATCATACCACTGAAAAAGTTATTTATGACGGTTCAGTTTTGGAAACTGCGGATTTTGGATTAGTCTCTCACTCACCACAATCAACTGATGAGACCAAATCCACAAGGCATATTAAGGTTGGTCCAGCAGAGGTTCAGAGATTTGAGCAGATCGTATATGAAGGGCCTGGTTCTGAAATGCTGGAGCTCAGTGCTACAGAAGATCTTGTTCAGACAGAAGGATTGTCAGAGTTTAGCCGATCTGTGAAGCATTTTAAACTGGGTCCTAAAGAAATCCAAACCACAGAAGAAGTAATTTATACAGGCCCTATTACTACAACTGTAGAAGAGATTGGTTCTGGAAATCTTTCTCAGAAGTTTTCAACAGACTTCAACAGGTCCACAAGACATGTCACAGTAGGATCAAGGCAAGTAACTGAAGAAGACTCTTTTGAAGGGCCTGTTTCAGACTCTCTGGAGCTCAATAGCTCAGGTAACCTTTCTCAGACAGAAGGGTCTGTGGATGTCAGCAGATCAATAAGGCACTTTAGATTAGGTCCAGAAGATATTCATACTGAGCAAGTTATCTTTGAAGGACCAATCTCCGGTAAAGTGAAGGTCAGTGACACTAGAGACTTCTCACAGGCAGAAAGTTCAGTCAGACACATTCAATTGGGTCCCCAAGAGTTTATGACAGCTGAAGAAATCATCTACCAGGGGCCTGTCTCTGAGCACACAGAAATCAGTGAACTGAAAGACCAGACTCTTTCAGAACGCTCAATAAAGCATGTTAGACTAGGTCAAGTGGGAGTTAAAACCACTGAACAAATCATATATCAGGGCTCCCTTTCTGAAATTCCAGAGCTCATTAACAAAGAAGGACATCTTTCAGAGAATGAAGGAAGCTCAGATACCAATAGATCTTTCAGGCACGTTAAAATAAGTCCTGCAGAAACTCATGCTGAGCAAATAATCTTTACGAGACCTGTTTCTGAAACGCTGGAAGATCCTTCACAAACAGAAGAGTCATCTGAGAGCAGTAGGTCTGTAAAGCATATTAAAGTAGGATCCAAGCAAACATCTTTTACTTTACAAATGGATGTTTCCGGTATGGGTGGAATATCTACAGTAAAAAGTGGAGAAAAGCAAGCAACAATGCTCATATCCAACAATCAAGACCCTTCTGTTAGTCAGTCACAGACTGTCGTTGAAAGTGACCAGATTGTAGAAAACGAAAATAAAAGAGGCGGCTATGTTCTCTCCAGTTTTTCTCAAGATCATGGTGAAAAGGTCGTGGAAAAGTCATTTTTTGATAAAACTGTACAGTTGCAAAGAATGGTAGACCAAAGGTCGGTTATTTCTGATGAAAAGAAGGTCGCTCTTCTCTATCTGGACCATGAGGAGGAAGATGATGATGATAATGATAATGATGGACAGTGGTTCTGAAAGGACTCTTTAATGAAGTCTACTTAGTAATTTGTTTATACGTATTTTTGATTATCCTTTTTTTAAAGAGAGGAAAAAAAGGGATGGGGAAACACTCAAACTATTTAGATTATTAATAGCGGACTGAGAAGTACTGAATCTAAGCCTCTACCTATTCAGCACACTTTTTACTTTATTGGAAATTTTATTTTTGGGAGAAATGCTATTAATGTTTTTCCTCAGAGACTTGTGTCCAATACTTTCAGATTTTTCCACCCATAGAGAGGAATTTGCTACTGGGGAATTCAATGGATTATATTTTTTGTTTGTTTTACAGCAGGTCAATTAGTAAGTGTGTGCTTGAATAGGACTTTTCCTTTTTTTTTTTTTTTTAAATACTGTATTGTACTTGGTTACTAAAATATTCAGCAACTCTATTTAAATCTCAAGCTACTAACCACAAATATAACAGAATGTAAGACTAATGAGAGTGGTAGGTAGCTGATTTTCAGTTCCATTTCTGTGTACTTATATGCAATACCTAATGAAAACATTTTAAGATACAGTTATGACAGCTATAAAAATAAATACAAGCATAATAAGCATAGCAAAATTGACAAAAATGATATTATTTGTATAGCTAGAATGCAGTGCAAAAAAGAAAGAGGTAACACTGAAGCAAGAATTTCTCACAGTATTCCTAATGAGAAATAGTGATTTTTATGGTTAGACAGTAGTACATTTAATATCTTTAAAAAGAAAACAAATTTTAAAAATAGGCTGGATAGTATTTCCGCTGAAGTAAGGAGAACTCTTCACAGCTTCAGTGGCTATGTACATTAATAATATCAACTTATTTTGCAATATATGGGTTACCTTAATACTAGGTATTGCTAAAGGTAAGTGTGAAGTGCTAAACGTTATTACATAATGCCTAATTTCTTAACACAGTGAAATTAGCTAGTATGTGTTCTGTTCTGAAGAAAACTTGTAAAAATGGCATTCATGACACTTAGATCATTGTGTGTCAAGTCATTTCCAGATAATCCTTTCTTTGTTTACGAATGAGAAGATGCCCTTTTCAATTACTAGCCCTGCAAACCCAACCTGAGGTTTGAATTTTCCTTCCCCCCTCCCCCCCCCTTCTTTTTTTCTGGTTGTAACATTTGCCTCGGGCCAAAGTTAGTTTCTACTTAAATCATCTGAAAATAAGCTAATTTCACTTGGATTGCACATTGGTTAAATGAAGTACATAATTTAACTTTACGATTATAATTCAGTGACTTCGAAGTCCAGATCAGAAGCCAGCACCACTAAACTGTACTAAACTGTGCAGTGCTAGAAGAAGCGAAAATAGCAGTCAAAATATTTTTGTCACTGGGGTAAGAAGATACCATACTGGACACATATGAGAAATAAGATACACAAATGAGAAGCTGCTATTTTTACATGCGCGCGCGCGCACACGCACACACACACACACATTGACTCACTCACTCTCTCACACCTCCTCTGCAGAGCAGACACACGCCTGTATCCGGATGGCTGTGTTGTGCCAGGCCGGTGGTCGCTGACTCAAAACTTTTTCCCTGTGGTTATGTAAGCATAGTTTTGTGTGTGCTAATCCATATTAGAATCCAGTTAAACTGTCTTAGTCTGGCACGGCTAGTCACTTTTCGGATTCCTTAGTATTAACAGAAGCTAGATCTTTCAAAACTGACTGCTACTTTATAATATGAATGTAAATGCAGAGCTAAAGAGAAGCTCCATGCTGACTGACATATCATGCTGTTTCAGATATGGGACAGTTGTAATTGTTGTGTGCCTTAGTTACTAAGTTTGAAACTGTAAAAAAGCTATTAATTTCCAAAGATTAACACATGAAGTTTGTCTGCACTGCAAATTTTTCTATACGTTTTCCTCATTTTATGTAAGTGTGAGTACCAGTGTACTCGGGATTGGATATTTTTCGATCATGTACTATGACATCATTTGTTGAAACTGGAAGTGTAACCAACAGCTGGAAAATGAATAGGAAACTGAGTTGTGTAGAAGCACTAGAGGCATGTATGCTAAGCTTATTTATACTGTTCACTGTGTAATGGATAGTATTTTTTCAAAATTATTCATATGTGCTCAAAAAAGATCTTGTGCTTCCATTTATAAATAGGGTGTTATTAATTGTAATACTTCTAATATCATCCTATACTTCTGTTTCCTTAGCTGACCCTATGATTTTAAAGATGGTAACATCTCTGATTCTTTTAATAATCGTGTATAAGCCAGAATTTTCCAGCTAGATGCCTAACTGCAAGCAATCCGATTCTGTACTTCAAGTATGAAATAACTGCATAAAGGAAGAAGTCAGGTCTGTAATAAGCAACAGAATTTAAAAAAAAAATCAGTGTTAGTTTTCTAGAAGTTTTATTCTAAGCTGAAACTTAAACATGCTCTGTAAAACAGATATAAGAATATCTGCAGAAAATGTATGTTGTAACCAACAAAAAGCTACTTGAAAGGTCAAACCCATTTATTGATACCTTGTGGAATCTTTGACAGACATGCTCCTTAGAAACAACTATACCAACACTCTGTTAGGTTTATCTTCACCTGCTCAGAGGATTATAATGTCAGATGAAGGAATAAACCAGTAAGGAGCAAGTGAATCATAAAACGTAGATGGCCTTATCATTGAAGGAGAAAAAAAAAAAATCAGTATTGTTTCCACTGAGGCAACAACAGCTCTTTAAAAATTCCTTTACACATCACTGTCAGATGTAGCAAATTATACCAAGATATTTCCATTTTGATTGTCTGGAGGTAAAAATTTGTTCTGTGTACTTTCTTTAATTCTATTTAAGATGAGAATTTTAATCAACTGTTGGAAAGTTAGTTTATTGTAGGGAACTGGAAATGTGCATTAGCGTAACATTTAAAAGATATGCACAGTTCCTCCGCATGAATACTTTCAGGCTGTGAAAACAAAGATATCTCATGTAAAAAGGGTTTACGTTTTAAAAATGTTTGTGTAAGCAGCCCATTTTCCATTTAGTTCTCATTAACCTGAGACATTTTGACATAATGATAGCTTTTGGATAATACTACCCTCAGGCAACAAAATGTAGTTAGGTGGACAATTGCATCCTGCAGGTCTAATGGTTGCATTTGCAGAATCAGGGCCATAGGTACATGCATTACTAGTAAGAGCAAATATAACCCTCTGTCTGATGTACTAACTCACCCTATATGATCACTTTCTGCATAAGTATTATAACCTGTGGCTGAAAGGATTGGTGATATAACCTTGGTCAGCATGCACTTCTGAAGCTTACCTATATAAGTTGTGCTTTTCATTAAATACAAATACGAACTTTACTGCTGAGTTTGGATTAAACAAAATGCTTTTAAAATATAATTAGTAATTTGGGGGGTAAAAACTATGTATTTATATGCTGATACAGATCAGAAGTGGGGCACTGTTTTCCAAATGTGTAAACCACTGGTCTAGAAAGCAAATAAGGCATAGAATATAAGGAAAGATGTGTGAGAGGCCTAGAACTCTGTATTGACTGATGTTTGTGAATAGCAGGTGTTTAAAAAGATGGTAAGAATGTTGAAACTGGGTTTGTTGATGTCAGCTGTGTGAAACTTTGCAGGCAGCTTGTGTTTTGGTCATTTGCAATGAAACTGCATTTTTGTGGTGGTATAAGCTTTGTGATTTTACACTTTTTCACTCTTGAGTATTAAACAATCAAAATCAATGCAGATGTTTCTCTTTCTTCCTGTCTGACGTTTTTAAGGCTGCATTGTCAAAGAAAAAGGACTTCATGTCTATAAATATCTTGCTCTAAGGCCTCTCAGACTGATGTGTTAATTTCGGTTCAAAGAATGAAAATAATTTTTCCTTCCAGCAGAGGCATACCTCTTTCCTGTTGATAATAGAAATGATGGCAAAACATAGCATATTCTTTATTGCAACTACACACAACATGGACAAGCAGTGGTTCTTGAGTTCAACAGCAGGTAGTGGGAGAGGCAGAGTATAAAACAACACAGAGGGTGGAAATCCTGGAGTTGCCAGCATCATAGTCTTCCTTGGATCCTGGCATTTGACCAAGGTAAGTCTTAACTTTTACCCTTTTCTAGCAAAGAAAACCTTTTTATGCACATTTAGACCTTTAATGGAAAAGGATATATATGGTTTTTTTAAATGGTACCTCTCTCTATGCTGTGAAGTTTATTTTTCTCTTTAACCACATACTGTATTTGTAATGAAGAAAATGTCATTAACCCAATTTTCTCTTGATTTAAGAAATGGGTCATAATGAATTTTTTGTGTGAAAGAGTGAGACTTTCTAAAGAGATCATCCATTTTTAATACACTGAGAAGAAACACATAGTTCTCCATTTCTTGCAAAACAGGGAAAAACAGTATCTGAAGCCTACTGACTAAATCTCAGCATATTCTGAAGATGGTTAAATGATCAGCAAAATAATTTCCACTGAAACTGGCCTCTGTCAGAATAACATGTTTTCAGCCTTCATCTACTAAGTTAAGTAGTATTGCTGTTTAAACTGTCAATGGTGAAGATCTGATTTCTCTGAAATGAAGCGTGTCTCTGAATAGTAAGGAACGGGACTCAGTGGGTTAGTGTTTAATACACTAAGATTTCTTTTCAGTTTCCTGGTTTTGACACACTTGTCAGTTGTGATAACGTTTTAAAGATGCAATGAAAATATGGGGGTCCCTCAATGTTAAATTCTAGAAAGGAGTGGTTAAAATTAAATGGGGGGGAAAAAAGGGTGTTTATTCATACTCCAAACTTAAATAGCTTCAAAGGTAAAACTTTTTTCCTGATGTATCCTTGCAACCACATGTGAGCAAAATAACAAGCAACGTGCCCAACAAACAAGGAAGTTTTTCTTCAGCTAGGAAAACTCTGGTTTTTGAAAGATGTTATCACAAACCAGTAGTATTGGTTTTGGTTTTCATTTCCAAATCACAATGTGAAGTTGGTGTGGCAGGAATTTACAGCTGGAATCAAGCCTACTTTGTTTATCCACAGACCCTTTTTTCAGGTGACAAAGTTAAGAGATGCTGAACCCTAATACTCGGTAGGATTTGCTTCAGGTTTTATAGACCTGATAGGAAAAACAATATACTTCAACCAAAAATGCCTCCGACGGGCTAAAATTTCTACTTTCCTTTTACTTTTGTGATTCATTCTACAGTAAAAAAATTATCTTGAATAGACTAGAAAACTAAAATCTAGATGTATACAAGAAGTTAGTAAGTTGATTTGTAATCCAAAAGCAGATATGGCTGCCTGAATTTTATCTTTATTTTACTTCTTTTGTACTGAATTTCAGTGATTTTTCTTTTTTTACTAAAGGAAATAAAAAGTGTGTAAGAAATATGCTCACCTGTATTAATTTTATTCCTGTACTCATCTATGTAACCAATCTATCCCCAAGGAAATTTTTTTTTCCCAGTATTTCCTGCAAAGAAGGGACACTGGGTCTTCATGATGGATAGGAGAAATGGAACAAATTGATTAATCTTTGTTAAGGATGAGAAGCCTGTCATACTGGCCTTGTTTCCTGATAGTAATACTGTGCTTTGGGACAATAGTCAGGAGATTCATGGTGGGTTGATGTTTCAGTGCGTTGGTCTATCGTATTTGATCATTGTCTGCTTTTTTCTGGCCCTGAAAAACAGGCAGGGAGATACAGGTTATAGTTTATTATCAGGTCAACATTGTTTGCCATTTTAATTTTGTGTTGCAGAGAGTATATGCCTGCAAGATACCCAGCTATTTCATACAACTCTATAAAAAGGCAAATTCTCCTCATAATTGGCAAGTGCTGCTTTCGGTTGGTTGATTTTTCTCATAATTTTGGCTTTACTTTCACTTAATGTCATTGCATCATCCTGTGAAAACAAAGAGATGCTGTATGACCACCTCTGTCACTATTTGCTATTATCACTTAAGCAGAGGAGTTAACCAAGAGAATTACTGATTTTCTTCCTATGAGTTAGGAATAAAATTGAAGGTGAACATATTCTCTTCTTATTTTTCACTTGCTGCTTTGATTAATCAAGAGGGGTGATGGTGGCACATAATCAAATCTCTTCAGGCAATGGCTGTTAAATCGGTGACACATCTGACATTTAGCGGAGGAAAAAGTCTGAAGAGTTAGCGATCTGAACTGCTGCCCTGGGAACTTTCCAACAGTTTGACTCATCTGCCTTTTCCATCAAGCAGTTGTGTGACTCTTGTGCCTAAATATCTCTGAGAAGTGCAAAGGAACATAAATTCTAACAAGATGCAAAAAGATGCTCAGCCAAGAAGAGATCTAATTAAAAACTCGCTCTGAATATGTCAGCAGTTTCTTGAACTGCTATCAATCCTTTTTTTATTGTGGGTGCCAAATGAGATTTGTAACTGAAGGTAGTACAACATATAATTCAACGATATACATTACTTAGATTCTCACTGGAGTAAACTGATAAAAAGAAAACTCAAATACATGTATTTTCCACTAGTGTATACAGATGTATTGAAAAATGGTGTTACTCTGAGTAATACAGTTAGCCCTGTGACAGACTAAATAAGGATAAGGTTAATTTCATTAAACCTCTCAGCTTTCATAAAAACATTGCCTCTGGAGCTGTGCATTGAGGGGGGAGCGTGATTAAGATAACTTTGTATTTGCTATCATATTACTGGGAAGTAAAGTATGTTTATTGTAGATGGCTTTGACTATACAGTGGTGAACATTTATATAAATACTGGTTGTTACTTAGCTATCATTGATAGTGCAGACCAGGTTCTGTTCAGCAAGGGGTTTTGGTGAGAGCTTGGCCGAAGGCTTATATATTTTGTTCCAGGCAAAGGAAACTGCTCTTACAGCAGTGCCCTAGAAATTTGCATTAGGATTTTTTTAAAGAAATTACTCTAAAATCCTTAGATTACCAACCAAAGCCAGAAAAGAACATCCTGAAAATGAGTAAGTTACTGAAAATGACTAAGTTACAATATTACTTACTACCATGTTTTTGTTTTTTCCTTTGTACCCATAAGCTGATGGTTTTCTATTCCCTCATTTATCATGGCATTTTTATGCAAGCCAAAGAATGTTTAGAGGGAATGAATAATTTGGGGTCACAATATTAGTCCTTAGGGAGTTGGGGGTGAGAAAGAGTTTCGAGGCTTAATGTTTTAAGACTGTATTTACCACATCTGAAAGTAAAGATTGTAGAAAAAAATATACCTTTCCAGATTAACTCAAGCACTTAGAAAAGAAAACAAATGTTTTCAGGTACATGGTTCTTTCCTGTTCTTGGGAGACTGATAAGATTATTTATTCTTACTTATGTGATACTTTCCTGTAAATGCAGCATGTGCTGGATATTATACCCATAGACAAAGATAGAATCATAGAATAGTTTGGGTTGGAAGGGACCCCTAAAGGTCATCTAGTCCAACCCCCCTGCCATAGGCAGGGACATCTTCAACTAGATCAGGTTGCTCAGAGCCCCGTCCAACCTGACCTTGAATGTTTCCAGGCATGGGGCATCCACCACCTCTCTGGGCAACCTGGGCCAGTGTTTCACCATCCTCAGCGTAAAACATTTCTTCCTTATATGTAGTCTAAATCTACCCCCCTTTAGTTTAAAGCCATTCCCCCTTGTCCTGTCACAAAAGGCCCTGCTAAAAAGTTTGCTGCCATCTTCTTTATAAGCCCCCTTGAAGTACTGAAAGGCTGCAATAAGGTCTCCTCGAAGCCTTCTCTTCTCCAGGCTGAACAACCCCAACGCTCTCAGCCTTTCCTCACAGGAGAGGTGTTCCATCCCCCTGATCATTTTTGTGACCCTCCTCTGGACCTGCTCCAACAGGTCCGTGTCTTTCT
>NW_008824499.1:4447493-4471261 GCF_000699105.1 Pygoscelis adeliae | reverse complement strand
CTGCTTTTGATGCAGCCCAGGATACGATTGGCCGCCTGGGCTGCGAGCGCACGTTGCTGGCTCATGTCCAGCTTTTCATCCACCAGCACCCCCAAGTCCTTCTCGGCAGGGCTGCTCTCAATCCCTTCATCCCCCAGCCTGTATCGATACTGGGGGTTGCCCCGACCCAGGTGCAGGACCTTGCACTTGGCCTTGTGAAACCTCATGAGGTTCACACAGGCCCATTCCTCGAGCTTGTCCAGGTCCCTCTGGATGGCATCCCGTCCCTCTGGCATGTTGACCGCACCACTCAGCTTGGTGTCATCTGCAAACCTGCTGAGGGTGCACTTGATCCCACTGTCTGTGTCATTGATGAAGATACTAAACAGTACTGGTCCCAATACGGACCCCTCATCACCAGTCTCCGTCTGGACATTGAGCCTGCTTCATCCACATTTTAAGCAAATAGTACAAGAAATTGATTTTTAATAACTAGTTTTATGGTTGGTTTTAAATGCAATACTATAAAGTATTAACCTTTAATTTTGCTGTTATCAGTTAGATACAAACTTACGAGTTTTAAGAGATCCATCTTTCAAATGCCAGTGATACTTCATAGAAAGGTAGATCTTGTTCCTGTAGTGGGAGGAAATCTGAATGTTTTCAGCCCACTAGCTCTAAATGTCAAGATTTAATTTCAACACTCAGTATATTTAAAATAAATTATTTGTAAGCACCTCCACAAACTTTGAGTGGCGGTAACTGAGAGATGGACATTAATATGTGATAACTGGCACTACATCTGAAAAATCAGATGTTTTTTCATCATCTGACTGTTCATGGTATAATGTATATCTAAGGATCCTGCAGTAGTTTGGAGAGGGAGAGAGAGGAAGTAGAAAGAGGAAAAGGACGGTCTGGAAATTGGTACTGTAAATATATGCTACAGAACACCAGAGAATACGCATATCCCCCTCCCTGTGAATCCTCTTATAAAATAGTCTGAACCCCAAATTAGGTGAGCCAATTGAAAAGCTGTAACTTTTTCAATTCGGTATTTTAAGCTACTCCTCTAATTCAGCAGTAGGATGTGGTACACTAAACACAGCCCAGGTACTTCACAGCTGACATACAGTAATAGAATAGAATAATCTACAATGTACTCAACAAAACTTCAGATAATTGTAAGGTAATGCATAGACACCGGTCTTTGCTAAATGTCAGTGTTTCTTTGAAGGGGGAAGGAGTTGAAGTTTAGAATTCCTATAACCTAAGAACTAGCAACATTATAAAGATGCTTTTCTGATAGATAAATTGTACCTTTGCAGAATTTATTTATTCCATAAGATCCCATCTCATTGCATGGTAAATAGATTGGTTGGATAGCTGGTAATCTCTCCTTTCCTTGTGTGAGAGAGTAATTTATATGTAACATAGAGCATTAGTAGGTATTTTTTATGTATTATGGGTATAAAATCCATTTTCTGAAGCCTCAATAGAAATCCTTCTAACATTATATTGATTGTTAGACAATTTGTATTACTGGGAGGGAAAAAGAAAAACTTGAGGGGGGAGGAAGGCTTTGACACATTTTTGTATCGCCCTCCAAATTAAGCCCTGTGGAACCATTATAATTTTTCAGAGCAGGCAGGTTCTTTGAGCGTTGATTAAAGCTGCTTACTGCTAAAGCACCATAGTCTCAACTTCCAATTTGCTTTTTATACTGAAGAGCCAGACCATTTTGGCACACTCGAACCTACATCTGGAAGAACTTCTACTGAAATGGTTTCCAAACAGCTATGCTGGAAACTACCCCTGCAGCTGCTGTTATAATGCAGAATGGACAGTTAAAATAGTCCACAAAAACAGCTTATGCTAAGAGACTACTGGCCTCGCTTTTTGAATCCTGAATCAGGGAACTTGTGTGGCTTGGATTCAGCTTTGCGAGTTTTGTCTTTTTCTTAGATGTTGCTACTCAGCATCAGATTAGTTATTACAAAGGAACAGTTTGCACAATTCTCATTGAAAAATCTTTCTCTAAAATTGGTCAAGTTTAATAAATTTCTTCCAATTAGAACAGTAACAGCACATTACTGTGTAGAATAGTATAATTTTCCTGCAGAAGGAAAAGATCAGCTTCTGAGCAATGTAATATGAAAAAAAAAATTATAGTGTTCTGTATTCTTTTTAAAAAATGAAGTGAGCCATAGTATCTCTTAGACTGCTATAGATGCTTTTGAAATAAAGTAAAAGACTGCACTTTCATGAAATCCAACAAGCTACTTTCATTTTTTTCTCTAGGAAATATTTGTAACAAGTGATTGTTACTTTGAATACTGAATTTACCAAAGAGGGGAAGACTAACAGGCTAATTTCTTCCTTTCTTTTAAAGAAAGAAAATAAAATATAAAACATTATATTAATGCCTTAAAGGGAAATGTAACACAGCCCAATTTTTCTTTAATAACTAACTATACATCTTATTTCGCACCATGGTTCAATTAAGAGTAAATAACATAGCAATAGGTTAGACTGGTGTTATAAAATCCAAATTGGAGATCTGCTGTTTATTCTATGTGACACCAAATATGGTTTTGCTTACTTGTAGCTGAAAATAGATTAACCTCATCTGAAGCATGGGAATTTACTTTAAGTGTACATTAACACTAGGGAAAACAAAAAAGATAAGTAAAACTTGTGCTAGCATTCCTAAGTGGATATAATTCCCTGACAGAACAAAAAAATAGTGTTCTGTAATAAATGTATTAGTTTTTCCTTTTCTGGAAACTTATAAAGGACATGCTCATTATTAAAATCACTCCACTGAGTTGCTAAATTAAAGTAAAATTGTTTCATGTAAACCAGTTGCAGGCAGGCCATTCAATATATTGATGGCTTACTGATCCCTCTCTTATCCTGGCACAAATACCTTTCAGCTTGGGAGAGCTGGGGGGAGAAGAAGAGGCATGTTTCTTAGCGATTATTTGAATATGGTATGATTTGCAAAGAATGGCTGATAGTTGGGCCCTGATCCCACATCATTAAAGTAAATAGTAAGCGGGACATTAACTGCATGCAAGAGATGATCAAACCCATAGCAATGTAACCTGGCGACTCCCTTTTAGGACTTGTTTTCAGAAGGGTAAGATTGAAAAGATTGTTTTTGGAAAGCAAGCGGTGACAACCCCTCTTCTTTTGTCTTGAAGCTGAGCAAATATTTTGTGATAGCATAAATAAAACACTTCCTGCCGGCAAGAGCAGAGGGGAGGAATCTCCCATTATCAGTGCCTGTGAACCACCAGCCAAATTCCCAAGAGTGTAGGAGGGCTCTGGCAGATGGGCTGTGTCACTTGAGGAGATTATTGCACCCAGTTATCTGCCAACAATTAGCTAGCACTGTATCAAGGACAACAGAAGGGGACGTGCAATTTGTTCAGCTTCTACAGTTCACAGACATGAGTGTCAGCGTCAGCTTAGACTGAAATAGGTAACAGTTAAATTTCTATTTAAACCATATAGCTGGCCATGAGTTCTGGATCCGAGCAGATGAAGAGCCTTCTATGCTGCTCCGGCAGGAACCTGGTGTCTCTTAGTCCTGGACACTGATGTTCTAACTGATGCCAGCTTGTTGCCACAATGCCATGATTCACTGCAGGGGAAAGTAGGGAAGTTAGGCAGAGTTCATGATGAAGTCCAGTGTACCTTTTGGAAAAGAGTACCTGCTTCCTACCACAGCAAAGTTTTCAGAAGTGCTGACAGAATAAGAAATAAGTTAGAAACAGGTTAATAGTAGATGGCAGAGCTGAACAGCGTAACTTCTTCCATGAGTTAGGGAGTGCAGATGCCAGCATCGAATTCTCCAGCAGAATCAGTCAGCAGCAACTACAAATATGTGATTTATCCTCACTGCTTGCTTTCGCATTCCCCTAGTTCTGTGGATGATTTAGATGAGCCAAGTTCCTGTTACTGAGATGAAGAACCTTGGTTCATTACAAAGAGTCAGCCAGAGTAACATCTGCCAGGGTATAAATTGCCTGTCTGAAAAGCATCTTTATAACATTGCCAACTCTTAAGCTAATGGTTGTACCTGCTTAGGTTTCATGTGTGCTGTATTTGTATGCCCTTTTACCCATTCTGTCACTTCTAGGCGCCCCTCTGTCTTGGTTACTTCTGGGCTAAGCTCTCTGTTCGTAGCCATTCTAATTCCTGGCCCTTCTTTCAGCAGCAGAGTTGCTTTTTGTGAGAGAAACAGTGACAAAATCATTTAAGAACTGGTGGTCAGAGAAGAGAGGAAAAAATATCAACTCTTACATGAGTTAATTAACTTAAATTTTTGTTATGAAAGAAGATGAAAATAATTATTACAAAACCCAAATCTTCCCTTTATGTGGCCTAATCTTAAAATGCTCTTAGTTAAGACAGGACATGAGTACCTCAACCGTATGTGCAAGATAACATCAGGTGTTGCCACCTGAATGTCTTTATTTTAACACAGGGAAGCCATTAAAAAAATTAACAACCAAAAGTTTACTTTCTGGGATGTAACTAAGATAGGTAATAGTTTCCTGTGTTTCTGCCAACTTGCTTTTGCAAACTGCCTCATCCAAAGCCTTCTGAATAGAGTGGAGAGCTTGCTGTTGTCTTCCATGAGTTTTAGTTGGTGCTGTAATTCTTATCCTTAAATGTAATTCAAATGTATTTGTCAGAGCTTTTTTGTCTGTAAAGCCTGTTGATTCACTGTGCTAATATTTGCAAATTCCAGAATGTGGAAAAATGCAACTAATGTCTCTACTAGTAACAATAAAAGAAGCAAATTTTGGCTAACAAAGCAAATGTATAGTTGTGAAAATTTTCCACTGTGGAAGTGCTCTCCTAGCACATGGAAAATCTGCACTATATATTCAAGAGCCTCCTCTTGATCATGGCAACAGTACAGGAAGCCTGAAGTTACCCATTGCCTTCTACTTTCATCAGCACATGAGGTTGCTCATACGTATATTGGTGCTGTTCGCAAACTAGTATTGAGGCACCGCAAATAAAAGTCTTAACAATCATAACCTGATGTCAGTACTAGCTGTGCAATTTAACTAATTCAGTGGGAGGAAGAAGACCAAATTATTACCTATGTTCTTCTCTTTTTCTTTGTCTTTTCTTTATTGCTATTCATGGTAAGCTGAGTAGAAAATTATAGTATTCTATGGAAAGACTACAGCAAAAAAAATACTATATAGATACTCACTGCTACTGGTGAACTATGTTAACAAGCAAAGATGGGCATGCTGTTGTAATGATCTTTGTAGTTTTTCTTTTGAGGCTGTAAGAAACAAGACAGGAAAAATTCTCAGTCTTAAAGCATTGTTTTCCATGTTACCTTCAGCTTCCTTGAAAGAATTCTGAAAGTATTTTCCAGCCACCTGAACAAAAGCTAAATGCAGTTTCTTGAATTCTATAAAAATGCATCTATTAGTAATTATCTAAGATATCACAGAATACATCTTTCATGCTAAAAGAGTTTTTTTCCAAATACAAGTTTCAACAAACTTGTAGTAAAAAAAAAAATCCAATTCCAATAATCTAGTTTCTAATTTTATTTTTAATTGTTTGAATTTTATTTGAATTTTAATAGAATTGTAGATTTGTACTTGAGTTGTTAATTCAAATGTTATTTACAACCAGCTTTACTAGGAATCTGACTGAAACATATTGTAGCTCTTTATAACAGTGAAAAATAAAGCAATTTGGCGTTCTTCAGTATAAATGGTATAAATTACCTATTTCAATGGAAAAAAAGTCCACAGGTTAGCTTTTAATAATAAATCCATAAATAAACAGTAAGAGGAACAGGTTAAGAATTATTTATTTAAGAATTTCTGAATATTGAATGATTTCATTAGTTCGAGGTGATAATGCAGAATTCTTTATTTCTACTAGAATGTTTTTGTCATGCTTCTTTAAAATGAGCTCAGGATGAAAAAACCACAGTTATTGATTTCTTTCTGCTAAGTGAAAGAATCAGAGAAATTTCCCATATAAATTCTTTGGGTTTTCGCTCAACAATTGCCCTGTTAAAGAACATGCTTCGGGATTTTTCCTTTCTGCTGTGCCGTCCCTGTGCCCTCAAAATTGTAGCTATGTTATGTTTTCTCTGGTATGTTAAATGCTGTATTTACCTTTCAGCACACTTTAGACAAGCTTTTCACTTTCTTCCAGGGAAGGTTTAGGGCAGCAGATAATGACTGATCTTGTACACTTTGAAAGAGGTGTAACTTCTGCACTTCATTTGCTGAATTACAAACAAAACTAAATTATTTGTGCATGTACATCTGATATCCTGTTTTTCTAACTGAAAATGAAGCTAAGAAACTTATAACTTGGTCCTGTTCAAAAGCAAATCATCGAATTGTTACTGCTTTCTGCATTCCTGTTACTGAGTAGCATTAAATTCCGTTCTTGACTCGTAAGTTACCCAATATATATAGTCTTGTTTAGAGCATTAGCTCACTTTCTAAACCCTTGGCCAGTCTGTAACCAGTACCTCAGTGGTAGCTATTTTAATCTTTCCTATGATCACTCGTTACCACCTGGTGAAGCTCTTTCTCTCACTTTATTCAGGCGCTATGCAAGTGGAAGGAAGTATTACTCCTGCAAGTCCTTATCATTATCTTAGTTCTGTGAATGGCAATTCAGCTCCGTAAGAAGGGGGTTGTTGCTATTCCCATATACTGTTTGTGACATTTGTTTGTACATACAAATAGATACATCAGAAGTGCCTTTCTAGTTCGTTGTACTCAAGCACATGCTATTTTAGGCTGACATTTTCCAACCAGGCCTGAGGGAGTTAGATGTCTAAATTAAATTCAATTTGATTGATTTGGACATTGAACATCTCCAAACTAAAATCCTAGTGATAGAGGGTGGGTCTGTGCTAAAATGACATTAGCTCTTCAGTAATGCAAAATGTGCATTACACATCTAATTTTTTTCAACAAAATGGCTGTATAATTGAATTGTGCAAATATAGGACTTGAAGACTGGGAAGACTGGGATAATATTTTATTAAGTGAACATGCAAGATATGTTCAGTAAAGTGAAGCTGCGATAGTGTCAAAACCACTGAGCTGTTTTGATTTGGCGATGATATAAGCACTTCCTCTGAAAACACTATACTCTTGTTGAGTTAAATATATATGTATTTTATTGAGTGACAAGCAAGTAATTCATTATAGCTGGTTCTCTCATGAAAAAGAATTTATATTTTTCATGCTTGACTTTTGATGGTAGAGATTAAATGTTGAAAACCAATGGCATTGAACATGATCCATGGTAAACCTCTGATCATTGCTCTGATCATTTATGGAAAGATCTATAAACAAAAGGCAAATGTCTTGAATGCTTTTCAGTGCTGGGGAGAAGTGTTACTATAAAAGTCTGACACCAGCTGACACTGGCCACCCTGGTAAGGCTAGTCTACCTCAGGTTATCATCATTTTGCAGGCCAGCTGATCATTGCCTCAGATTAGCATTATACAATTATACTTCCGGACAGAAGTGTGAACAAGAATTTGGATTCTATTCCCAAATCCTCACTTACTTATGAGCATTTTTAGCAAAATGACATGAGTATTCTGAATCCCACTTTAATCATCTCTCAAATGAGTTTTAAAAAAACCCAACAGGCTTAATGAGGCATAGTAGTGTTTATGAAACATTTTTAGTTCGTCATATCAAAGGTGCCGTAAAACTGTAATAGCATGATTTATATACTAAATTGTAAGGAAAGTACTAATGTGTGTTGTATAGCATAAGGGATGACATATACAAGCATGAAATATAAACTGGGAAAGCTTACAGCAAATAGAACTGATTCCAAAATAACTGTGAACATGGCCCAAATCTGCTATTGAAATTCAGTACAATTAGCCTTGTACTGAACTGTGACAATTGCAACGTGAGGAAGAACAGCAGAGTTAAAGAAATGTCTCTCTGCCTGGTGCCTGCTGTGTTGGGCAGACTCTGTATTCAAGTGCTCTTTAAAGAACACAGTCTGGAAGGGGCTCAAGCTGAAAAGCAAAGAGGGAAACAATTCCAAACAAGGCTGCCTGTGTGCAGCTCTCTTTCTGGTATCACCCTTTGGAGGTTTACACTGAAGTACTCTTTGCCTCATGAGCTACTTCAGATTAATATCATTTATGGAAAGATCTATAAACAAAAGGCAAATGTCTTGAATGCTTTTCAGTGCTGGGGAGAAGTGTTACTATAAAAGTCTGACACCAGCTGACACTGGCCACCCTGGTAAGGCTAGTCTACCTCAGGTTATCATCATTTTGCAGGCCAGCTAACTACAAGACTGCAATCTGTTGACTTCCCCTCTCCAAATCGATTGTGCATCCAGGAGAGTTGTAATGAGAAAATGACCAAAATTTGTCTGATACAGCTGTTTCTGCAATGATCTAAACCAGTATGAGCAGTTACCCAACACAGCCTGTAAAACTTGGAACTGGGAGAAAATGTACTTATATTCTAAAGGCTTAGGGAAGATGATTGTTTGTGGTCTGTGTGTCTTTGGAGTATTAGGAAGTCTAATAAAAATAGTCATAGTGATAACATGAGAACTTTGATAAGTGACCTCAGAATGGACATCTCTGCCCTTCTTGCATGCAGACCAGACAGCCACTACAAGCAGATATAAGCATTAAAACTTCTTTTGAAATGAACTGAAATTTAAGATGGGTGAAGTTGTCAACATATTCTACCTAAATGTGCACTATCAATTAGCTTTTGGTGCAATTCAATTACAATTTCATAAGCCCTGAATGTTCTGAGAGTTGGTTTACCTGTGTGATCCCCTCTCATCAGCAATGTTAATAAAGTCAGGACATTCCTTTTAATGTCATCTACAACTGACTGTCTTTTGGAATTGACAGTAAAAGTCTTTGCAGAAAGTTCTCACCTCTGGGAATGATTGTTCACGGGACTTCTGTGCTTGAGGACGTAGTCCAAAACATTTTTAATTTTTTCACCTTCTTTCTTCAATCAACCTAACAGTAGAAGGACGATCTGACTGTAAAAACATTTCTGGCTGCAATAAGAGCAGTGGTTTTTCTTACCCTTTTAAGGAAGTTCTCTCTGTGGTCTCTAAGATTTGTAAATAGCTCCAGGAAATTAAAGCACTTAAAAATCTCAAGTGGACAATTCAAATGTACAGTTGCAGTTTGCTGGGAAAAGAGCTGGCTAGTAATCTGTAGCTAGAATTTATATGGTATTGCAGTCATCAAATATTGCTAACCTTATCAATTGCACTAGTGAATTTGACTTTGGATTGTATGCCATTTTAAAATGTTTATCACTGTCCCCTCACTGGAGATTCAGTGCAGCTGTAGAGTTCTAGCAGTGATACAGTTCTAACCCAGGGTTTATCTATATTGATATGTTAGCCTGGAGCCCAAACTTTGATCACCACACTGGCTATATATGGGTTCCTTCCTGCCTCTCCAGGGAGGGTTAGACATGGAGGAGGACTTGTACCCAACCCCTGTACCTAAGGGTTGTGTGGATGCCAATAGCTAGAGCTATAAAGAGCCATCAGCAAGAGCCCTCTGCTGAATATAATGTAGATAGAACCAATGCTAGATCTGCCCGGAGCTGCAAATTCGCTGGAATGGAACAGAACAGAAGTTGAAGGGGCATGATACTACCTGATGAGGGGACAAACTCCATTTAAACCTACAGGAAAGCTCTAGTCTGCAATAGAAAATTAGGTCTGAAAAATGACGACAAAGATATTGCTGTTCCATTCACCATGAGCTTGGGGCTGAATCAAGCCTATAGTATCCTGACATAATCAAAGCTCTTTGCTGCAATGCTCAGCAAAAATTGAGAATATTTTGCTTAGAAGATGTTGCCATGGTTTCTTCCTAAGTTCTTGAAGCAAGAAAGCAAAACTCCTAATAATCTAACTGCTAAGTGAAAATAAGAAGGCAAATACACAGAAAAGCACAAGGGAAATAAAATGGTTTGTTGGCTAAAATACTGGTAGGATTAATGTAAACTTAGATATGATAGTAAGTTTGCTTTTCTGATTAGTGCATATTTCTTCTTCTGTAATTTCACTGGACTTAATATCTAAGCCTTTTGAAGATAACTTATCTCTTCATTGAGGGATGGGAAAGAAGAGAAGTTCAAGGGATCTGAAAACAGTGGGGAACATGGCTAAATGTCATTAACAAAATGCTAGAAGTTTGCTTATGTCCATCACATGTATTGGGAAAGTCAAATACTGCTGGAAAGGGTTCTTATTTCCTTTCCATTTATTTTCCTTTTATAAACTTGCCATCCACAAATCTTTCATGGCCTTCCTGTCTCTGGTCACTTGAAATAGCCTTTTAAAATATGCATGAAACTACTTTGCTAGCAGCAATTTTATAAACCAATGATATACTGAGCATAAATCATTCTGTGGAAATACTATCTTCTCCCCACACGTTGCATTTAACTGATCTGCTTGAACTGGATAGCTAGTGCATGTAGGAAGGTTAAAGGATATGGGCCTATCTTTATCTTTGAGTCACCCTGTCTGCAGCAAATATACTAGAAATATTTTAAAATAATTTACTCAGTTCTGTAAAATCCCTATTTTACCTTGGTTCCTCCTTGATACCAATTCCTAGTAAATAAGCAGAGTTTCTTCCTTGTACTAACATTCACTGGAGTTTGCTCTCATTGAACTTCCAGAGATAAGAGTCTGTACAACCCCCTGGACATTTCATATTACTGCACCTAGAGCTATAATGTGGAATGCAATATTATGAAGCAAATTGCAGAGTTCTCTGCATTGAGCTGAATTTCAGTTTTATTGAGTAATGTCTTTTTTGCAAAAAGATCCTCCCCCATTCTAGCTTTATATAAATAAAAGCATAGAGAAATACTACTGGCTTTTGAGTAGTGTTGCAATATTCTTCTTGCAATATTTGCGTATCACCGAGTTGTGTGCCACAGACAGAATTTAAGGTAGAAAGATAAAACTGACAAATCCCAAGAAAATTAAAAAAAAATCAAATAGGAGAACATGTTAGTTGTTGAAGAATCCTACACAGACATTAGTTAAGATGGGAAAAATTTATGGTGCTGCCCCTGAGATCAATGTTTTTCAGTTGCAGCAAAGTGGTCCAGCAATTTACTCAAACTTATGGTTGGTTTGATGTGACACAAAGTAAAGCCTTATCATTATTTTATGATCTGTCACAAAGTAGCTGTTCATGTTACTTCAAGTCTCTCTATAGCTCCATCTAGTAAGGTAGGTACTGCTCATAAAAGCCATGGATTAGACAGAGGGAGGGCACGGAGTAATACATAGCACAGAAAACTGCCAAGAAGCCCTGAGAAAAAACAATATTCCATCAAAAGTACCATGCAAAATGAAATAAGAAATTCAGAAAGTCCAAATATTTGACTTAATGACACAAATATGATTGCCTGAAATGAAAAAAAAACTCAGTAGTAAGAATATATTTTCTGAGGGAATCAAACTTTATAAATGCAATGCTCTGTGCATACTAACATGGTTTATCTCATTGCCTTCAGCTGACTCAGACATTTAGCTACTAAATACATTTGTTAGTCATGTGAATCAGCTTCCATTCTGAAGTAAAGCACCTTAGTCTACAGAGCAGCTTCTTATCAACTTGCTGAATTAACTAAATAGCCATGTCATTTATGACATAAATGAGCTCACCTCCTTTGTAACAGTCACTGAAATGTTCAACAGAGGGGAAAATAGCAAATTCCTTCTTACTTACATACCTGAGTTACTGTTGTTCATGGGAAAGTGTATCTATTACAACAACAAAAAACCCAAACTCAGCAGTATTTTGAAAAACTTAAATCAGCAACATGAATGGCAGTGATAATTTTTAACTTATTACAGACCTTCTGTTGTGGTTTAACCCCGGTACACAGCTAAGCACCACACAGCCCTCACCCCCAGTGGGACAGGGGCAGAGGAAAGGAAGAGTAAGAGCAAGAAAACTTGGGCGTCATGGTAAAAATTGTTTAATAAATGAAGGAGAAATGGAAGAAGAGAGAAAGCCATTGCACAGATTATTAATGAATGTGGAACGCCATAATCAAGCAAGCCAAGTGAGTAAAGCCTTGCTGGTGTAAAGGACAGTGGCTGCAATATCAATATCACACTGCCGTGAACCTGCCAAGGCAAGTGTCATTTGCTTACCGTGGTGGAAGTAACAACTAGGGGGGCAGAGTGAGAAACAAGAGAGGCCTTGATGCTATGCAAACACAGTTCAGCAACAGCTAAAACATTAGTGTGTTATCAGTATTGTCTTGGTAACAATTCTAAAACACAGCACATTTTGAGCTGCTATGAAGAAAAATAACCCTATCTCAGCCAGGCCCAGTACACCTTCTAAATCTGCCAGATTCAAAAGTACTTTTAAACTAGTATACAAACTGTGCAAAAATACTCTTCTTCCCATACTGAAACTAAACAGTTCAACAGTGCTCAAGAATTTACAACAAAGACTGAAAAATAAAACTGTCTCCTTGCAGAAGGGGAAAGAATATACCTATATATCTTAACATGGAGCCACAATACTAAATTTAAAAGAGAGCCTTACAACAAATGCTCATTACTAGTTCTCTGAAAGACGGTGCTTCTGTCTGAACAGCGCTTGTCTATCATGACATAACTTCCATCCTTACTGAACAAGGAAATTCCCCTTTACATGCTACACTATTTGTGTTTTTTGGACTCTACCATGTATTGAACAAACTCAAGCACTTTATGACAGCAGCAGAGGTCAGAACACTGAGACTCATCTAAGCACTTACGTTGTGATGCTTTTATGTACTTAACTTTGCTCCTTTCCCTTTTTGCTCTTATCTTTCTATATTGCTGTTGTGCATTGATCCTTGACTTTGTCTTTCAGCAAGGAAAAGTATCTTTAGTAGTTGTTTCATGTTGTTTCAGTACAGTCCTTCCCCTAAGGAACTGAAGGAAAAGGATTGGATATTTTTCAAACACAAAGGAT
Source organism: Pygoscelis adeliae (assembly GCF_000699105.1). Classification (NCBI taxonomy): domain Eukaryota; kingdom Metazoa; phylum Chordata; class Aves; order Sphenisciformes; family Spheniscidae; genus Pygoscelis; species Pygoscelis adeliae. The sequence goes on along the minus strand of NW_008824499.1, from coordinate 4,458,239 downwards.
TTGCCATTCACGCTGTATTGCTTTGAAAATCACATATGTGTCGTGAAGAGGTCAGGGAGGGAACACCTGCAAATGCAAGTAGGAAAAAATTATTTGGTTCACTGGCACAGTTTTCTCTGCATCAGGGGTGGGCAAGTCATTGAGAGCTGAGCCCCCTCTTCAGCAAAATAAAACTTACCCTGTCATCAACCCATACAAACTTGACATATGCTGTTAAATGCTGGCATACTGTACCACATAAATCTTCCATGGAAGTGTGCTTTTCCATTTCATATCACAACACGTTATCAGTTTCCTCTCTTTCTCCACTAATTGAAGGGTATATTAAGACTATTTAGACTGATTTTTTAAAACATAAAGTAGAGGCCAAACCGTGGTGCATTTATCCACCTGTTTTCCAAATCCAGACTGATCTATTTCTCATCACACTGGCTATCTCAAGCTAGAATAAGGAAATTATTTCAAATAAAAAAAAAAAAATCATGGCTGTTTGGATATAATGGATATAGGTTAAAACAACAACAATATAATCCAAAACAAAACAGGTTTCATCTAAGCTACATGCATTCTTTGCACCTCTGTTAGCATAAGCAATGTATTAGCAATCTGGTTTTAAAAAGGTACTGAGCTTTATCAAAGAAGTCTCCATGAGCCAAAGGCAGTCACTTTAAATTGCTAGTCATAGCACACTTCTGGAGACAGAGGCAGGAGATCACCTAGAATTGCTTTCACTCAAACTAAACTGTCCACCCAGGAAAAGATGAAGCAAACAAATTGCCTACATGAAATAGGCAGCACTGTCTCTCTGAGCTGATACTGAACTAGGTATCACCAATACACTACTCAAGTTGCTATCTTTAGCATGTGGAATAGCGACAATTACTACCTTAGTCACTGTAACACCCCGACAGATCTTTCACAAGAACAACGCACCAGTAGTTACTCAGGCCAAAATTATGACATGGGGGAAAACATTACTTTCACTCTATCTGATTTCCAGTCTCAGTTATGGCTACATTCAGTATGAGGCTATGTTGTTATTCTCTATTTTCTAGCTCTTCCATCCTTGCTGTATTTTACTGTACGTTGTTAAAGATGTACATGTTAAAACACCTGTCCTGTTTTATTCCAGAGTAAAATCTGGGAAGGTCAGGAGTGACATTACTTATTAGTCATCTCTAAGGACAGGATACACACAGAGAATGCCCATTTTTCAAAAATATAAAACAGAAAACAGCTGTGGTTTAAATTTCTCCTTTGGTCTTAGATGTACAATGTTGTTCAAAATCTAACTAAAATTAAATGTAAAATATTAACTTTTTTTTTTTTTTTTTTTTTCCTGATAGCAGTGTGCTAAGGATGCCTATCCATAGACCCACACAATCATGGGACTGGAAGAAAATGTTTTGCCAGGGGTACCATTTGATGTTTCAACCAAGGAAAGGACCTCGCCCAGGCTAAAAGACCAGAGAGGGAAAGCCTGAAAGGCTTTTTTAAATGCCACATCTACTCAGTGCAAAGCTGTTTTGCCCTGTCTGTAACAAGGATTGATTAACGCTATAGCAATGACCACATTAGTTATAACAGCAGCAAGAGCACTATTCCCACAAGGGAACTCAGGAGGCCAACTGTTAAAGTCGTATAGCAGTAACAGTACTTAAAAAGTTAAAAAAAAAAAAAAAGTAATGACATCAACTTGGAAGTTTTGTGTCCCAAAAGAACACTAGAGGGGGAAACATGAAATGAACAGATCTTCAACAGTGCTGAAGTAATGAATGAAGCTGTAGCAGTTTCAGGGTTCACTGGTATCTGATCAGTCTAAAGAACTATAAGAAAGTGACCAATACATAAATAGATTCTGAGATGCACGTGCCTTTTATTGCACTTTCTATGGAGAGATTACAGAAGCATTTTTATGTGTTGTGCCAAGTTTTGGGTGGAAATAGTCCTTGCTGTGGTGCATATGTGCCACCTGAAGCTGTCTTTCCTTTCTCTATCAATACCAAATTCCTCAAGTTAGAATTCAGTTTGAATTACGTCTCTATTTACATCTCGATTCTTTGAAACGTTTACAACTGTGATTAGTCTTTAATGTAGGGCATAGTCCTGCTCATGTACAAGAAGATTATTGAATACTTGTGTGTTGAAGGTACTGAGTACAAAAAAGATTATTTGATTAATGCAAGGACTAAAAGTCTTTCAGAGATTTTTACCACACATTTGATAATGGTAATAGAAACATACACAGAACCAGTATATGCTCTAAAATATTTATATTCATAAATGTATTGGTAAACTCAGATCCTTCTTTAGTTTCTTTTTTTTTCTCCAATGAAATAAAAGGAAAAATTGCTTTTCACTTTAAATTACAGACTGTAGCCCTCATTAAATTAGAAACATTATATTGTTGCAGCAAAATAACAAATAGGTGGGTTGAAGCATATTTTAAATTAGTTTTCCTTCCTATTGTTCTAACAGATCCTCAGCAGTTCTCTGCGAAGACACTGGCTTACTGATCCACCAATTCAAAGCAGAGTAAAATGCGACAGAAACAAAAGTCCATCTATGAAAATTCCTTTTCAGTTGCGCAACAGGACTGCAGCATTGGTACGCTGACAGGGATGTATTTTCCAGCAGCCAAATTTTCTAAGTGTTTTGTATGCGGTTGGCTGGCTGGCTTCTATTTTAGGAAAGAAACAAATATTAATTTAAGGATTATAATAAAGTTGCAGCTGTGCTTCTTTGGTAACCTGTGTTGGCTGGGCTATCTCTAATTTGTAGCTCTATGTATCTATGGATTACCGTTATAAAGGTGCAATCACTCACTAGAGGATAGCTGTTCTAAGCATATCAATGTGTATTTAAGAAACTTGAAGTCATTGAGCATGGTTTCTAATGCTAAAAGCACTAGGTCACTAAAAGGGTTTAATAGACCTAATTACTTCACTGCCCCAGAATTATGGGGTATTAATCCCTGGAAGAGAGTAAAAGGCACATGACTTTTTCCTATGCCATTGGTAAAAAATGAAAAATCGTTTCAGTGCGAGGGTCTAGTTATAGTCAGTTGAAGTAACTCTGAGTCTCCGTTTCTGATTTTGAAAGGAGGCTAAATCAGCTCCTTTTGTCAGACAGAACATGTTAACCTGTTACAGACATATGGTCTGGAATAGTTCCCTAGGAGCAGAGCTGGTGCCAGACACAATGCCATATTGTCCAAAACACTCCTTACACCAAGGAAAATGGGAGTTGGTAGCTAGTATTATGCCACGATTTTATAATCTGGAAAAGTCTTTATCAATGTTGTATTGCAAATGTGACAAAACCAGGAAGGAGGTAAGGACTCAAAAAAAGGTACATATGCTAAGCACTTACTACTGCAAGACTGTTATTCACCACTACCGAAGAGCCTCCTCAAGCCCCGTTATGTCTTGACTTTTGTTACCTATTTTAGCTCGTATTATGCCACGATTTTATAATCTGGAAAAGTCTTTATCAATGTTGTATTGCAAATGTGACAAAACCAGGAAGGAGGTAAGGACTCAAAAAAAAGTACATATGCTAAGCACTTACTACTGCAAGACTGTTAATTCACCACTACCGAAGAGCCTCCTCAAGCCCAGTTATGTCTTGACTTTTGTTACCTATTTTAGCTCAAATTTTGACTGTTAGACTTCTCAGTAACAAAGTGCTCAGGAATTCACATGAAAAATTTCTGAGAGGATACACAGTGCATAACAGGAAAACAAGTATCTTTGACTCTTCTGGTTTGCTCTCAAAAACTAAAAAATCTGCATTTAACAGGAAGCAATCTCTTGAGTGTCTCCCCAACACGTGGAACATTCAGGCATACATTTAAGCTCTTCCTAGTGTGTTCAATAAAAAGAAAGGTCAGACTCCAGCTGTAACCAGAGGGATGGTTTACGTGAAAAGGAGAAACCCTGCAAGCTCTCTAAAAGCAAATCTACCACTGGTCTCAGGAACAGAAGATTTCTATATCTGACTTCACTGTAACAGGCTCCACAGTATGCCTGCATAAATCAAAGAGCTGTGTATACACCATGCTTCCCCCTTCACTAGTTATATTTACTTGGAATGAAAAATAGCTCACCACCTGCCTCATTTCTATCACAATGTAACAGGCCACAGAGTTAACACCCTTCTGATACGAATGGCAGAATAAAATTACAAAAACAGTCACTCTTACACAACCAAGATATTTAGCACCTCACTTGGAATTTTTCCACAAGAAATACAAACATCTCATAAATATATGAAAATATGTTATTTCAAGTATGTGTATTACGTGTAACTAAAAAACAAATGCAGCACCCTTCCATTTCAAGCTTACAGGTACTAAAATTATGGAACTGTGTGGATAAGAGTATAAGGATTTAATATTTTATCAAAGATTTAAAGTGAATTTATAGGAACAATGGAGCTTTACTGACCATATGGAGTCTCTCTCCAAAATATGACTTTGCTTTGACACACAGAAGACCATGGGACTTCTCTCTCAGAAAAATAAATGGCTAAGAAAGGAGAAAGAAAATGACATTAGGTAGCAATAGTCATATCAGATTAAAGAACTGGAGTAAGCTTGCTATCTGGAAGTAGGAACAGCTTCAGAATAAGCTTAAAACCACTGTTTTCAGGTGAATGAATAACAACTTTTGCTCTGATTAGATCCAATGAATCATTAGAAATATGCAGGAATCTTTTGACAATTATTGCGAACTCAGCAAATCTGTGGGTTGAACTCAAGGGAAGTGCAGTGAAGATGAAAAGAAAGCAGATCTTGGGCCAGGCAGAAAGACGGAGAAATAACCACCATACAGCCTCAATGACAGCAGAGGGCGGTAGTAAAAAATAATATTATTGAGGTCATATAAAAATAGACCAAAGAACATTTCATGCCATTTGCTGCCTGAAACTAATAAACATCCATGTGCTGCCTAAATTTGCTATGTAAGTTTTACTACTTTTCTGGTTTAAAGTGAAGCAAAACCGTAGATAATATTCTAAGTGGCTTTAATTGAACCAAATCAGTCAAGTTTAAGAAGTTCATAAAGTGAATTCCAAAAGATAAACAAAATATTATTCATTAATGCATTTGTGACATACAGCGAAGTTGATAAGTTGAAAAATAATACTTGGTTAATTGAAATTATTTTGAAAGCCTTGATTATCTTGTCAACAAGAGGTAACAAAAAGTATCTCCATATCAGCTACATGCACCTTTAGCAGTCGTTAAAGAAGGACTAACAACTGAATAAGCCATGGAGAGCTGGCTGATTCGTTACCTTTGTGGTGATCCCATATTGAGATTTCCTGATGGAGCAGAGGCAGAAGTGTTGATTCTGCCTATTGTTATATTTGCTTAGTGCATTAACAGAGGAATTTGGTTTCTGGGGCAGTCAATGAGCCATTGTTCTTTTTCCAATTGAGATTAATTAGATCAGTGGGAATTTAGAATGAGCAGAGACTGCATGATCAGGGCCAAAATCCGCTGCTCGCTTATTCGGTGTCAGGGTTGTTTCATTCAAATTGCAGTTTGTCCAAATGACTAGTACTTTCCATTACTTTGTAGGAAATGTGTTCCACAACATAATCAATGTGATTACCAGGAAATTTCCCTCAAAAAATGAGTTCAGTCCAAATTAGCGATAGACTGTTTTAAAAGCTTCTATTTTGAGCAATGCTGATTTGAACCATACAAGGCAGTCCAAGGAACTTTCTTTCAAGTTAGCTTTTTCATTAGCATTACTGTGCCATTGAAAAAGGAGTCAGTTAAAGTTTAACAAATACAATAACAAATAAACTGAAAATAAAAAGACTTAAGCCAAAGGTGGATGATGTCTAAACATTAAATACTGGTATGTTGGCACTTAGCATGCAGGAGCTCCATCTGCCTTCCAGTTTTTGTTACTGCTGCAGAAGCCAGAGTTTTAAGTAAAAGCTTTATGGAATCAAAGTTAGTAGTACTGTGATGAGTCACTGTAACTTTATTCCACTCAAATAAGACAGCTTTGTCACTACACCAAAATAACTAACTGGAAGTCAGGAAAGACCTCCTAAGAAGAGCCAGGACTTTCTGGAGAATGGATTTTTTCTCCATCAGTAAAACCAGAACATTTTAGTGAGTTTATTTCTTCCTGATATGAAAGACAAATCAATGAATGTATGTGTAATGCAAAAAACCCTCCTATGGAACGAACAGATCCTAAATTCTTGAAATTTATACCAACTGAGGTCCTGTATCATTGTGTATATGAAAGCTATATATACTGAAAAAGCATTATGTAAGACATTGTAAAGTGAAAACAAGGGTAAGTAGAGTAAATCGATTTGAAATTCTAGAAGAAAGAATGCACACTGAAAAAATTCTTAGTAGTGACAATCACACCATAGCATATATTGTCTCTCCAGTGAAGTAGGAAAGTATGCTTCTTAAAGTCTCAGTTTGCAGAATCTGGTGATGACACTAGGCCCTCAGCTCTTGTTAGAAGAAAAATGTAAGTCAGTAGTCCTCCTAGATGAGGGAAAAAGCCACCCTCCGTGTCTGCAAGAGCAAAAAAAATGAACTTGTATACTCAACTGCATGAGAACTTTCAAAATTCTAGGCAATGCACACTTTCTAGGGATTAAGCAGAAGACAAAAGAACAGGACAAACCATTGAGCCCCCATACTGGAATCCTGCCATGTAAGGGACAGCTCTGCCATTTTCCTAGACCGTTTCAAACATCCCAAGCACGTGTTAAGCAGCTTCTTCTCCTGTCTGACCATGGAAAAGAGGTTCACTGGCTGTGAGACCTGGCAGATGCACTAGACACTGTGTCCACTGGGTTACTACTGCTTTCCACACGTGTGCATGTCATATGCTAACACTCTAGTACACACTAACCCTTCAGCAAGCAGAACCTAAAGAAAGCTGAAACTGCATCTGTTGATCACTGGATTGTTCTGTTGATTCCTTGTGCCTAGGGAATCCTTCCTCCAACCCATGGGACCTCTCTGTTCCAGCTATAACTGCATGAGCTTAGTGTTTAGTGGTGGATTTTTGCTACACTCTAATTCTCAGACTACAGTGATGTCCAAGAAAGCCCATCTTGTACTGCTAGTTAACACACTAAAGAGCAAAGGTTAAAAATATTTGCTAATTATCTGACCTTAAAGGAGAAACACTCTTTTCCTGTCATGCATCAGTCACACTAAATTTTCCTGCTGCTAAAAACTGACCTCTAATTGCTCAGTGAATATTTTGATCATAATCCAAGCTTATAAAGTCTAATTTAAAGCACATGATTCAATATAAGTGGTATCCACAGTACTGGGTAGAAAAGACTCACCCAGGATTATTAGGGAGGCTGAACCACAAAGTGTTCAGAACTCACATCCAAAAGCTCAGTAAGACATTTTGGATCTCCTAGTTCTGTGAAATGGAGAGCTAGGAATCTTGTCACAAAAACCTCAATAAAAATGATTTCTTCATGTTTCATTTGGTAAAACAAAAGAGAATGGTTGCATAAAGCTTTGCTATACAAAGATATTTCCAATTGCATCTTCCCAAAGTTGTTAGTCTCAAACAGTTACCTTGTGTAATAAATCTGATAACGTATCATCATCTCTTTTTACTCACGCTACATTCATCTGGCTTGTATAGGTTTGGCACAAACAAGGGATCACCGGTGGAGCTGTGCCCGTTTTCTCCAGTTACTGGATTTGTTCCAGTAAACCAGCTGATGAAGGCAGGTCTTCAAGACACTGGCAACTGCAAACTACTTAAATAGATCTACTTCTTCAAAGTTGCACTTCAAAACAAGTTTTATTAGTTTCTTTATGTAGGCACAGATAAGATCAGCCGTCCTTCTGAGCAAGATGTAAATTTCAAGCCCCTCTGTTCCTTGCTCTCACAAGCACAAAATCAAGAATTAAACTCGGGTAAAGAAACAGTAAAAATCTACTTAGCAAAGAGTATCCCACTAGTCTCACTTGTTAGATGGGAATGACTTGGCAACCATGAGGCAAGCACTCTCCTTAATGGAGTATCAGATTCCAACACCCCCTGCTCTGCTCACCATTTTTAGCCTTGTGACTACACAGGCAAGACTGTACACCTGTGCTGTGCAGGATCAGAGCTTCAGAGATCAGCTTTCAGATCTGAGAGAGCAGTGCTTTTTAGAAGCATTGCACAGAATTTGACAACACAAGCCTGGGAAATCATGATGGCATCAGTCAAGAAAAAAAAAATCAGACTGAGAATGAATGAGTGTGACGATTGCAAGCTATGCAAAACAATAAAGAGAGAAGCCTGAGTGACTGCTTCAGGAGGAAAGGCACAAGATAAAGTGATGTGTGAACACTCAAATCACATTAGAAATTCTTGTGGATATCATAAAGCTATGAGGTAACTACCACTTACCTCTATATAGCTGGTATGAACATGATACAGCTCTGGAACAAGCAAGAAAAATGTAATATAGTTGATGTGGGTGAGGATGTTTGTTTGTCTTGGCAAAGAAGAGCTCATCTCATTCTACAGACTCTTCTGCCAATTGAAAAGCAGTCTGGAGGGAATCGTATACATTACTCTTATCAGTAGGGAGAAGACATTTTAAATACTGCTTGTAGGAACCCTCCCACTCAGAAAAAAAAAGAGATATTTAAAAAATACACTTTCAAATCCTCAGTTTTAAAACTCCCCACTGAAATATTGACAGCCCCAGTACTTTATATATATTGTTAACATCTTTAATAGTTTCAGTGATCCTAAACTGCTCCTGCAGTTTACATTGAATCCATGTGTATAATATGTTTTGTAATCACTGAAGGCACACCCTGAGAGCTGAATTTGTTTCTGTGACAGAGCAGAACCAAAGACATTTTAGCATTGCTCTGATCTCTGTAGTCCCTTTGTTGTTGTTAGCAGAAAAGAAACAGGCAAAAGTTTGCTCTCAAAAATATCAGAGTGCAGTAATCTTATCTCCTCCCTATTACTGTCTCAAAAAAATCCCCAACCAAAAACATTACAACGTATGTGTAAAGAAACATATTAAGTATCCTGGCTCTGTTAAGAGCAGGTCTCCCAAGAAAAAAGCTTCATCTTTCCTGTCTGCACTTTAGTGGAAGAAGGCAGGAACACCGTTTCTGTCCTGATCAATAACTTAGTATCCTGGAAAACATTTGGTTTGACACATCATTGAATTCCCTCTAGGAATGTGTTGCTGACTGTGCTCATATTCAGCTTCTACTTTGGTCTGAAGTATGCTTAACTTCTAATTTCTCAGATATTTATAATGTGGGACCAAAGCGACATTAAGAAGTGTGATGTAATTGCTGTTTTTAGAACTGTGGTGGTATACAAGCAGGCCACTTCCTGGAATTTAACATCCAGCTGAGGAAAACAGACAAGTACTATCAACCACAGTAAGAAATAATGTGTGCAGTATGATATGATAAATATGGAGGATGATAAATTTTGAAGGGTAAATTATTTAATCTCAAATTATTTGAACAAAATCCGATCTATTTATCTGAAAAAACAACTCCAAAAAGACTGCAAGTGGCGAGTAAGACTGAGCAAGTATACTTGTCAAAATCGATTATTGCCTTTAAAGTGTAGGAAAATGACAAATGAGCAATTAAGGATCGCTATTCTTTATTTAGAACTGAAAAAGAGAGAAATGAGTCTGCAAGAAAAAATCTTAAGCTTTTTCTGCATGTTGCTTTGCTCCAAGTGAAAGTTCTGTGAATATGTAGGAGAGAAGAAGTGCCTTCTGCAAGGTGTTCCTCTTCCACATTCAGCTTCTTGGTTCCCCTGCAGACCTGCTATGTGAATCTTGTTAAGACAAGTTTATGTTAATTAGCCTGTGGGAACTAGAAAGAGGATTTCTGCAGCTGGGATTCCCTTTTTAGGCAGCTGGTAGGGCTAATCTTCAGCAAAGAAGAACTTTTAATACCCAGTAATGTTAAATATTCTGAGTATGATGGAATTTGCTGTTATTAGATTACTGACATAACACAAACAAGACTTTCCCTAGGATAGGATTTATGCATTGGGTCATCTCAGTATGTGTGAATACATGTAAAATAAAAATCAGGTGAACAGCACATAGGCAAATTGAGCTTCCATAATTCCCTTACCTGTTTCAACAGGCCAACTATTATGGGTAAAAATGGTCATGATGGGCAGGCTGGGGGTGTAGGCAGGATTGCCTAAGGGTCTCCAGTCTGCTGTTAACAAAGAAATAAAAGATAGCGTTAGTTGCACCAAAATTTGGCTGGGAAGATGCTCTCTGGCCACCACAACTTTTACCTGCAAATGACATTCTCCTTCAAAAGCCGTTAAGCAGGGATAACTGTTGTTTACAACGGGAACTGTGTAAACACCTGGGAAGGCAAGCTAGCCTACATTCTGCCCCAAGGAGGGCCAGTTGGGGGGAAGGATGCTCCCTGTCCCCATCACCAGCCAGACCTTCACAGCCGCCCCTTGGACACAGCAGGAGGCGGACCAGGCGCTGAGGCGGGGCGCACTCCCATTGGCTGACACGGAAGGGGACGTAAGTCTGGGAGAGAGGGGAACTTGTGATTGGATGGTGGGCGGTGGAGTGCCTTGTGATTGGGTAAGAGGCGGGTGTGGGTGGTGAGGGGGCGGTGTTGTGGCGGGACGCGAGGTCGGGCGGTTGCTGCGGCTGGGCGGCGTCTCGCGAGAGTCGTGTGGCGGCAGCGGTCTCGCGCGGCTACGGCCC
>NW_008824499.1:4399338-4447234 GCF_000699105.1 Pygoscelis adeliae | reverse complement strand
CCTCAGATGTGGGGGCGGCCTCCTGCCACTTCCTCAGCCCTCACAGGCCTCTGCCTGTGGCGCCCCCCCCCATCCGCACAGCCGGGACAGGCCGGTTCCCTCGCACCCACCCGTGACAGAGCGGCCTCCCCCAGGGCCCAAGGAGCAGCGAGCAGGGCGGCTCCGTGCAGCCCCACCTCATAGCCTTGTTCTCGTGTGCCCTGCGGTTCCTCCAAGTTTTCATCCGCCCGTGTGCGCTCTTTTCCCCCAGGCAGTCTCACTCGGCTGGAGGCGACCCGCAGGTCTGGGGGTCTCCTGAGCCCCCCGGTGTCACCCCTTCACACGCCTTCGCCTAGCCTCCGCTCCCTGTCGTGTGCTCAGTGCGGGCTTGTTTGTGTCTTCTCCATCCTCTGTGAAACGGTGGTTTTCTCCCCTGAATGACTTGACTCCTCACAGGGCCATCATCACTGAGTATTATCTGTCCTCATCCTCCCTTTTTACCTTCCTTTTTACCGTGATTGTATCTGTTCCTTTTTGGTAGTGCTGTGTCTCATCTCTGGAAAAAGATTACTTAGAGACAAAAAGTTTGGCTGGTGGTGGAAGGGAGTAGGATGATTTTCCTTTGAAGCAAGAGCCAAAATAGAGTAGGTTATGACTGGACTTTGCATGTGTGGGCTTGCATGTCTGTGTATTCATGTGTGCTATGGCTGAATGTGGTCCAGTTGGTATATGGAGTCACAACTTGAAGAGAAGTCCACAAGTGCAGAACACCTAAAAAGCATCTCTGGACAAATTGGAAGGCTGTTGGGTATTTTTGTATGCGTTTTGTGACTTCATAGCTTTTCGTTTAAAAAAAATATTTTGGGGAAAGATGAACTTTCCTTTACCGATTCTTGTATTGTATTGTGTATTCTTGTAGCAGTTGAGTGCTCAAATACACTCAGACTATGCACGTTAAAAATTCTAATGCTTTTGTTTGAATTATTTTATGCTGATCACAGAGGTGGAGTTTGGAATTGTAGTGGCTTAATTTCCTTTATTTGTTGAACTAAGGGAGCTTTAATGTCACTAGTGCCCAGGGCCAGCAGTGTGTGTATCCCATCTCCTTAAGATAGCTGATGAAAGCAACTGTTATAGCCATGGTGGTTCTCATACGAATACTGTTTAACCAAAGTTGGACTGATGGTTTTAATCTCATATAGGATTCTCAACGGGGTAATCATTTGCTTGTAGAACTGATCTTAGCATAGCTTGAATTGGGCATAACTCAAGATTAGAAAAGGTGTGCAGGATGTTACACTGAAGTTGTGATTAGTAGTGCTTATGGGACTCTAAGAAAACAAATGCTGTATTCTTCCAGAAGGACATAGGTCACTGGTAGAAGCTGCTCATCTGCACGTCAAGGAAATGACTGAAACTGATACAGTAGTTTGATTTACATGTATGGTCCAGTTGTCAGTCTTCAGCTGGGTAAGGAGTTTTGTTTACAACAACTAGTGTATAATCAGGTAGGATTCTTGGTCATAACTCAGTACCTTCACTTCCAATATCTGTTATGATTAGAAATCTCTCCTTCAGTAAAGGAAGGAACTTATTCATTCCTAGAAAATGTTATTGGTGAAAAGCAGTTACAATTCCGTGCCTTTCGTTAATGGACATTAATTTAGACACACGAGTCTGTAGCAAACTGGTAACTTTAAATTAATAAATAGTCTGGATTTATTATGTTCTGCTGACTTCTGAGACAATTGAAAAGATGTAGCATTGCTGCTGTTATCTAAATCTAGACAACATAATGACTGCAATTTTGGTTATACCTGAAAAACAAGCTAAATAAAGTCTGGTTCCAGATACAAGTTAATTTTTAATTTGTCTTCATGCTTTTGTTTTCTGGGTTTGAAATTGTCAGTTAAAGCTTGACATTTAGTTCTTTCTGGTTTTATTTTTAGGAAAGAGCTGAAAATCTGCTCTCGCATTTAGCTCTTTATAAATTTTCTTGCTGTAGGTTTCAGATGTCTCATATATTAGTTTATTATTTTAAAATGCCCTAACTGGCTCTTCTTCTCCAATATCTCTTCCAACTGATAAATTCTTCCAGTACTTTTATATGGGAAAGCTTAACAAACTTTCATTGCCTTTTGTCATTCTGAATTAAAAGCTAGATGAAAGCATTTTAGTCATCTGAAGATAAGAAGTCCTCTAAGAAATTGTGCATTTTTCTTATGATTTGTGGATTCTTCTTTTAGCACGCTTCACAGAATAGATGTAGGACATTAATAATGGTTAGTAGAGAGAGGTTTCTTTTTTTTTTTTTTTTTTTTCTTGTGGTGGCAACAAAATTATCTGAAAGGTCCATGGAAAATGGATGAAAAAAAGCATTATGTATAGCTTAAGATCTTGTTATTGCTGGTCCGAAAACACACTAAAACTTCATACAGAAAATAGTCAAAGATTTGCTTCTAACATATCTTATGGTGTGGATGTTCTGGGTACTTTATGTATTAACTGGAACAAGTATGTTTAGATAAGTTATTGGATAATATGTAATAACTAACTCTTTCTGCAAAAGAATGCATGGCATACACCTTGATAATGTTTTGGTTTTTTCTTTTTTTGTCTCCTAGAAATGGGTCTGCTTTCAGAAGATGCAATGCACTAGATGTGGTGCTTGGAACAGGATTAGTCATGGCATCAGAACTATGTAAAACAATCTCTGAGGCAAAGCTGGAAAGGCACAAGAACTTGTTCTTAAATTACCGAAACCTCCATCACTTTCCTTTGGAGTTACTGAAAGATGAGGGGCTGCAGTACTTGGAGAGACTTTATATGAAAAGAAATTCCCTGACCACATTGGTACGACAACCTCTTTATTGTAATGTTTACTGTCTGTATGTTCAGGAATTCTGATTTTTGGAACAGAAAAAGCAAGATAATTTAAAAGAATAATAATCTTATAGCAAATCTGATCCTGAATGATGTCATCCATTGTGAAATATGAGTATTTGGTTGTATTATGTTTCAACTTGCATAGGTAATGTAGAGTATAATAAATGAAAGTTTATGACATTTTATGGTTACCATTTTGAAGCTCTGCTGGGGGTTTTCTTGTGAGGTTTGTTGTTTGGGGTTTTTTTTAACTGCTATAAATTTTGCTCATGTCAGTGGTCAGGCCTTTCTACTGTTAGGTGATACTATGCAGTCTAGTCTACATTACTTCATTAGGCTAAGCAACTCTTACCTTGGTATGTGCCTTATTTTAAAGGCATTGTCAATCCCAGGGTCTAATTCAAAGCTTGCTGTTAAGGTATCAGCAAAAACTTGCGTCTACGGGCTGCTGTTGATAGGAGAACAAACAGTTAATTTCAGGGTTGTGGGATTTTCTGTTGTGGTTTCTTCTTGTTTTGTTGTTTTTCCCTGAACTGAACAAATTCTTACCCTGAATGAATGTTGTGACCTCAGAATTCAGTGTGGGGTAGTTAAATAACTCTGTGACATATTGTGAGTTGGTAAGACTCTACAGAGCATCAAAACTTGCCACTGTCAGTAGGCTCAAGTCTCCCAGTAATTAAGGTTCGTGTTTTTTGTTTGTTTGTTTGTTTGTTTTTTTTTTCTTGGGGTCTTCCATGATATGATAGGTAAAATAATAGCCAGGGCAGAGGAGCTTGTGGGCCTGACTACTTAAAACTCACCAAAATTACATGTTTTTCAGTGCTCCCTAGAAAAAGTCCAGTACTCCAATTTAAGGAATAGTGTTTAAAGCTTTAACAATGATATATCAGAATTCCTTAATAAAAGCTTCACTTCTTGGGCCAAAAGCTGAAAGGATTCTGAAGATTTTACACTTTTTCTTCATCTTGAATGAGTCACTTAAGTTTGCATGTACTGTAGAGAATTATTTTGGCACTTTTTGGTTTTAGGCAAGTCCTTTGCTTAATAATGTAATGGGAGGATAGGATTCATGGTTACAAATTAAAGCTGCTTTGAAAATTAACCAAATACTATAAACAGTTCTGCTTCGACACTTTATGAAAATCAGTGCTTATTTAGTGGTGTGAGGTTCATGAAGTTTGTACTGCTCAAAAGATGAAACAATAATAAGGAGAGTTTTGCATATCGCTTTTCTGCATGTATGTGTTAGAGCCTGGTTTTGTTTTTCTCAAAGCAATTATAAAAGAGAAACCAAAACAAAGCCTCACAAGTAAGTTTAGTTCCATTTTCCTCTCAATATCTGTTAACACTACCAGCTAATAGATGTGTAATGTGGCGTAAGAGTAATTACCCATGGTTACTGTCAACAGAAGATGTATCAAATGAGGGAGACAGCTCTTGCCCAACACTGTTTGGTATTGTAATTGAGGCCTGGGATAAAGGAACTGAAATAATATGTAAAACGTAGATCATACCTAGGCAAAATGACTTGCAAACAGCGTGAAGTAGAGCATTAGGATTCAAAATGATCAGCATGACTTGCTCATAATATGACTTGGTGGAACCTCATTCAAATGCATAGCACTGTAGCTAGGACCTAGGGAAACAAAATTGGGTCTAATTCACTGAGCATCTGTTCAGCAGAATAGATGTTGGAAGTTGTAGTGGACCAAAATAGATCAAGTCAGCAGCATGTTACAAAAAAGGCAGATGTCTTTTTGGAACATAGAAAGTTTCACAATCTCCATTAAAAGCAGAAGGGCATAATTATTGGATACTGTTAAAGCATAAGCGGGAGCAAAGATGGAGTCTGGGGTTTCATACTTATGAACAACCTAGGTAAACTGGAAAGAACCTAGAAAGCGGCAACAGGGGATTTTTAGAGAACGTGGCCTATGAGAGAGGGTTGAGAGATTTAGGTTACTTCCGCTTGCAAAAAGAGAAGACAGAGAAGAAAAGAAATAGAAGAGGAATAGGGGAGAGCAGAAGTCATCGGTATTTTTATAAAGCAGTATTTTCATAATGAATTTTTTTTTGCTGGTAGGACAAGTAATAGTCTCAATTTCAGTAAAGAAGTAGTAAGTTATTTACATGGGGAGGCAGGGGAAGGAATCTCATCTGAGAATAGTTGAAAACAAATAGGTTATTGAAGGAAGCTGTATTCCTTTCACTGAGACTTTCTGAAAGAGAAAATGTACCAATTTCTTTGAGGGGTGATCCTGTCTGAGAAGAGTAATTTTAATGTCTCTTTCAGCCTTGTGCTCCTTTGATTCTATGCAAGATGATGAGCATTAGCTCATCAATAAATACTTTAAATTGCATGTAGATTATTAGCAATCATCAAAACTAAATCTGTACCGTATTTCTTTAAAGTAAGGTGGTACTTTCGTCCCATTGGTTCATTCCTTCAGAGTTCTGAAAAATGTTGACTAAATCAGCTTTTGTTCTTCTTTGCTGTTCTAAAATTACTCTAGTCCTTGACAGATGGCTCCTATGAAAACGTCTGGAATAGTTATGCTGACAGAATTTACATATACCTTGCCTAAGAATAATTTCATTTTTGTCTTCATTGGCAAGATGGAAATGATAGAGGGCTATGACATAATGAATGGATCAAGAAGCTATATAGCACACCTGTATCTCAACATCAAGTCTTCCAACTTCTCATTTAATGTTTGACTGATAACATTAGCCTTCCAGTAATCCTATTTCCCCATCTATTAAAAGGAAACACGCATTTGCCTTGATGGCACTGTCAGAAGCATGATCTAGCCATATCAAAGAACAATTGTTCTTAATTTACTAACTCAGCATATGCAATGCTGAACCAAATCAGCAGGTTCACTTTTTGAAAAATGTCCAGTGGGTGTGAGGGCGAGGCAAGCTTCACTAAATTGGTGGCAGAATTGATGATTCATTTATCATCGTTTGTTGTCATGTCACCAGTAGAGACCAGAGTTAGTTTTACCTCTCAACTGATAGATCAGAATAGTTTTTTTAATTTCATTGTAGGATGTTGTATTGAACAACTTTGACTCAGACCCATCGTTACTGTGGTACTCAAGAAGATAAGCAGAATTTCTGTTATAGACTTGCTAAACTGTAAAGTTGTCTCTCATCAGTTTAGCACTCTTACAATGTGAAGCAGTTAAAGCGGGAGTAAGAGTATAACCTTCATGTATAATGTGAAAATAGTTTGTGATTCAGGTTAGTATCCTTATTCTAATAAAGGGTGTAGGATGACAGTGAATTTGTTTTTTCACATTCCCTCTTCATTTTTTAAATTAAAGCTTGAATTTTTTGTGCTTGAGCATGTTGCAGCCTTTCCGTGTTTTCCCGGTTTAAGCTGTTCTCTCTGACCAAATAAAATGCTGTGCCGAGAGAAGATAAATGTACTGTAGCAAACCTTCCAGTAGGTGGCAACAACTGATTAGTTATAGCCTGTTTCTTGGGTCTTGACGTCAACTGATTCATTTATTGAGCCATCATTTGCTGCTCCGTAGTTAAAAACAAACTATTTTTTGTACTCAGATCTAGGATATGGCATGTTTGCCACTTAAGACTATTTTGACATTACTTTTTCAAGTTAGTGTATTTCTTCATAATAAATTTATAAACACAAAGTTAAGTATTTTAGATAATAATATACCTTAAATTTATATGACAGTGAAAATTGCTAGGTTTTTTTTAACGGGAAATTGACTGTGTGATTGAGCTCATCTTAAAATTTATTTGTTTCTGCATATATGTGTATTGTAAAAACTCTTTTTCAATAAAACATATCTATGTTTAAAGTAGGTTTCTTAAGCAATAAAGCTGTCTTAACCTTGAATAACTTGAGTATGGTTACAAACATGACATCTAAAACTTGTGAAGCCTATTTTGTGGTATATGTTCATGGTTATAAATGTCATCAAGAAACAGAATTGCAGCTAGGGAACAGCTAGCAGTTAGAAAATTATATGCATGTTAATTTGTAAATATGGAAATCTAGTTTGATGGATTCAGCACTTCTGGCTTGGTGGTAATTGATTAAGCTACACAAAGTTTGTAGGTCACTTCCCAATTTACCAGCATTACAAAATAAAATACGTTATGGTTAGACATCTTGTATATTTCTTGTTCTGCTTTAAGTCTGTAAAGGCTGCAGCTTCTTAGCAGTCTCTTGGCTTCAGCTAACTCAATTATTTTAATATATTTTTGAAACTAAAGTTTTTGGTAATCCATCTTTTCAGCCTCCAAAGTCTGGTTACCATTTGGTTGAGGACACCTTAATGTCGCTTCTAGGCTGTAGTTCTGTTTCAGTAGTGAATTGCTCACCCTTGATATATCCCAGATTGCACTGATGGACAACGTGCGGGGATGTGGAAATAGGGTATTGCATACAAGCTCCTTGTTGCCATTTTTTCTGTGACTAGCTGCTGACATGTTTTAGTATGGATATTAAAATGAGTTGGGTACACAATATGTGTGTGTCTGTTTTTTGTTTTGAAACCTAAAAAATCTCTAACTCTTTTTCAGCCAGAAAACCTTGCACAGAAGCTTCCAAACCTCGTGGAATTGTGAGTTTGTGTAGGAGTTCTAATATATTTTTATTATGCTGATCCATCTTATCTTAAAATAATTCTAGAATGTATTGCTTGCACATAACCTACCTCTTAAGTGTAAAGGTTTTTCCTGGAGGTCAAGAAAGGATTATTTTTTGTTGGTTTTTTTTTTTTGTTTTAAAGGAGGTATTTAGTCCCATGTAAATCTCTTTTATAATTTCTTGTTTATTGTACAACAAGAACTGTTATACAACAGCCTACGCTGCTAAGGGAAAAATGCTTATCCCCCAACTCCTGTGTAGACTGTTGCCACCCTGATAAAGCACTGGAACCTCCAAATGTAATGGTCAGATGGTTGTGACAGAGCCAGAGTAACAGGCTACTGCTTCCAGCCCATCCCTAGTTGCTCATTTCCAGCCCAGCTACCAGGGGTATTACGAGCTCAGTCTTGCTGATTGTAGTACTAAGTTTTTTTGGAACCAAGTCACAGATTGTCAAACAGTAGGGGTAGTAACTATTTAATGATGATTGCTGTAGGCAGAGTAGTTTATCTAATCTTGTCCAAAGAATGGATGTCACATGAACTGTATTATTTTGGCAGTTAAGCTGTAAGCCCCTGAGTCAATGTCTTCTTCCCTCCCATTTTCTTCTTGTAAGGTTATGATTTTCTTATATGGTAGGCTTGGCGGAGGGGGTGTTAAAAGGGACATCCTCTTTTCCCCTTATAACTCATTTGGCTTACTGTCAGTTGAGTAACTGATGGACCATTGATTCTGTTCATTTAATGGAAAGCTCTAAACAGGAGGAGGTATATATTGGAGTAGTCTAATGCATTCAGCTGTCTGATCTTGTCATCTTAATTTGGCCCTTGAAACCACACCTTTCTGGTACACGCGACCACAGTATAATTGAACTGTTTTGTAGGTCACTGCAGTCTCAGACTTGCTTAAGAGACAATCTTGTCTCGTCATGCCTGAGTCTTGAGAGTGTGTTTATGCTCTGAAGCAGTAAAATAAATATTTTTGTATTTGTTATACTTAGTATTTAATGATTTGCCATGGGGCATCAGGAAATGTCCATGTTATCTGATGGTGCCTTTAGGAAAACCTGTATAAATTACACCTTAAAATAATCTCTTACAAACACTGAATTGTAGGAGTCAAACCTAATTATTTGGGGTTCAGCAAGCTTAGTTGTACCGCCATTATCCCACATTGACCTGGTCTAGAGAGAACTGCAGTGGGCCTGTGGTTTGTGTAGCTCTAACAGTGCAAGTCAATTTTTGATCAGACAGTAAGAGATGTTTTGTTGACAGAGGAGAGACCACAAAATAAAGATTTATTTAAAGAATAATTTGTTACAGTAGCTTTAAACTTTGAAAGACAAACTTAACTGATTTTCATTTTCCTGAAAGTTATATCCTTGGCAATTTCACTATGTATTTTTAAAAACTTCACTGTTATCTGTGTTTCTTTGTATATCATGTCCCTCATGCTGGGATACTAGGTGTAGATCCTCATAATATACCTCTTTTTAGCTTGAGTGAAATAGTTCACAAGTATTTTCCAGGAGCTGCAGCTGAAATGAGTAGGAGAATTCTCATCCTGAGGTATATATAAGGACTACTACAAACATATCTGCTATCCTTATGTTTGTTACATTTTTAGTAAACTTTAAAGGTCTGCGATTTTTAAAGAAAAAGAGAAGGCTCAGATGCTCTATAGAGTTGAAATGTTCATATGTCTTTTTCCTTTTTCTGCCTCTATCTCACCGAAAAGACAGGCTCCTACTTTTGGAAATGCTGTTTGAATAGAGTGAAAAAAAAATGTTGTGCAAATAATTTCCATGTGTGCCTAAGCGATTGGACATTGAGTACTCAGTATACCTGTACAATTAGATATCAATATCTGAAAATTTTGTTAATCTAAGAACAGTTTTTATGTTACTAGTAGTACTGGAAGTGTTCCAGCAGAGGGTGCTGAAGATTCTTGGTGAGCGATCTGGCCACCCTCACCACCTACCTAAATGACCATGTGTAAGATTGGGTTTTTCTTTTGAAAAATGTACTCTAGGTTTGAAAAACCCACTTGCAGTGAGTGGATCATGTGCTTGTTTCTTCAGTCAGTAAAGGTGTAAGAGTTTATGTGCAGGGGAAAATGTTCGTAATTGTATAACTTGTGTGGGTTTGGGCTTTTTTCTTTTCTTGCCCAGCATTTAGTGCGGAATAACCTGATGATCAAATACGGTTCATTCTGGTTATTCTGTCTGCTTTCTTCTTTTTCCTTTTTGTTTCCTCTTACGACTCTCAAAACTAAAGCCCATTATTATTGTAACTGTGAATGTTTTGTTTTAAATAATTGTACGTCATTCTCTTTTATTTTTATGTTAATCATTTAATAGTCTAAGTGAAACTTAAGTACCTATCCATTGCCAGTTTATACAGTTTCCACAGCTTTTGTGGTCATAGAGAGGAGTGGCTTTGAGGGTGCTCTTTCAGTCTGAAACTGGATATTTTGCAAAGTGATTATGTAGCAGAAGTCCTTGAGGGTAACAGGTGGTGTCCTCTGCTTTTTTCTCCTCCCCCCAGGTACCTTCATTCAAATAACATAGTTGTTGTACCTGAAGGTAAGTAATCTACCAGCTCACAATAAGTGGCAGGAATCATAAAATATTCATTTTTCTTCTTTGAAGAGACCTATTTTTTCTTTTATTTTCCCATAAAACATTAAAGATTTTCATACAAAATATACCAGTGTAGCTCTTAGTTGATAATATCTTTGTTTATTCTATGTTAAATTCTTTTAATGAATTCTCAAATGCACCTAAATGCTGTTTGCTTCAGTTCTAATTGCAGAAAGCAAAAAGACTAAATGGCACTCATCTACAGAAACAAAAATCCGGAGTGTCTACTGCTTTCAGCCAGTTACCACACAGAATACTCTGCTGGTTTAGATCATGACAGATTTGAAACCTAAATTATCAAGAACTTGTACTAGTTTCTTTTCCTTGTCTTTGTAGAGTTATGTGTCTAACTTCAGGAAAGTACTTTAAACTCTTTCTGAATATATAAATTGAATAGACACAAAGCAAAGGAATGGAAAAAGTTATGCTGGGGCAGAATCGTCTGAGGAGAATCTAGAAATGGGAGTATTCTCTACATCACTATTTTTCCTCCCTGTCTTACTGCCAGCAGTACTGTTTGTTAGATAGTTTGTGGAAATGCTTATCTATGTCATTCAGTTGTGAGACCAGCTTTCATACATCAAAATCTGCTCAGATATAGGTGTTGGGTACTGTGGCTTTTTATCCTCTCATAGTCCTATTAAGATTTTAACATTACTGTTGGGTCACATTCATGTTTTAATCTGTTCTCTCACAAGCCATTGGCTCCCTCGTTAAACTGCAGTTTCTGGACCTAAGTGATAATGCCCTCGAAATTGTGTGTCCAGAGATTGGCCGCCTGAGATCCTTACGTCATCTTCGCTTGGCTAACAATCAGCTGAAATACTTACCTGCAGGTAAGTACAAATGCGTGAGGGATTACAGCAATGACAAATTCCGTTTGAACTTAATTGGCGTAGTGATCTGCTCTGGGTTTATTCATGTCTTACAGTTGAAGCATGGTATGACTTGCATTTAAAGACTAGGCAGGGATTGCCATTGTATGTATTGTACTAAATATACTCTGTAGTTAGAAAAAAGCCACACTGTATGTACTTAAAGTCCTGAAAAATGCTTCTGAAGTGGGGAAAAAAATGCATTAACAATCTTTGCCATTGTATCAAGAAAACATTGAACTTCCTTGAGAAGACAGAAAATTCCAATGCTAACTGTCATTATGATAAAATGATGTTTCTTCCAATTTTCCTTTCGGATTCCAGTCCTTCCTTTCTTTACGCCCAACAGCCCCATTCATGTATTTTCTAAAAAGACAGATGTCTAGTAGGTTTGCCTATGGCAGTTCCACCTCACTATGACAGTAAATAACAAATGTTTGTCCTGCTAGTTTATAATAAAAAAACAAAATTTATTCAAAGTAAATGTGACACAAAGTCAGAAAAAGTTGGCTGTAGGCAGATTTTGAACGATTTTTTTTGCCTTCTAAATACTTTGACAAGCAGACATAACTGATTATTCTTCTTCCATTGCCCTTATATTTTTCCAGAGAAGATGATGGTGATCTTTAAATTTTTTTTTTAATCTTTCTATGGCATATTTGCGTCTTCGGATCTGCAGAGGTGATAAAAATCTAAGGCCAGCATTTAAAAAAACTGGTCTAACTTAATCTAACAAGATTAGCTTTTGGCTCTAATTTTAACTAACTTCTCAGTGTGACCTTCATGTGTTTGTCAGTTCACATTGCTTATTATCAAGAAATATATTGCAATTTCTCCTTGAAGTTTTGGGTGCAGAAATCTAGCTGTCCTTTCCTTGTACTTTTCTAGGCATAATAAGCTTAATAAGAATAAGTCAAAGGAAGCTTATGATTAGAAAGAAAAAAATGTATACGTCTATGTAAATGCTCTGGAATGAAATTACATAAACCTGTTAAACATTATGACCCAAGGCCACTAAAATTTCCATCAATTTTCAGATGTCCTACATTCAAAAGAAAGGAGTGACTTGAGTGTGCTTTATGTTCCTCAAAGATAATTTACCTTATGGTGCTGTACCATGAAAGAAAGACTTGTTCAAAGAAAAAGTGACACATTTTCTGCAAAACTTCACACATTAACTTAAAAAGGTTCCAAAAAAGACTTTCAAAAGAATAATTTACATTACTGAAGAGCTGATTTTGAGTCTACCACATTTGATTAGGAATTGGTATCAGCTGCATAGGCATGCTGCATTTAATTTCTCCTGAAGTTTACAAAATTTGGTACTGAGCATTGTCCCTAAGTGTGTTTAGTTTTGTGTGCATGAAAATTTTGCATGCTTAGAATAATACTACTGTTGCCTACTTTTGAATTGGAGAATCCAGTGGTGTCTGGTCTTTCTGGTTTTGCTGGTAGTGTACCATCAGTTTATACATATGCCATTACTGCTATCAATACTAATCCTGTCTGTTCAGATGCTGTCGCTATCAACATGACTGGGTGTCATACAACTTGAGTATTATCAGTCTGAGCAAGATTAATCTTTCACTTACACTGGAGAGTTTGCCCAATGGAGAGTTAATCTACTGCATTGAGTGTTTCCTAAACAACATTTCCTGAAGAGGGCTTCCAAGCATATTTTCACAGTTTTTCTTTGTAAAATTGCAAAGATTTCAAAGATGACTTTGTAACAAAATCTCTGAGTTTGAAAATAACATTTATGTTCAACAACTGAAAAAATAGAATAAAACAGTAAGTTTTGATGAATTGTTTTATAATTATAACTTATAATAAATTTAGAAATATAATTTATAATCCTTAATTATATTGGTAGCATGAATCTTCATAATGGTGTTAAATAGCGTTCTGTCAGGAAAGTTAGCAAAGTTAATAAAATGAACTAGGATGAGATATTATTTCAGTATTTCAGTACATCATTTTACTGCGTGTTAACTGCTTTCTTTACAGCAGATACTGCATTGCAATGCATTGTTAGGGATTTTTAAGACAGCTCTTTATTGCTCTTAATTTATAATAAGTAACCATTTAAGATATAATTTAGCTTCTACTAGTGCAGCTTGTGCAGACCTTAAAGATCTGCATTTAAAAAATAGCTTTCAGGTATAGGTGATAGTAATTTATGGAAGTAACTTTTCAAAACTTGTGACCATCATTTTCTTCCAGACTTAGTCCCGCATATATCACACAAATGGCAGCGAACTGTTTATCACAGCAGAGGATCCAGTTAAGAAAGGTGGATCAGTATTCACCTTGTGTAACCAGACAGGCCAACTTGCAGCGGAATGATGTCATCACATAAAAAGCTTACTTTTATGAGTAAGCTCATACTCATAAACAAGAGTTCTTGCCCTGTCATTCCTCTTGTCTCTCCCTTCCTAGTGTCTGGTGTTACAAGTACCATCAGTTTTTGTTGAAACTACATGGATATCTAGGAGGATACTCTTAGTAATATCCTTAATCAATTGCTAAAAAAATCTGCAGAACCGTTGGATGGTAAACATTTGCCATTAAGTGTCTGAACACCCACACTTTTCTATTGCATTTTATATTTTAAGAATGATTCTCTATTGTGTCTTCCTTCATTGTGGTTAAGAACTGAAAGAAACAATGCAATTCATAGCATATGTTGATTCATTATCCTTTTTTAATGTTTTTGTTCCACAATTGTGCTCTTAACATTCATTTTCAGTGTTTAAGATTTGTCTTATAGAGATCTAGCATAACTCTAACTTTAAAACAATTGAAATAGTATGCATAATGAAGCCCTATAAAGATTTATGTCTTCAGTCTGATTATAGACATTCTTCAGACTCTAATAAACATTGAGCCTATGCTGCGGTTTATCTTCAATGTGATGGGCAGGATCTTAGTCTCTAAGTACCTGTTTTCATAAAGCTTGTGAGAATTTAGTAATGAAGACCTCTCTTCTCACGTTTGGTCATGATTATTCAGCTAGTTTTAAAAAGTCACTTTAAGAGAGGAGGTGGGGGAGAATGATGAAAATACATGCAGACAGCATGAATACATAAGCCTTAGTTTCCTGAAGAGCTCAGGCAATACAGGACTGATGAGGGGGAAAAAGGGCATTAGGTGAAGCATGGAAACTGTGTTCCTTGGACATTAGAAAGCACTTCCTATGCAGTGGCACTTTTGTAGTGTAAATGATAATCCTACCTTTGTGCTTAGCAAACACTACCAAATCAGCGTCACCCATGGATAAGATCATGTACTTTGGCCTCAAGGCACTTTGTTTAATTGTGCACTACTACTGAAACAATGGGGCTTCGATCACACATCATTAAATTGTTGTGAGAATTGTTGAAAGATGACTAAGCTAAACTTGATGAGAAGCAAGGGGAATAATTTGTCCAGAATAAGCATGCCGAAATTGAAGTATAATATAAAATGGCTGGAAGAAAATGCTTTGTGAAATTCTCTTGAAGTCATATTTTGAGTATACTTTGGATAAGGTTAATAAGTGGACCAGCTTCTGCCTAATGCAGAGTTATCGGTATCTGGATTCTGTGGTAATCAGAATCACTAACTGAGAGACTCTGTCTTCGAGAGGAGAGCTGATTGAGAGTTGCAGATAAGTAAGAAGAGGAGATTTAATATTATAAAGTTTTGTTGAGCGCTTTTTTCATTGAAATGCGCGGCATTTTTGTTCTGCAAACTGTAAATCTTGTAGCTTCTGTCTTTAACAAGTTCTTGATTCTTTTATTTGGTTCTCGTACATGTAATTCTTGAACATGAAGTAAAGTTTTGTGAAGTTTTCTACTATTTAACTGTAGCACTTAAATAATCGAAATTCTTGAGGGCCATTTGGAAATATGTAATGCCAGAGATAAGTCTTAGAGCTGCAGCATAAACAAAAGATGGTTATTTCATATTATTACATTAGTTTGTATTACATATTTGTATTACAAATATTACATATAAGCTTGACTTAGTTGACGTTACGTTTTTATAGTAGCTTAACTTTATTTTTTTTAGATTTCTCTTTATTCAGAGAATTGATGTCTCATTTTAATTTAGAATTGTAGTTAGTCCTATATGAATGTGCTGTCAGAAGTAAATTTTCTGAATCTTCTCACTTATGAATAATTAGAAAGTTCCCGTTTGTTTCTGATGTTTATAATGCATATGATATTTCAACTCCTTTCATTCTTGAGAAATTGTATTTAGTTTCTCTTTGTGTGACAATTATTGCATCATTTGCCAAAAAAAAAAAAAACCCAGTGAGATGTACTAGAAAAATTATTTTTCAGGGGTCCCAAAGCCAAGGTTATCTCTCAGTTTTGCTGCGTTGCCATTTAGATTTGATTTGACTTTAGCCTTGGAAACTTTTTATGTGAAGTGATGGCTCTTCAGGATTACATTTTGGTCTTGTAGTTAGTGAATGCACGTTTGGACAACAGATGACTTAAAAGAGGGTGGGTTTTACTCAAAGTTTGACTTAAGTTTCATATTTGACAAGGATTGGATTTTTTTATTGTGCATTACTTGAGAAATACTTCTACTTGGAAATGGCAAGTTGTAGCATCTTGTTCTAAGATTTAATTAAAAATGAGGTTATGTTTACTCAGCACATGTTGGAGTTTAATTATAGATTTACTAAAATGAAAAGCTTAATGTTTTGCCAAGTCAAGAGCAAAAGCTAAGTAATTAAACGAAGAACAGGGTATGGTTTATGATCCCAGCCCATCTTTTGGCAAAGTTCCCTTCAAGAAGGGAAAAAAATAGATATCAGCAGTTGTCTTTACATGGGCTAGACTGTTTCCCTTCATGTTTGTTGTCGGGGAACTTTAAAAACCAAGAGCTGAGCGCATTGATAGGGCAAAAAACATGCGGTCAAATAATACCAAACTTCATGTAAACTGTGCGATGCTGTTTCTTTAATCTGTGAAGTGGAAGTGCAGGTGACTGGGGAGCACCAGCAGTTGCTGTTGCTGAAGAGAGGTACAGATCTCTGCAAGAGTCAAAGGCAGGTTTAGCAAATGTCTCTTCTTCCCCATATAAGGAAGTGTGTGGCTTCCATTTCAAATTGACATTTCCATGTTGCCTCTGGAGACTTCTGCATATTGCATCCACTTGTTGCCATTTTGCTTCACTTAGGTAGAATCCGAAGGAAAATTTATTAATCCACCTTTGGTATTTTTAAAGTGCAAACTGCAATAATATTTAGGGAGGTTAATAGCATATATACTCCTCACTTAATTTCTGTTCGAATCCTTTTCCTTTTTAAGGCAAATTGTTTTAGAAATATAGTCAGTTTAAACCTCATTAAAATACATTTGTAGGCTTATAAAACTTCATCTTCAAAGCATTTGAGAAAGATCCTGTGAAGCTGATAAGGGAGTGTTATCCTCATTTTACAGCATGGAAAAAAGTGTTTTTAACAGAAGTGATTTGCTCCAGGCCACAGCAGGAGTCAGTGTTAGCCAGAAATAGAACTTGGGTGTTCCCATTCCATTTGTTAAGACCACACCTTTTTGAGGTTGATCATATTTAATATTGGGGGGCATTGAGTCTTTCCACCCATTCTTAGGAAACTAATAATTATCTCTCCGTAATTAATAATCCTCTAAGTTAATAGGAAATTAATAGCGGTAAGATCAGTGAAGTTTTTGTAACTGAAACAGCTTGTGCTTCCAGAAGGCTGGAAGAGTTCATGAAGATGAATTTTGAAAAATGTAACTTACAGATGAATACTAGATCATTTTCTCTTGCATAGGTAACTTCGGTGGTAATGAAAAGAAGGGTTCAATCGTTATTAAAATTATAAATCAAACTATAATTGTTGATTACTGCTTTGTCTATTTATAAAGTAACCCTCGGAATGTTAATTGATTATTGCTAAGTCTGTTTTGCTAATTGGGGGCAAGAGAAACTGAGACACGAAAACTGCATATTCATTTCTCTCACTTTTTTAAGTTGCTGTAAAGTACAATATCTGTATTTACTATTCATACCAGTATTTCACTGGTAAAGCCTTCTTGAATACCCAACTTAGTAATTCTGAATAGAGCTCAATATAAGGTGTTTCAGTAAATCTTAATTAAAGGCATATAAAAACAACTTCTTCCTTACCGCCTTTTCACAGTAGATTTCCACTGATCGTGGGTACGGCATGCCAATAATTCTATTCTTATTCTAGACCCTGGCATTAAAATATGTAGTCCTAACTCATTTTTTAAACTTGTTTTCCATACTTCGATTTAGAGCCTTCAAAATGGGGGGGAATAAATTTGGCTTTTTTTCCCCTCCTGTATTTCCCTTCTGCTTTTATTACTGTCTCCGATTAGAGTAGATCACTTTGATACTTTATAAAAAAAATTTGAACTCTATTATGATTGTGACTTTAAAAGCAAAGGCTCAAACTGATGCAGACCCTGTTCTTTTTTCAGAGTTGGCATAACCTTAGTCCACTCTGCTTTCCTAATTTAGTAACATGTATAAAAATATGCACGACGGGACAGGTTTGGTACGCCAGGCACCCATCCAGGAGTGTGGTGTTTTTAAGTAAATGGACTTGTGGGGATTTGAGGAAAACATAGATTAGGTTACATGAGCTTTGCACTCTGTGAGTATGTGACTATTTAAAGGAGCATGGACTCCTAAATAAAAATATCTTTTAATTGTTATCATAATACATTGTTTTCCTTGAAGTAGGTGGTTGCCTATTATTAAAAATAAGTTTTTTTTTGCACAGGTCTCTAAAATATATGCTGTGAAATGAATAAATGCATTTTTAGATTCAATTTACTGTATAAAACCAACAGTCAGTGTACTAAGGTTTACATTAGCTCTTATGTTCAACCACAACAATTTTTTTTTTACCTAAATCGATGCAAAACTTACCCACACTTGCCTGTTACTGTATTGTTTTTTTCACATGAGGGTTAGTAAGGCTTCAGTAATTACGCTGTATTAATGTAGAAGCACAGTAAAAATAACTGATAGTATCTTTAAGACATTCTTTGTATTTCTAGGAGGAAAAGATTTTTACATGTTTTGATCTTGTATAAACTCCAATACAGCCCTGTCCTGACAGCCTGTAAGGACTGAAATGTTTTATAAGAAAAATTTCCCCTAGGAAATTATAGCAGAGAGTAATCTCTGAAGAGTTAGGAACAAAATGGCAACATGGATGGTTACTGACTGTCGTTGGGCTTTGTGACCTAAATAGAGGTGACCAAAGCACTAGGTAGTATATTGTAGAAGTGGTATTCCTTATAGATCAGCTTTCATGCATGCCCAAACACAGCGGTACCTATTTAATTAAAGGATGTTGGTTGTGTGAGATTTTATAACAGAGTCTTCCTTGCTCAAACTTTTTGTTTGGGCTAAATTCTCAGGAGGGCTACTAGTACTTCTGAGCGCTTTAAATGTATGGGGAGGGAAGTGAAGACAGAGAATAAAAAAATTCCATTAAATTCCTGGAAATTTTCATTAACTGAAGTTTTTCCTGTATACCCTCACCTGTATACTGTGTCAGAATGAGTCATCTGTGTATACAGAGCTGCTCACTATTCTCTATTTGTCTGCTTGCTCCTCTTATGGTTATTTTTTTTTCCCCCCCCCCCCCCCACCCCGTTGAGGGGCTTTTGAAAGCCTCTTTGTTAGTATCATACAACATTTTTTAGTATACCACAGAAGGTTCGTAATGTCACTGGATGCTGGTAGCAAAAATAGTAGTATAAACATGTAGTCAGAAAAATTCTAGAGCTGTATTTTAAGCTTAAAATATTGTTCTAATGTATGCTTTTGTTCCAACACTTGTTCCAGATGGACTTCTATTGGACGTACTGGAACTGAAATATTTTCCATAACTGTGGCAGAAGTGACGTTAAGAAACAAAAAAACCCAACAAAACTATCTCTTTCAACAATGGCCTGTGGTATTACTCATGGTGTTGCACAGCAGGTTCTCAAAAATGCATGTGCTAAGTATGTATGTGTTGTAATTCATTAATCTGAAAACTAATAGGAAACAGTTGGAAGAAGCCATCAGTGTCTTTCATTGTAACATTTAAATTACGTATTCAAATATTGCTTTGTGTACTAGGCTTATGGGACTAGAAAATTCCATCTTAGAATTTGCTATTGTAAATTAGCGCTATCACTGGAAAAAGTAGTTGGAAATTAAGCTATTTTAATGAGCATGTTTTTAGTTAAAAAAAGAAATTGTGATATGGCTCAGTGCATCATATTTCCAAGTACCTGCAATTTTATAAAACATACTTCTGTGGTGATTACGTGTCTGAAAGAGTGATCAGGGACAAACTGAAACTGGCATTGAGGTTTCATGTTGATAAATTGAAGGCTAAAATCCCATTGAAGCAAAAACCTAATGATCAAGTGTTTGAGTTTTCTAATACTAGTTTTACAATTTTTAAAAGTTGCTCAAAATTGTAACTTTACTGATTTCAATTTTTTTCTTCTTTCTTACATATTTTAGCAAGATGGTAATGACTTTGGATCAATCACATTTTTTCTTAGGTCCCTACTTTGGTTTTGGTGATGCTTTAATTTGAAAAATCCCTGCCTGGTTGAGGTTTGACTGTATTTAAAACATGAACAGTGTGCTCATGTAATTACTGAGTTTATGAATAGATCCAAGAGTGTCTGAGAGTAGGGTGCTGTACATGTGTTTCAGACCATGTTAATTTCATTTGAATTCTTCATATGATCTGGGCAGAGATTGACCTGTAATGGTTCCCTTTTTATGTGATAATTTTTACTGCCCAGAGAATCTTAGTGAAAGTCATGGTGGCATAGAGTTGTCTCATGGAAAGAGACATATCTCAGAATGACACCACGTGAGTTGATTAGAACCAAAACACTTTTTCATTATATTGTATTCCTGGTAGAATGAACATGATTTTAGAGGGTAAGCATATGTCAGTGTAAGGCTGCCTGTGACCTGCTGTTGCCCAGTTTTTTATTTGCATTTTTTATTTCCTCTCAAGCATTGAAATCCTAGATATCTGTTTTTAGTGCTTTGAAACTAGTTTCTGAGAATGGGCCAGTGTTGCCATTTGTTCCCTACTATTCCACGTGAGATCCTTGTGAAAGTCATCATGCATCAAACTTGCAGAATCTGGCCCCATCAGCCCCATACTTTTCCCCCCCCCCCTTACTGTTCCTTTCCTTCTCTGAAAAGGAGTTAGTAAGAAACCTGGTGAGGTGTAGGTGAAATCAGGACGGAGGAGAGAAGAGCCAACCTAATTATTACCATTGGTGCTCTCAAGCCTGTTGTGCTTCTGGCTTTGCAGTACTCCACTTGCGAAAATCAAAATCTTTGCAGGAACATGTATGTTTTCTAAGCTCTGAGCCATGGGCTTTCCCCCTGGTAGCCGTCCCCCCTCAAGGGCTCTTAGGTAGGAAATAAAGGAGTTGTGCCAAGATAAAGGAGTTTGAGTGCTGCTTCTAATGTTGAGGTACTTGGACGATTCGTGCATTCCTGAGAGTACGGGAGCAGATTTAACTGGATTCTCTATTTATTGTTAAGAGATTTGGTACTGCCTCTTGAATCCTGGCTCACGCTTCTGTTCAGCAGTCCTTGATTTCTCAAGTCACTGTAAGCTGTGTTTCTCCAGGGGTCTTCCCCTTGTCTGTGGGGGGTGGACAGGAATTTTGAAGATGTTGAGAGTGCTTTAAGTAGTTGCGACAAGCATTCATCTGAAGCTAAAAACTTTATGGAGATGTCGGAAATCTTAAATATAACTCTAGAAGCATGGTAGTTACGTTGCATGTTCTTATGCCTTTTTATTAAATAAGTCTTAAGTACAACTCATTTCAACACATTTCATTAAACATAAAATTGCATAATATTTTTCTAGTAAACTCAATTTGAGATTTCTCAGTAAATTGTTAAAATACAGATTCATTTTTTTTTCCTCGCATGTCCAAGTAACTTCCAAACTTTGCTTAAAGTCAGCCAGTCACATGGCATGTGCAAAATATTAAATGGAAAGAAATTTAAAATGAAATACTGATTTCAATACTGGAGTGAGAAGAGGTCTTTAGACAATAATGAAATCAGTAGCATTTCCATGCTGCCCTGTTACTACCACATACAAGTGGTTCATACAGTAATGTACAAAGTAGTCTTTCAAACATCTGACAGAAGAAATGACAACCTGAATTTTCTAGGGTATATGAGAACAGAGCCCTGATGGAATTAATCTACCCTATTCTACTGTCCACTCCTGCAATCATTAGAGCTGCTACTCTTGGAACAGAGAACTTCTGAAAGAAAGTCTCTTGACCTTTGAATATACTCCCAATGACATGCTGAGCCGGAGGCCACAAGACAGAAGTGGGAAGTTTATGCAGCAATATATAATTTTAAAGAACATTAAGTTGTCATTGCTGCTTTGATCAGTGATAGAGTATACTTTGATAAAACTCAGATAAAGGGCTTCAGGCTGTAGCATCAAAACAATGCATTCTGTTCCTTTTAGTTTGAAAAATCTATTTCTACAGTCTGTTTTTAAAAAGTGGAATGTGCTTGTGAGAACTGATTAGACCTGGCACGCAGACCTAAATAATGAAGGTCAAATAGAATTACTTGAGGTTTATGTTTTGATCATTTGAAAACTTGGGTTTGAGATTTATGGAGAGGACTCACTGTGACACAGTTACATACCACAGAAAAAAATAACTCTGGAAGTGGCCACAGTTGTGTTTGAATTCAGTAATTATTCCATTTGTGGTGTTTGTTTTATGTGAGTTTATTGACTGCATAGCAGAGGAGAGGAAGCAGAAGTGGAGGGTCTCTGGTTGCTTTTGGTCAGTCTTATTCCTGTGGAGTTGAATCTAAGATGTAGAAAAGCAGACTACCAGGAATTTAATTTTGTAGGTATGTAATTCTGTGTTGTAGTCTTGCTCTGAGTGTTTGAAGGTGTTAGTTACATAAATGTATCTGAAAAGCCATAAGACTATAACTATTCCTAGTTGCTTTAATTTTGTGTATTACCTGTGTGGGCTCTAAAGCTCTACAGATCATTACTCCATTCATAGCTCTGGCAAATCCCCTCCCACCCCCCAGATTCTTGGTGGCATCTCTGATCATCTTCATAACTGATAAGGTATGATGCTTCGTTGCGTGTCTGGCTGATTTGCTGTACAACTGTCTTCAGTACTGTTGAAAATGAATGTAATCACTGTTGTGTTTATTACAATAGAATGCTTGGATCTATGTTAAGATATTAGGGGGGTGGGTTTGTTTGCTTTTGTACTTTTAAAAACTAAACAAAAAAGGAATCTTTAGGATTTTTCAACTTTATTCTTAAATAAGAAAAAACTACATTAAAATAAAATTCACATAAGTTACTGTAACTTTTTTCAAGGTGTCATTCCTCTCCTTTTGGAAACTTTTCCCTCAACGTGCTGAATCCTCTACTGAGAGCACAGCAAAGCCGCCTCTTTGGAATTTGATACAAGGGTTTTTCCATGTTACGGCTGGCAACAGTCACATTCTGAGCAACATAGCTTGGGGCTGTCATGAGGCGGATTCTCCTTCTTGCGCAATGCATGTATTAGCTTGTCTTTACTTTATTAGAGGAAGAATATGGGACTTCTAGTAAGTCTCTTCCCTTTGACTGTCTGTTCTTATAAAAATCATCACTTATTATTGAGAGTTAACATATTCCGAGAAATTAAACTAAACTTGAGTGATCATATAGTGCCTAATGTCAGACTAGCTTCCTAAGTAAAGGAATTACAAACCAACTTTTTCTGAAACTCATCTGTCAGCACTGAATTCTTCTGATGATTCTGATAGTAAAGATCTGACTTTACTGATTGCCTGGTTCAAGGCACATGTGATATATATGAAGTTCACTTCTGAAACTTCAGAACAGATGCTCTTTAAAATACTTGTAAAAGTCTTTCTTTTTAGAACTATTACCCAAAAGCAAAACTGTACTTAAAGGGGGTTTTAAGATGTTCAGGGCCTCTCTCATAAACATTTGCCAATAGCTGTTCACATGGGTGAAGACAGATGTGTATTGACAAGGCTGAGACTAAACCTCTGAGATGGAGAGTTGGATGTATGCTGGGAAAGATGTGTTTCATATACAAATGGTGTTTGTGCTTCTGTACTATGAAAACTTCTTTAATACAGACAATCTGTTCAATAGCTTTTAGTCAGGGTTTCAAAGAACCTCAGCTTTGAACAGATATTAAACTGTGGGTCTTTTTTCTCTGAAATTTTTTGTCGGTTTGTAAATGTGTGAAAAAGGAAATGGTAGTAGTAACTGCTTTGCAAATTCCAGGTTTACATTAGAAATGCCTTACTGATTCCAGTGTGCTGTACTGCCAAAGGGCTCTAACTTTTGTTTTGCTGCACTGACTTATTTCAGGAGGATCCTAAGCAAAGACAAAGTAAGCCATACAAGAAAAATCAGCTTTTCAGGAGGATTATGTCTATGCTTACTGCCTTTACCCACATTGTTTTAAATAAATAAATGCTCAGAACTGCAGTTCATTGTATCCTTCACCATCATAACGAGGTTGGTAAAAGTTAAACAGTGCGTATCTGCTGCGACAGCACATGGCTGCAAACCTGTTCATGAAATTCAGTAGTTCATAGAGCCTATTTAGTTTCAGAAGAAAATTACCTCTTAACTAAACTAAAATAATTTGCTACTCATTTTTCGTGTAAAACCTCTTACTAATTTGAAATTTTTGAGATTCTTTGTTGCACCAAATTAACATTTGTGACAAGAAAAAATTAGCTCTTGAAGCTTTTTTTTTGTCATTTTTAGGATTGGGTGTCAAAAGTTAACTTGTTTTCCCCTTAAACTCTTAAGTCTTTATTTGTAAAGTTATCTATTAATGTACTTTTGTCTCTTTGGTTCCCTTGGTTGTTTTTTTTTTTCTTTCCCTTTTTCCCTAAGCTCTCTGTAACTTATGTACAGTGATTAGCTGTATTAACGGGTAGTTGATTTTACTTGTGCATTAAGCAAATGCAATTTACTAGTAGGACTTGAGTGCTCGGGGAAGCTTGGAAAACAAAGTCATTCAGTCTTTGAAAGTGAACAAACACAAATTGTTAGTGCTGTGCAATAGAAGAATTTTAGAATGTGTCGATTTCCATTTTGACCTTGCTGGCCAAATATAATTTTCTTTTATACATACCATTGTGAGAGAGTTAAAATACTATTTGTTATAGACATCCTTGTTTTTACTCAGCTGGTCTATTAAATAAATTGAGGCAAAATAAAATGCATCATTTACTGACACTAAGTCTAAATGGAAAAAGCCTTTAAAGAGAATGTGTAGAACTGGAGGTATTATGTGAGATTAACTTTCCTGTGGTTCATGTCACACACACAGAGTTTGATACCTGTATTTCAGTTATCTTAATTTTATTGCAGTGGTATTTAAAATAAAGACCTGTATTGAACTTAGCATTGTCCAAATCTGCATTAAATTGTCATTCTTTATGGAAGGCTTTGATATTGAGCAACTGCAAGTATACTCCAGTTGGTAATTATTTAATGTTTGAGAGCTTTATGGACTAAGACTACTTATTGGTGTAGCTAAAGGAATGCAATTCGGAATGGCTGAGTGGGGGGTTTGGAGTATAATTGCAAGCCTTACTTGTCTACTTTGTGCTGATTTGAAACATTAAACAGCAGTATCTTCCACTGATTAAGGTAAGGCTTGCAGTTGCTCTCAGCGTTTTGAAAATCAGGACGTTGCTAGTGTTGTTTGAAGTCAGATGTCTTCTTTTTTTGGTGATAATCTTAGTTAGAAACTGTTAGTAGTTGGTCCATACCATTTTCTCAGTAGTAGCTGCATCATTACAGTAGCTCCTGCCTACCCTTCTCAGCTGGTGAATTAGCCATTCTGCTGGGTGGCCACACAGACACTAGTTGGGCAAGTGACAAGGAGCAAGAGAAGCTCCTGTTACTGCTGCTAGAAAAGGGCATCTGAATCCACAGTTTACATTTGCGAAAGATGCACCTCTATTATAGTGGGAATATTTCCTGTGAATGTTTAGCCAGTCCCTCCCTGTAATTACTGTTGCAATTTGTAGTAACTTTCAATGGCCTGGAAGAACTCTTATTTTCACAGGACTTCAGTTAAGACAATCCCATCCATTAACATTCCTTTGAAAAACACATATGGCGACTCCACTGCCATAAGCGTGGTGCCAAGCTAAAGATCTTGCTTTGATTCTTTTCCTTTCCCTCACCCCACTCAAATGTGTAGTTGCATTTTTTTGTTATGGAGACAGAGTTTACCTTCAGGGAAGGGGGTTCTTTGGTATCTCCCAATAGCAAGATAAGCAAGCATAACTTGGCCTGATATAGCGTAATACTTTTCCACTGAAAGATGAAAATCTAACCTGGACCTATTGCTTTTGTTATGCATTTAGTTACTTCTTGGAGAGGAAGAAAAAAACAAGAACCCCACTAACCTCAAGAAGAGGAAGAAAGATGTGTCTGTTTCCAGTTGGTTGGAAACAGTTGATAGCAACAGTCACAACAGATAGGTCTTTGCTTGGATTATTTAGACACTAGTGTGGTAACAGGTTAGGAGCTACTAATCTATGTTTGTCAGAGAGACCAGTCCGTTGTGTTGATCTGAAGTTTTTCCTTTGAAGAAGACGAAAAGAGAAAGCTGTCCTAGAATTTATAGCCATGACTGGCCCTGTCTCTGTGGCTTCTGGAGCTATCCTTAATCTCTTCTTGGGATGCTTATTTTATTTGCCTTAATTTTAGGCGATTACTGGTTTGTTGTACTTAATCAAAGCAGGGTACTTAAGCAGCCATCTCTAGCTGGCTGGCATCCTGAGTTCAAATTATTAGCTCTTTATATTATGCACAAAGTTTTTCTGGAAGGCTTTTCCCCCTCCCTTTCCATGTAGGGATATTAGTGCACAGTGAATTGTAGATGATGTGCAGCAGTAAAGATGGTAAGACATAAACAAAACAAGAGAAACATAATAGGTCTCATGCTTTATTCATGTCACACTTGTTTATGTTCATACCACCCAGGAACACCCAGAAAAATGAAAACGGCTGCTCCTCAAAGGAAAGACAACAACAAAAATACATCACTTCCTAAATAAGAGACTTTTCTGTAAGGTGCTAGCAGAATTTTTCATGCAATATACTTGACAAGATACCATTCTGTCTCTTCACGCTTCATTTTGGCTCCTCTATCCAAAATTTGGGATATCATTTAATAAAACCATAGAATAATATTAATATATTAATTTCACATCTATTACTTATTTGTGTAGCAACACTACCTTGCTGTGGGGCAGTAAAGTACTAAGCAGAGTACACTAGAACAAAATGAAAGGGTAGGTTGTCTTCTAAAAAAAACCAAAACAAACAAAACCCAAACAAACAAAAAACCCAAAACCAAACCGAAGAACCTGCAAACCTGATCGTTTCATGGCCTGGAGTTACCTTTGTGCATAAACAATTTTTTTCCCTCCCTATCCCTCTTGCCCTTTCACCTACCTTTTCCACTTTTATCATGTATGTTAATTTCTGGTGTTTTTATCATCTGATTTGTTCTAACTGTTCTCATTGAGACCATCAAATTATGGAAGAAAATGGAATTCCAAACCTGCATTGAGGGGAAA
Source organism: Pygoscelis adeliae (assembly GCF_000699105.1). NCBI lineage: Eukaryota > Metazoa > Chordata > Aves > Sphenisciformes > Spheniscidae > Pygoscelis > Pygoscelis adeliae. The sequence continues at coordinate 4,420,548 of NW_008824499.1, read as the reverse complement.
TACAGAGCACAACCTAGTAACCACTCTGGATCTGTGCTCTCTGTCTGGTGCTTCAGTGCTGATGCTGAGGAAAGCACAGAGTGCTAGACCTGTGAAATACAGAAGGTTGCTAGTTTTGTTAATTGAAGCTTAATTATGGTAAAAGATGAGGAACCACTGACCTTTAGAAGAGTTTGACTTAAGGAGACACTCATGCCTGATGTCTGTTTTCAGCCACTTTTAGCTGAACTAAAATTACTGTTTAGCAAGACTGGACCTTAGAAAGCCACTTTTCTCACCTTTGCTTGTGAATGATAGTACAAAATAAATAAGGTTTGGTACTAAATTTGTGTGTGACATTTAGCAAGGTTGAGAAAAAAAGATTCTATTTGGTTACGTTCAGTAGAAGTATGTATTTTTCACTTAGTTTTGGGTTTTGTCTGCTGCTTAAATGTTTTGGAGAAGAGTCAATACGGTTTATGGCTGAAGTAGGTGAAACTGAGAATTGGGAACATCTTTGAGGTGTTACTTACATGACTATGTTCATTCACAAAGACAATCCTGCCCCAGAAAATCTTTTTCCCTGTTCTTTCCAGCCAGGATATGTGTGTGAAATGCAACCATTTGCATTAAAGTATTGCTTTAGCAGTAATAGATTCAAGTCTGATCAGCTGGGATAGAGGCTTTTTTTTCATAGAATTTTTATGGGTTTGAACTCATATTCAGCACCTTATTTAAAAACAGGTTATTCATAAAATAGTTGCTGCAGTATCACAATGTCTCTTCCAGTCCCTGTTCCTTTTTTTTTTTTCCTTAAAATATTGAGCAAATATTAGCCTACATGGGAAAAATACAAGGAAAAAATCATCTTCAGGTCTGTTAGGCTTGAGAAACGGAACATTTTTCAAGCTCTCTCACTAACAGTACAGTAGCAGACCTGCATATAGCAGTGTCAAAATGTAAATGCGATTCAGTTTGCCTTCCCCTTTCTTTGTCCTTAAATCTAATGATGCCAATTTTCAGTTATGGTCAAACTTCCTTGTTTGAAGATGGCACAGGTCTATCATAAGTGCCAATTTGTGCTAGAAAATTTAATTTTTATAGGCTATGAAATGTGAGCTGCATGGTAGGACAGTAAATGTAATGTAATATGTAATAGGCTATTTAATTTGTTTTAACTATCTTAAAATCTATTTAAGTCCTCCTGAGACATCCCAGAGCAGATCTAGAGGAGATCTTTTCCATCAAGCTCTTAGTGATTTAAATTTATATTTCCTGTCCATTACATTTTTAAACTGATAATAGTATCACAATGCAAATTCACCGGCATGTATAGAGACTTGCATTTTTTTCTAATGGGACAGGTAATAAGCTTTGTAGTATGAAAGACTTCAAACCCCTTTTACTCACCATTGCATGGCTTTACAGGTCTAATAGGAGAATGCATCTTGTATTCAGGTTCGTGGAAGTTGATTAAAAAATTATTTCAAGGGTGAAGTAAGGTAGCCACTTTTAGCACCTTCTATTCCTTTCCTGAAGCAACCAACTTTCTTTTTAGACTCCAGGATAGAGGGAGATCACTGGGTGCACAAAGTCCAGTGCTTCACAATTGCAGCCAGTCATCACAGCGCTTGACTCTGTAAGGATTCGTAAGAATATGTCCCTCTGGGTACCACAAGCTGGAAAACATTACTCCATGGTATATAGCAAAGATTTTTAGTACAGAGTGCTGCAGCCTTGGAACAGCAACATGCTGCTGGCATTGCAGAGTGGATGGCAGGCAAGAGAGAGGATCGCCTCTGTGTTAGAACCCTTTGGTAGCAGGGTGATGGTGTAAATGTTTGTATGATAATAGCAAGATCATCATTATTGCCTACAATACAAAGGTATATTAACATGCTTTCTTGCTCCTAATACAGTGCTGGCTATATATAGAAGTTGCATTAGTTATTTTCACTGGTGGCTCATTTTGCTTAGGTGGTGAACCAGTATAGCCAGTCCTTCTCTTCCTTCACTGTTTCAAGCAGAGGCCTGACTCGCAGGACCTTCTTATCATGCTTATTTTCTGTTATTTTTCATTCCATTTCAGTGACTTAAGTCTAAAAGTTCTTGCTCTTCTTCCTGTATGATAATTTGGTTCTCTATCACAGTAGGAGTACTTTAAATGCTTGTGTCGACAGCAAAGCAAAAACTAGCATTTTTTTTTTACCAAGGTAGAAAATAGAAATTCTAAACAAAGTAGACTCTTGAGGAACACCACCACTAGTAATGTTTTCTCCATCCCAATAATTTGCCATGAGATGTGATACTCATGTGTTACCATTAACCAAGAAATTTTATCAAAGAAAGATAAGCCAGTATAACATGATTTACATTTGGAAAGATCTGGGTTGCATTTTCATTCTGCTTTCTATTTATGTTCGTCATCGGTTACTCTTGGTTGCTCTTTCCCCTTAGAACAGTTGTTATAAGATACTGAAGAGCGCTGAGTTCACATTAACAGGGTTTTTTTGAACACACATTCTACGTTTCTTCTCCAACTCTAGGCTGCTATCCCAGAACATGTCTTGTTCATTGAGAATCCTCATGCCTGAGCTTGCAATTTTGAAATATAACCCATTTTTTTGGTATTCTGGGATGGAAATTTTTTAAGCAGCCTCATTTCATTTTAGTAATGGATGTGGTAATGTTCAGTGCGTTGTCCTTGTTCCCATGAGGTATTATGTCTCTGTCCTCATACACAGCATTATTCTTATAGGAAAAAATGATGCAAAAGCTAATTTAGTATTTGGTCTGTCTTCCTAATTTCTACCCCTTGTTGACACCAGTTCTTCAGTTCTTGCTCTTTATTTCTTGTTGAGAAACCTTTTGTTTGCCTGTGAGTTCCCATTTTCCTGGCCTACTGGCAGTTTTCATTTAACTTCTGTGGCCTGACCTCTAAGTGCCAGCTCTCTTTGCTGATCAGTCCCTTTTTCCATTCCTTGTAGGTTCTCTGCTTTCTCTTAATATCCTGCTTTGAGGTGCATTCTCATGCAGGTAGGTCTGTAGCCCTTTCCTGTCCCCTTTTTTCCTTTACTTGGATGGAAAGACTCAGTGTTTGATTTAAAGTAAATCCATGCCTTCCATACACTCAAATCCAATTGTGTATGTGTTTCATATATCTTTGGATGAAATTTGGGCTTATGGCTGAACAGGCAAAGGTGGGATTGTTCTTGAAATGTAAAGAAAGCTGTTAGTTATTTTTGAGTTATGCAGGTGGTGAGGCCTGTACCCCCAGAAGGTTAAGTAAGTTTGAATTGCCTTTGGCAATTATTATATGTTGTATAGGCTGCTCACTTCCAGATGGTTTTGGTTTTTTTTCCTTCATGTAAAACCATGGGAATTAATTTTAAAAACTGGCATTTAAACCACCTGAATCAGATTTTTTCTTTTTTCCTGATGCTAGGTATGTTTATACAAATACAATCAGTTTTGTTAGAACGTCAATAATTTTGGAAATTTCCTGAAATTCTTTCAAGGTTTCACTTTCTTTTTTAAAAAGAAAAAAGAGTATGCTGATGTTTCTTGTCTCTTTGTGTTGAGAGACAAACCTATTTGGCAGCTTTTCTTTTGAAAACCCAAATGCATATGATGACGGTTCACTTGTCCCTTTCTCCGAGTGGTTGGGAAAGCTATTACATGAATGCAAAGGCTGCTTTTTGGAGCCACACTAATCACTTCTGAATCTTCATATTATCAAGGATGAAAAAGATGACTTAATTACTCAATCACTGGCAGTTTTAGAATACAGTCTGAAGTATTTATGTGTACGTCTGTGTCACTGAAACTACCTTCAGAAGGCTGTAGGCAGGACTCTGGGTATAAGCCTGCATTTAAGTTTCTGTGAAGTAAGGTAGTGTGTGGATTTACAGTCTGTCAGCCACTCCGTGTGTACTATGCCATGAACACATTTGTACCACATGGCCAAGCCACAGAATTGCCCAGCTGTGTGCGAAGGCAGTAATCCGTGCAGATGGACACGGCTGAAACACTTGGGTCCAAGAACCGGCACAGGAACTTCACGTTTGGACTCAAGTCTTTCTGAGTTAGACGTTTAGCAAAGCTACTGAGGATTTTTTCTGGCTTCTGATATCAAAATGGGGCTCAGTGCTCTGCCATGTTGATTTTGATAGTGTTAATCCTGGAGCTAATACAAATTTTAAATTATACATTTATGAATTTCATTTAAATGTAATTGGAACTCCTCAGTATGGTTTAATGGTGATGTTTAATGCTTGTCTCTTTCCTATCCTTGGGGGCAGGAGGGGAATCTCTGAATAAAAGTCCTTTCTTTGTTGGTTCTTTTTATTTGGGAATAGCTATTTTCTTTTCTGGGTCTGCCTGAAATTTCCAAAGTCCACCTCTCATATATGTCTTAGTGCTTGATGAGGTGATAGCAAGAGAGATATTTGTAAGTCTTTCACTGTGTTTGTTAGCCAAGGCATCCTTTAGTATTTCTGTTGCGAGATTTTGAAAGCATGGATAATAGTATTTAGTAACTAGAAGTTTGAAAAACTTATTAATGGACTGTTTATGTTTTTATTGTTTTCCTTTGCTTTAATGAGATTGAAACCAATTTAGTGTCATTAGTAAATGCCTGAGCATGTTCTTCAAAATGAGCATTCAACACTGTGGTGGTGAGTCTGGGGGGTTTACTTTTTAACTTCATCATGGATCAGTGGGTGTTTCTGTAACATATGGCACTGTATGTTGAAAGTGGATGTTTACATCTGGTATGCATTGGAAGATTAAGGTAGAGAGGATGAAGTTTTGGGCAAGTATGTGTTTTTTGGATGAAAGATAAAGTGAGAATACTTTTATTTCCTCTTAGATTTGAAACATATCATTCTAGCAATGCCTTTGAAACTCTGCCAGCTTTGCCAACTGTAACATTTATGGGATTTTGGACCTAAACTGAATTAGAAAACTGTTTTTAGTGGCAGAGAAAAAGGTTAGTGCATGAAAATAGCTAGGCCTATTATTGACTGCATGTGGTCAGTGGTTTGGCTGAATGTAGGTGGCTCTCTTCCTGTCACTGTTTTCAAGCATATGGCTTTGTTTGTGATGAATATAAAACTCTTTAAAAACGGGTTCTACTGCAGTTCTTTTGCACAGTAGTCTTTTGCTATTTAGTAGTGATTACTTCGCTTTTGCCATTCATTTTCAATCTTGTAGGAAGAAAAAATCAAACAACTTTTTAAATAAGCTTATGATTCCTGTTGACACCAAAACTAAGAGGTTTGAAGAATGTGGTCATCTGCGTATAGCAGCTGCTTCTGTCAATAGTATTTTCTAAAAGGATGCATACACTATGTTGTTGATTCTTTATTGTAGTTAATGCTGGGATTGTTTGCAGTGGGCAGAAGCTCCTTTTAAATGTGCACACACATTTTGTTTAATTAGTACTTTTGTGAAAATCTCTAATACTGAATTACTACTTCCCTTTTTTCTTTTTCATGCTGTCAGTCTTGAAAGTAATATTTATAGTAGGTTTTTCCCAAGGTCAGTTTCTGATTTGCCATTTCTTTTTCCCATTGTATAGAAGACAGCTTGAAATCAACCTAGTGTTTTGTTTTCTTTGGGTGTAGTATACAAGGTGCTACCTCAGAGCTCAGGGAATAGCGAATTTTCTAGCTCCTGCTGCAGAGAGAGCTTAAGGGCACAACAGGTTCTGTTTAGCTTTAACTTAAACGGTGTTACCCTATTTATATCTTTTTTAAAAAATCTGGGTGATAGAGCTGTAAATTGTGCAGATTGTGTACATTGTCTGGTGTTTTCAGTGTAGAAAATTCTAGTGAATCTTGTTTTAGCAGCTATCAGATGCAAGAGCTGGTTTCATTCAGCCGAGAGCAAAGTACGTTTGGTTCTGCCAGATGCTGAGAACTGTAGTAAGAATTAGGGGCACCAAGCACTTCATGAGTTGGTTCCACTGCTGTAAAGTACTTAAAAACAAAGCAAAACTGTTTACAGTTTCCCCATGTTTGGGGAAAATAATTTATAGAATTATCCAATAAACAATGAGAGAACCCTTAGAGCTGCTTAATATATTTGTCAGTCAGTCCTTAAAGTGCATCCTGGTCCCACAGGCCAGACACAAGGAAAATCACTCTGTTGCACAAGTGAGGCTACTTGTGTGATCACGTCTTGCAGACTTTTAAGAACTTCATTTGTTATCGACATAAAAAAATTATACAGTACTACTTAAAACACAAAATGTACTTCTAAAATTCTTAAAATGTTAAAAAAGAAAATATCTAGAAACTGTAATTATTGCAACTATTGGTTAGAACTTACTGTAATATCTTCCTACAATATAACATAACAATGTAACTTTCAGGTTATTAAGAAATTTCTTTTCTAATTTAAACTAGGTCTTTTGAATTGTATTATGAAGACAGAGCTGTTCCTAAGCATGCTTGGTGAAAGACTGTCACTAAGCAAGAAGTGCTATGCATGTACTTGTAAGTCTCATTGCAAGAGAATCTTAAGTAAGGTGGAGATAAGCATTGCATCCTCAAATGTTAAAAAAATTCATTTGAATTTGCATGAGTTTGGGGTCATGCAAAATGCCCTCAATAACAGCAAGCTATGTAATGTGTTTTGGTTTGGGTTTTGGGGGTTTTTTTCTAGTTCTAATTTAGGACCAGGAAACTGCTTGATATTTTTGAGTGTAGTAATTGTCACAATTCAGGAATGCTCTATCTTGAGAGATCTCTCATTTAAACATACTGCCTAACTGATAACTGTTCCTCATCAAAAAAATTTGAAATATGAAGATGATGGAGATTATTAGTATCAGTTCTGAACATGGATTGATAGAACAGTATCTTAAGAGAAAAACAGCACAGCTAACTGATGACCTCTGGTTTTGATTTATGTGAGATTTTTTTGTGGTCTTGTTTGTGAAAATAATTTCTATTAATAATTCTCAATGCCTCCTGTTTGGATTGTAGAGGTTGGAGACCTGAGGGAGCTGCAAACACTGGACATTTCAACCAATCGCTTGATAACGTTACCTGAAAGGCTGCATATGTGCCTTTCGCTGCAGTACTTGACTGCAGACCGAAACCACCTGTGGTATGTTCCCCGCCACCTGTGCCAACTACCAAGCCTCAACGAGCTCTCCATGGCTGGAAACCGCCTTGCGTTTTTGCCACTTGGTGAGTCACCACTGTCATTGGGCTGGGGGGTGGGTCAGAGAAGAGACAGGAAAACAAACTTTCTGTCCCAAAAAGAAAAAAAATATGCAACAAGTAACTCTCTTTGCTGGTCAGTACAAACTCTGTTTATGGAGTTGTCACAGTGATCATATTGTTGGCAAATATGTTAATAAGCAAAAAAAAATGCAGGTTAAGGTTTCATGTCTGTTTTAAAGCAATAGGTCAGCTATCAAATTTGCTTTATTTTTAGCTAACTGAGGGGGAAAAGGTTTAAATGATGTTGTGTTTAAATATAGTACTATGTAATCTGAGTTCCACTACTTTAGGTAATGATCTGTTTCTGTTCTGCTGGATCTGATGATTTAACTAAGATTCTTCAGCTGGGGTTTAAAACTTGCAGTGGAATCCCAGTAACTCCACAGAAATTATCTTTGATCATTAGGAGTGTCAGTACTGCATAATCTAGCAAAGGTTTAGTTTGTGCTGCGTATAAGCATGCATCAAAACTTCCACGGTAGTAGCACAGGAAAGAATTTATCTGCCTTTCTCTCAACCCTTTCAAAGTTTGGAAGTGTCAAAACAGGCCTTCAAGAGTAGGAGGTGCAGTCAGTGTGTGGTGGTTTGTTGTGGGAAGTAGTTGTGTTGTCAGTAAGTGTGGACTGTATATTCTGTTTGTGAAAAGCAAGTCCTCTTCCACATGTTTGTTACTTTTTAGACCTGCCACAGACTAATCTCTGCTGAAATACAGACGCACATGCAGATCTGTCATGTCATTTGAATAGCCATTAATAGTTTTCCTAGAATACAATCAGATTTTGGTGTTAATTAGGTGCAGATTAAGTTTTGATAATCACACTGAAAAGAAGCTGAAAATTGAGGTGGTTAAAAATGAGATGATAATTTCTAAATTAATTACATTGTACAGGTTTAACTTAATTTTTTCAGTACTAGCAATTTACTCTTTAAAGAAATTTATGATCTTTCTGATTTTCTTAGCACCTTAGTTTGTATTGCTGGAAAGTAAGTGCAAATAATGTCTCCAGACATAGTGTTTTAGTTATGTCCCAACATATGTTGTTATATAAATGAGGAGTTCCAGGAAGCATCATCCAGATTTCACAGTACTAACTAAAACAAGCAAAGTAACTTCCCCTATTTTGGCAAATATTTCTAACTCCATTTCATGAGGCAGGAAGTTGAATCTTTTTCATTTTGCAGAAATAAGATGCTGTTTAGTAAGATGAGATGTGAAATATTAAAGGGTAAAAGTTTTTGCTACTTTTGTGCTAGTAGCTTATCTGTGAGTGAGCTATGACCTGGATGAGCCATAGATCTGCTGAAGTGTTTTAAGTTCAAAAGGAGGAAATAAATCTCTACTATAATGACACACCTTCTTTTTTCTTTATTTTTAGACTCAAATTCAAAACATTCAAAAGGAACTTTTAAAATAACGGGAAACATCAAAGACTGTCAATTGACCTTGTTCAGTAGTTCTTAATAGTGACTCACTGGTGAACATTTGGAGATAATTTGCTATCTGTGGATATGAAACTGAATCATAAATCCTAGAGTTCAGAGGAAAAGCAGCACAGTATAAATGTAAATGTTTAATCTTTCCTCTGAAGAATCAGAAGGCTTCAGAGTGGTCAAGATGTGATGAAATAAAGTAGAAGAGAGCATTAGTGTATTGAAAAGCAAAAAGATTAAATCTATCTTCTGTTGTATGGGAAAATATTTTTCTTGGAGTATTACTGAAGTTAAGGTACAATTGTAGCATTATTTCTGCTAGCTGCACATGTTGCCTAATGGGTTTTTTGTGTGTATTCTTACATCCAACTTTACTAGTTAGTGACTGAGTAAGGACGTTAAATAACAGTGAAAGATACTGTAGAAATATCTATAAGTGATATTCAAGCAAGAATTGTCAAACAATTTTTTTCAGTTAGGGAGTTGAGTTGAAAAGCAGACATTTTATTCATCTCCTGACAGAATGGATTTTTTCTCTTCTATTAGACATGTCCATATTAGAATAAATATGTTTGGAACATATTGCTTAATGCTTTTTAAAGTGAGATTTACTTTATTTCATATGGTGGTTGACATCTACTATGCCAAGGAGTCCATTCTTCCTCATCTAAGTATGTCCCTTGTAGCTGCCAGTAGACCCTCTTGTTAAGCGTAATGGAAATACGCTTTTTCCTCTTCCTAGATTGATAGGTGTAAGATTTATTCCAGCAGTACCACAGTACTTTCATGGCACTGCTGGATAGGTACTATGGAGTTTTTTGTCCTGTACATTCTTTTAAATTTGTAGGCACATGCGTCTTAAGAAAAAAATGCATAACACTACTAATAAATTTTACAAAATACAATAAAAATACCTGATGCCACTGTCTGACTTTCAGAACTGGTACATAAACAAGCAGATGGGTAAACAATAATGAATTAGTCATTTGTTCTGCAGAATACACTTAGTTCTTGGATATGGCAGTATTTTTAAAAAAATAGTCTTTCCAGTTTATATTCAAAGAAACAAGACTGCGTGGATCTGAGCCTTTGGGCCTTCCTAATAAATTTATTTAAGAAAAAAAACCTACCCCAAATATTGTGTGTAAGTTGAACTGTAAACTGCATCCTGGACAGCCCTGTTATTGTCAGCGTAGCTTTCATGCTACCCTAATAAATGGTCTTAGGAATTCTGTTCTTGAATGGCAGATGGAACTCCTGATCATTTTATATCAGTCCACTTACAATATAAATTATCCTTTGATAGAAATTTAACTTTAAAATTTTACTGTTAGCAAATGCTCCAATGCCTGAAAACAAATTCCATTGCGAGCAGAAATTTGAATCTGATGACATTGCAAAAATAAAAATTATTTATGTAATAAAGTACAAATATAATTAGGCCATAAATTCTCAAGTGTACTGGCAGTACAGGGGTTGTTATGACAGCAAATATTCAGTGTTATATCACTTTATTGAGGGTTTATGTGCACTTTTTGTTTAGAAAATGGGTCTAGTAATTATCAGTGCACAGTAAACAAAGGTCTTATTCTACCTCAGTATATGCTGCTTTTGTGTCCTTGCCCTCACAGTATGGTTAAAAGAGCATCAGTGCAGACACACAAGAGCTTTTGTTTCATCTTCAGCCATGTGGAATGCATATGCCAGGGCCCTGAGGTTAAAAAAGAAAAGAAGAAAAAAGGAGAAAAAGAAAAAAAGGAAAAAGAAAAAAAATAGAATTGGGGTTTGTTCAGGACTCATGGCATTTGGTCATTTCTGGGAGAAAGATCTTTGATCTGGGAGCCTGGAAGGAGGAAAGTGGAAATGTTTTAGGCACAGTACAGTGCTTGCAAAAGCCACATGAAAACCTTCTTTGTAGCTTTAGCCTTTTTATAGATGGACAGCTTCCTTATTTTACAAAGTTCTTCAGAAGCATGTTTTTTAGAGAACTTTTAACAATATTTGTTGACCGATATAAGACATAAAAATTAACGTGGATGGGATACAAAGAGCTTTTTTCAAGTGATGATTTATTTAAATTTAAACTTTATGGATAGTGTTTGAAACTGGAAAAAAAATCTTTTGGGGACTAGAAGATGCTTGGTTATTTAATGCAAAGAAGCTATATCAAAGGAACATTTATAGTTACAGGCTATTTGGCTTTGGGAATTGATTTTTTCCTACTGAGAAATTTTGTCTAACATCCAAAAATTTGCTTTAATTATTTAGGAAATGCAGTCAACTCCGAACTTAGAATCTAAACATAGCATAAGATAAAAACAGAGGGAAGAGATGAGATGCAGCCTAACTCCCCCCTCAATGCATATGAAAAGAACAGCTTTAGGGCTTTTTTTGACTTGCCTGATTTTCAGCCCATTTGCATACATCTGTGTAGAAATGAGCAAGACAAGCCTCTTTAAAAATTTTCTTCCATTCTCTAAATTAATAAGTTAAACAGTAGCACATTCAAGCTACCCCAGCAACCCATAGTTTTCTGCTCTTCTTAGTATGATTGGCTTCTGCAACATGAAGCGATATTCTCTCAGCGTTAGGTGTGCCATGCACATGCTATCTGCCTTAAACTTTATTGGCTGATTCCTTTCCAGCCTTACAATATTTTATGGTGTTATAGTGCCTCAGTATTGCAATGTTTTTATTCATTGTAGGATAAGAATGTTTTTGTTTCATCTAAAAATATCCCAGAACTTTACTAAACTATTTTGAGCCCTCCAAATACTGAGCCAAAATAAATCATCTTTTTGAGGTGTTGGCTCATAACGATGCACAGCAGCATCTCACAGCAGTGCCCATCAGTCAGCAGAGATATTTGTACTTGCTTCTTGGGGCAGGACAGTTGATGGATGCAGCAGATAGCTTTGTGAACTAGAATGTCTTTGGGACAGGGTCAAAGAAGCATGTGATGGTTGAACATGTTCCCTGATGTCCAGTGATTGCGGTTTGAACAAAGCCCAGATTACCAGGGACTTTTTAGCAGGGCCTGTAGTGATAGGACAAGAGGTAGTGGCTTTAAACTGAAAGAGGGTAGATTTAGATAGATTAGATATAAGGAAGAAATTCTTCACTATGAGGTTGGTGAGGCACTGGAACTGGTTGCCCAGAGAAGTTGTGGATGCCCTCTCCCTGAAAGTGTTCAAGGCCAGGTTGGATGGGGCTTTGAGCAACCTGGTCTTGTGGAAGGTGTCCCTGCCCGTGGCAGGGGGATTGGAACTAGATGATTTTTAACGTCCCTTCCAACCCAAACTGTTCTATGATTCTGGTCCCTGAAACCTCCATAGACTGTTGCAGGGCAAGGGCCTGTATTGAAAAAGAAAAACACCAAACCTCAGTTTTTCCATGTTAATATTTTTATTTCAGAAAAGGAATCTATTCGTTTTCTGTTGGTATCATTGCTTGTTCTTGATATCAAAGATGTGATAATGTGATGCCCTCTGAAGCTCCTCCTCAGCGTGAGCTTTTAAGGTTTCTGGTGCTTACAGCTGCCATTCAAGTGGATGACAGCTGAAGACACTCAGTATATTTTAAGATGGCCAAATGTTTTTGGGGGGATCACTCAAAATATCATTTGCTTTATCTGTACTAAGTGGTGTCCATAGCTCTTGTGTACAATAAAACTATTCAATAATAAAGAAGAGATTGTATTACCTATTGTCATAATAGGGAATGATAAGAGATTGTTATTCCAAATAGAATTTCTGAATAGAAATATCATGGAAATTGTTTTAATTTTTATTCTGTTCTTGGCCACGATTACAAAAGGGACAGGAGCTATGCTAATTTCTCTGGTTATCCTTATCTTTATACCAACCAAGGTAATTGACAGTTGATAAAGATGGGAAGTCAGAATTAGTCAATATTAGTATTGTCTTGCAATATGGCTGATTCAGCCAAATGCTTGTTTATCTTGCTTAGTTTCTATAACATACTCATAAAAGTTCAAGAAGTTGAGAGGCATACAGATTATTTTTTTTTATTTTTTCGTAATGCAGTTCGTCTGGGTTGCAGCTATCCCCTCCCAGGCAGAGAGGCTTTCAAACATTGTTCACTTGGTTTGTGCTTTGTATTAAACACATACGTCTCTTCCTAACCCAGTATCTTGAACGGCATAGGAGTTCAGATGGAATGGGCTGCCCGGATGATCCTATGTGTCAGCTTTCCTGCCAGTTCAAAACTCTTTTAGACTATTCTTTTAGTTCACTCTTTGTTTTGTCTTTTTAAATGTCTCACATTAGCATGTTTTTTCACTTCTTTTGATAGACAGTTTTACCACTGACTAGATCTTGCTGATAAGCAAAAGTCTTGTTTCCGAGAATCAATAAATTATTGATTTAATAAAATCAATAAATAAAAATTATTTTATTTAAATAAATAAAATTATTCCATACCTATATGCTCCTATCTGGAGGTATGTTAATATATTTCTAGTCCATGAAGGTATTGCTTAAACATGCTGTACTTGCTTCTTTTGACTGCCAGCCATGAATATTTTAACAGAAATAATGTAAGAGGTGCACCTTCAGATGTATTGATCATTTACTTGTAGCCACAACTTTTGTTGTATAATATTCTGCAGTTTAATGCTTGTATATTTTCTTGTGTTCTGTAACTTACTGCATCACACAGACTTCTGAATGATTACTGGTTGTATTTGGTTATGGCTAATGTAATCAAACAAGTATCTCTTCTTGGAGAAAAGAAAGAGTGGGACAGACCACATTATTGTTTGTCTTCACCACTTCACCAAACATAGTGAAGCTGTGATTTCAGTGACGTGAGGCCAGCTAATGAAAGCAGGTTTGACCTTATGAACTTGAAGTATGCACTGTAGATTTGAAATCAGTTGTTCTTCTTCAGACTGACTTCGGAGTTTGTCAATGTTAAAATTTAATTATTTATAATGGGATTTTCAGGGCTGCTGAAAAGGGGGTTTGTTTTGTTGTAGTAATTTTAAATGCTATTTTCTAAACAGCTTTTCAGCTCATCCATAATAAAATCATTGGCTGAAATTTTACAACTGAGAAGTAGTAATTTATGTTTGCTTACATTGAGTCTGATTAGCTTATTTATAATTAGAATTCCTTTGCTTATAATTGTTACTATGTCATCCCTTCTCCCTCTGACTGTTTCTTGTTTTCTAAACCCAGATTTAGGTCGTTCTCGGGAGCTACAATATGTTTATGTGGATAACAATATTCATCTGAAAGGCCTCCCATCTTATCTGTATAATAAAGTCATTGGTTGCAGTGGGTAGGTATGAATTAATTCAGATATCTTGCATACCTGTTCCGTGTAAAATTTCTCATAAATACCTGCCTTTATGATACAACTGATTTTGTGTGTGTGATTGATTGAGAACTGATGTTACTTTGAGGGGATTACTGCAGCTCCCAGTTCTGTTTTATTTTTGTAATAAATCTTCTGTGTTAATTGCTGATTTTCAATATTTTAGCATTAAGCCGCAAAAGACAGTGCAGTTATTCTGAAGGAATTTTTAATGATAATGTAAGGCCAAAAGCTGAATCCTAGCTGCACTTAAAGGTTAGCCGAAAATGTAGGCTTCGCAGAATTTCTAGAAGTAAAGAACGAACAAAATGTTTTTTAATGTGTTGCAGCATCTATCTAGTTCTTAACTTACAGAAATGTGAGAACTTATGGACCATATCTTGGAATGTCACAGGCAGCTCCTTCAGTCACTTTACATTCCAGTATCAGCTTCTTGTAGGTCTTGGTACCTACTAACTAAAATAAGTAACTTTTTTTAGGAATTATGGGTTGACAGGTATATTTTTACATGTGCATTTTAAAAATATCCTAGGCTGTCTCATGTTTGTGGTTAGGATGTGAGAAAAAAGTGGTCTGTCTAGGACACTAGCTTGATTCTTTCTGCACTGACACTAGCATAAATTAGGATCAGCACCACTGATGAATGGAGCCTTACTGGTGTAAAACTGATCAGAAGAGGATTGTCCCCATTACCATCTAATTATAAATTTCTGGTGTGCTCGCCCTGAGCAAATCTTGCATTAAATATAAATTCCCCCTCTACAGCCTGCACTCTACTGCAATATGTGAGACGCTGAGTCTTGGCATTTTAAGGTTTTTCTAATATTCCCGTGTCAGCTGGTTGTGTGACATTTAAATACTTGCAGTTGGATTGTAATTCTGCTGAACTGTGTGCAGTCTCAAGTTTCTACTAATTTTGTTTTTCAGGAAAAATAATTTCTAGCCTTTGTTCTTTCAGAACTGATTGTAAGACAGACTAATATTAAATTGACCCTAAAGGTAGTAGAACTGTAATGATTGTGACAAAAAACACTAGTGACAATGCAGGAAATGTTCCAACAAGTTTGGTCCAACTGTCCTGCCTATTTCAGGTGATTTGGTTTTGGTTTTTTCACATGTCTTTGTTTTTTTTAACGTTTTAAGTCCTTATTTTATACTCGGTCAAAATAATTTTATCATTGCACTGACCTTTTGTGAAGATATTACCAGTTCTTTTTGCTGTCATCACATGTAACACTGCTGGTGAGGCTGGGTGCTCGTATCTCTGATGGAGAGTATTATAAATCTACTATAGAAGAGACCAAAAAAGTTGCAAGTGTTGCAATGAAATTAATTCTTGTAATGCTTCTGTGGAATAAAAAACTGATAATTTTTTTCCTTAATAATAAAGAATTAAAAAATATTTTTAGTAGGCAAAATAATATTTGTATTTGTGTACCAAACAGATATTTGTCTTTGTTGTGAAACCATCTTGAAACATCATAGATTATTTTTAAGGAAAACTTTTCAACATAGGAAAAGCACTTGTATCTATTATTAAGAAACCAAAGGTTTTATTTGATAATGTGCTGAGTGACATTAAAATTGTGTAATAATGGTCACGTGAAGAATTTCTGTGTTCTTTCCAAGAAAGCGTTAGTAACCAATGCAAGGTTTTCATGGGTCAGGCGAGAGTTGAAGATCCAGGCTTTAGTGCTCCATCTGGTCTTCCACTGGAGAATAAAATCTGACATGCTGCTGTTACTAACATAAAGCTAGCTTTCTGAAAATAGAATATAAATTGCATTGTGTAAGTAATGAATCTCTGTCTGGGAATCCTGCAGTCAGACTGACTGAAAAAGTCTTTTATGTAAGAGGTGATGATCTCAGCACTCAAAATAAATTTCGATCTTATTTTTTGCAGATTGGATTTCATAGTCTCCAGCTAGGTATCTGTCAGTCTTGTTGAAGGCAGCCAATAGGTGGTCACAGCTTTTTTTCCCCAGTTATTTATTCACAGGGTTCTTCTGCAGCTCTATTTTTTTCCAGCTAGTTAGACCATCCTCTATTCTACTTTTTAACCTCCATGGATTTTGTGTGGGGTTTTTTTTTAATTTTTTGTTCTTGCACCCAGTATTACTCGTAGGTTGAGATTCATTCCCTAATCCATCCTAGTTTAAGGGTGTATATCTCTTAGATTATTCCTGTTGATGGTCTGTTTTGCTAGCCTCACCCTTTACATAAAGTAGACCAAAGGGCCCAGCTCTGAACTGCAGAAACTGTAGTGAGCTTATGGGCGTGTCTTCTAGCTGGGTTGGTAAGGGGTTAATCAGCTTGAAAATACAACATTATAGATTTATTTGTTGTGATAGCTAACTCGTTGGGTATGGATTGCTGGGGAATGGATTGTTGGAATACTGGATCTCTGAATTCCCAATTATATATTAACCCCATTAACGGTTTGTGGGAAATTATTAAATATTTAACAAGAGGCTTATTGACTTGCTGTTTGCTGTTCATTTGTTCTTGTTTCTCTGGGTTGTTATTCCTTTAATCAGAGGAGATGAGATTCTTTGTTATCAGAGGAGTACTATGAGATTTCTTTCACATCTGATAAGGTTGAGTGTAGTTACCTCAGTTGTAGGTCCAGTATCTGGGAAGGCTGACAAATTTGTGTTTCTGTTCCACTTGTTAGGACTGGCCCTAACAAGTTGCTCTTGGCTTCAAATTTAAGTTGTCATAAACAATTCCGATTCCCCTCTTGACTTCCCCAACCTCTTAGTAAAATTTTCCTATGCGTGTCTCTTTGGTATGATAGCTTGCAACAGGGATCATGTAAAGAGTTATTATTTTTACTACAAGCTAAGTTTCTCTCTGTGGATCCAAATAACCTTCCTTCTCTTTATATCATTTGGGAAGGACAAGGCTAGTAGACTTACTAGGGTATCCTCCCACTACAGCTTAGGCTGTTCTTTTTATTTTTCCTTCACTCACCCCCCGCCCTGCACCCTCCAAGGGAGCTCTGTGGATGGGGAAAGGTATAGTTCAGAATCACCCAGTGGCACTTAAATGATATTTTTTCATGGTTGTAGTTTGCCTCATATATTATAGTTGAGAAATCCATTACTATTCTCAACTGGTTGATCCAAGACACAGGAAGCCAACTGTTAGGTATGAAACTGCTCCCCTATGTAAAATACTTAGTAATAATGGCATTCAGAGGCTAAATGAGATTAACGTGTTGGCAAAGTAAGGGACATGTAGTGCACTTGATTCACCTTCTTGGGATTGTGTTCTCATTTCTCCAGCTTTTGAATGTTGTTTGAGAAGTAAAGACCTCCAGATGTCCCACAACTAGCACGTCACAGAAGGTGGGGATCTATAGAAAATGTGTGTCAATATGTATTGCACTCTGCAAGGAATCCTTGAAGGGTGCTGCACTGAAGAACAGTATCAGGCATACTTTGGGTTGGTCATCTGGGTTTCCCCATAAGGTTACTTTTTTCTTTTTTTTCCTAATCACTTTCTAAATGTTTTCTGTCCTTCTAGTTGTGGTTCTCCAATTCAAGTTTCAGAGGTGAAACTGCTCTCTTTTTCATCGGGCCAGTTAACTGTGTTCCTGCCAGCAGAGGTGAAATCTATAGGGACAGAAACAGATCATGTGCTGCCTTTGCAAGAACTGGCCATGAGGACCCTCTATAACACCTACTACAGGTTTTTAAAAGGTATGAAATTTCTGCATTCTTTGGATTACAGAAAGAGTGGAAGGGCTTTTCTGGCAGTGATAGGAACATTTCCAATAGCTCTTCAAAGAGCTGTGCAAGGATTAATATTTTAAAAGATTTATTTACTCAAATTATGTTTGAAATGCTGTATTAGAACAAAAATGTCCAATATCAAAAAACAGACATCCAAAGACTATTTCTAAGGTAGAGTGGTGCTTACAAATGGTTTCTTTCTTGAGGACTGCATAAAGAAGGACGCTTTTTGCAGGAGAAACTCTTTAATGGAAATAGGAGATGAGAAATACAGTTCCTGAGGCAAGATTAGATGCATCAGCCAACAATGCAACTTCTTGCCAGGCAGCACACTCCTAAACTGGCAGACTTGTTATACATAAGGCAAAAGAAACGCTAGCAGCCCTTGGCCATTTCAGTACAGCGTGACAGCTGAGCTGTTTTAGTTCTGCCCCAATTCAGACTCTTTGCTGTAAAGTGGCCCTTGGCTCATCTGGTTATGCATCATGCAGTCGCATGAGTTAGCAATATCTGATGATAACCTGCAGATTCAGATTTTGTCAGATTTAGATGTGCTGTGACTCCCCCCTATTCACAGTATCTTGGGAATTCGTTGGCTTTAGCAGTGAAAGTAGAAAGCAGAAGGGTAGAGAGTTACAATGGAAAGATCAGAGGGTTTATGATAAGGGGTCACTCGTACTATGGCCAATGGAGTAAATCATAACTGCTGAACTGTTGCTTTGCCAGGAAAAGTGTACAAGGAGGTCTGCAGCAAATATGCTGTAGGGAGGAAGCTTCATGTTGAGGGGTGGTATAACCATACAAGCCTGTGTTCATAGGAAACAGCACTGCTTTGTGGAGAGTGTATTTAATGACATAGAGAACATAATAATTGACCAGTTCGCAGTTGTGTATTTTTTATATTTCTGCATATGGAAGGCAGAGGGGAGGTTTTTAGTTGTTTAGGATCAGGATATCAGTTGCACCAAAATTATACAATGATGAACGCTGTTTCATTTTGATTTGCAAAATTCTAGTCTTTGAAAAGGAGTTTGAGAACATCAGGTACAAGATCTTTTACATCATCAGTAACTACTTTTCTCACCCAATTGACTTGCACAATAATTTCTGGAATATGGCTGTGTGAGTGTGGTTCCTGAAGATGCTGGTGAAGTTTGGTTTGGGAATAGCAAGATAGCATTGCAAAATCAGTTTAAGGAAATGGTTTGTAGATGGTTTATACAAGGCTGTGAGGATTATATTTAGTTGCAGCCAAGGTGCAGAACCTGAAAAAGATGGTGAAACTTTTTTTTTTAACTATCTTGCCTACTTCTAGTTTGTTACACTGTACTATGTAGTCTTTTTATATATTTATATATACATACACACACAA
Source organism: Pygoscelis adeliae (assembly GCF_000699105.1). Classification (NCBI taxonomy): domain Eukaryota; kingdom Metazoa; phylum Chordata; class Aves; order Sphenisciformes; family Spheniscidae; genus Pygoscelis; species Pygoscelis adeliae. The sequence goes on along the minus strand of NW_008824499.1, from coordinate 4,401,454 downwards.
ATATATATCTTATTCTGAGTGACCTTATTAAAGATGATGTGGATTACCACTGGTGACACCCACATTCCAGTGAGGCAGGGGTAATGCATAGTTCAGACAGGTGTAAGATAGTGGTGTGCTGGGGAAGCAGTATGGAACATATGATTCAAGTAGCAGATTTGATCTATTACTGCCTAAATTCGCAGTTTCAAGGGTGCTGTTAAATACTTGGTGGCTGCTAGGTAGGTATGACAGAAGCAACTGGACTACTCCTCCTCAATCTTTGCTTTGCTACAGAATGTGACCTTTTCTTTCTGACGCAAATGTACTATTCGTCATGCGTGTCATCTCAATTGAGGCTGTTGTGGTACATTGTGTATGGGGTTAAACCTTACTGCGTTTGAAAGCTGAAACTAGCGTGATATCGCAAAACTGTTTTATCAGGTACTGCATCTTGTCTTGATTACTCAGCACCTAAACTTATTTACCTGTCTTGGCTGTCTCTCAGTTTCTAGATGGAGATTAGCATGTTGGGTTTAATTTATAAAACACTACGTGGCTTGGGCCAAGCCTGAGAAAATGATTGCTCTTTCCCATGAAATGACCCTGGAGTCCTTTTTGGTGAAAATGATGTCATCTTGTAAACTGTGGGGGCACACTTAAGATACTATGAATGTATTGATCTTTTTAAAGTGGTCTTTTTGGTTGGACCTGTGAGAATTGTGCTGGGCTGGATTGTATTTCAAGTAATTCTAAATATTTCAGATCCCTTTTTGCTGGTGGTGGAGTTTGGCCTTTTTAGTGAGCTTAGCTATCCTGCTGGATTGGTTGCTGAAATATTTTAGTAAAATACTACTGATGTCCTTTTCAGAATTTTGTATTGTTATTAATTACTAAACACCTGTCTAGATCATCTTTGTGTCTAGAAATGCTTTATGATATATTACTGGTTTTTATTTGCTTGAGCTATAATATTTTCACCTGGGTATTTGGGCCCAGTTAATCTTATGCCCACAGATGCTAAACTTACACATTTAACTTCAACTTACACATGGAAAGCACTGCGTGCTTCTCCCTAATTGTGGTAACTTGTGTTACCTTGTTGTTCTTTTGACTAAGTCTTAAGAATGTGAGACAGCTGATTTTATGAATTGTTCATGGATCGTGCTTGTTGTGTTTGATTTTTATCATGCAGTTGTCTTGTAACAAGCCTTTTTTGTTTCTTTTCTTCTCTAGATTTGAACTTTCTGACTCCAATCTCACTACCCAAAAGCCTCTTGGAATTGCTGCACTGTCCCTTGGGACACTGCCACCGCTGCAGCCAGCCTATGTTTACCATTGTCTACCCAAAGATCTTTCTTGAGGGAAACACCAATGGCAGGATTGCATCAAGGGTAATAATACAGGAAATTACACTGGGGTTTCATTTAGGAAGAAAAACACCTTATGGAACGAAGCATATCCTTAAGGATTTTTTTTTTTTTTCCATTTAGCAGCCTTTCAGATCCAAAGCCCCTGTCCTATGATTGCATGTAAAAGTTGACAAATCTTTTATTTACAAGACAACCAGAATACTGCTGTTAGACTGTTTAACAAGGGCTACCACACTTGCTTGTTTCGGACTGCTGTAAGATAGTGAAGGGTTTTAATACGGTGGGATTGACTTGTTTGTGGTAGTGCAACATGTGCATGGCACTCCTGTGCCTTGGAAAGGAAATACTGCCTAACACCAATACTTCCCCTGGCAGTCTCAACCCTGACTTCAAGAGAATGCAACCACCAAATAAAAGTGCTGTAGGATTAAAGATAGAAAAAAGCTCTAAAGCCAGAGCTTAATTAAAATGTTCTGCGGTAAAATACTCTTGTTTTTCTTTCCACGCTAATTAACTTGAGATACGCTGTGGAAGCATTCTGCATTGTAACATACATTTTGTAGCAATACATCTTTTTTAAAATATTTCAGTTTCTATGGTTGTAGCAGTTGTGAATATGTCTGCAGGATTCACAAGTCAAGTAGACAAGCCTACACAGACTTCCTGACCTGCTGGACAGTACAGTCATAGAAGGGACTCAAAACTGGGATATGGTTCAGAGAATATTGCCCTCATGTAGGTAAAGATTTAAAATATTTTTAAGG
>NW_008824499.1:4398987-4399325 GCF_000699105.1 Pygoscelis adeliae | reverse complement strand
TTTCCCTAACCCCTATTAGTCTGAGTTGACACTGTAGCCTACCATGAGCCATAATATCAACGAATCCACTTTCTGCAATGGAAGAGCATCATCAGAGAAATTTCAACTGCTTCTACTTGGACAAAAGTACAGTACTGTTTGAAACCTAATAAAGAAGGTTTAAAGAAAAGTCACTTGGAGTTAAAAAAACAAATGTGATGTTCAGGTTCTTTTTAGAGAATTCAAGTCAAGCCATTAGTTACAAAGCATATGCCTAAAGGTGGGGAGCAGAAAAGAAAGGTGCTTTAAAAAGGAACGTTTCTGAAATTACTTGTTGGTATATATAATGCACAAGAATG
>NW_008824499.1:4381036-4398975 GCF_000699105.1 Pygoscelis adeliae | reverse complement strand
TATTTATCTTTCATAAAAATAAGAAACTGTTTTTCAACAGTAGATCTTAAATAAAAAAGAAGAAACTAATTGGTGATTCAGGTTGATGGTATCTATCTTCCACAGCTGTATCACAGGTTATTTTGCTGTGAGTTTGTGGCGTAAGAGGTATCTGGTTTGTAAGCAATTCAACTTTATGAAATGAGAACAACTTAGGTATGCCAAATCTGGACAGCAGCCAGAAGGCTGCATAAATGTTATTTTGGAAAAGTCATCTTTCTTAGAAAGATCTGATTGTAGAGATTGCATACTTCAACTTCCCATTCTTTTACACTTCAGTCGTATGTTGAAATTCAATGGATTTCACGTTGAGTAAAATAAATTGCTTCCGCATTACAGTCTTAATATTTAGAGTGGCATAAGATGTTATAATCATGCTATGAAGAATTTCTTTCAAGCATTGAACAGTATAATTTTCTAAGAAAGTGATGGAAAGCTACTTGCTGGTCACTAAATCCTTATATTATCTGAAATAATCCAACAATGCGAGAGTTCGGACTACAGTAGAGAGCTCTACTTTCTAATTAATTGCTAAGCATTGCTTATTGTAGAACTTACAGTTATGAGATGACAGACATATCAGTAGACACCTTTAGAAATTATTGAAGTTAGGACTCAGCAAAAACATACTTTAGGGCTATTTTGGAAGAACACTATATTAACATTCTAAAATATATTAATTGAAAATATATATTTCTGCATGGTTTTCACTTGTTTAAAAAATGGTTATCATTCCTTCCCTTAGACAAGAATGTACCGTGTTCTGCAAAATGCCTTAATGAATACAGTCTTAAGTAGCTGACGTTTGATGCAAATCCACAGAAAATGAGATCTAAACAGAGTAGCCTGTCATCCTTATCCCTGTAGCTCGTGCACTTGACATGGTAAGATTATGTGGAATTGTAGAGGTGTGATAGCTGGTTTAGAAAGACGTGAAGGACAAGTTTTCTGTTCTAAAGAGCTTACAGTGACCATGAAAACTCACAGGGTAGGGATCCTGAACGTTTGAATAGCACTGATTAGCACATGCCACATCTATGCCAGTAACTTCTGTCTGGATTTCCGTATCGCGTTCTGTATCCTCTTACAGGAAAGTATAGTTAAGTGTTGAACTGGATTGCTGTATCTGAAAAAGCACAGATGACATGAGCACTGGGTAAAGTGTGATTTCTGGGTTAGTAAAAAACTGATCTTAACATTTTTAAAGCCAATATCTAGGTCCCTGCCAGGATGGGGGCAGGAGGAGGGTCACAGTGAGGCTAGTATCATGCTTTCATGTTGCCACCCCTGCTGTAGTACCTGGCATAATACGACAGCACTGCCTGTCGATCGTCCTTTCTGAAGATCTGGGCCCAGTTTGTTCACTGGGCTGAACCAAAGGAGGACGCTGGCCTTCAGTTATTTCATGCCTACAAGTAGTAATTAAGAAACACATGAGCAAAGCTGAAGCGAAGAATTACCCAGCTATTTTCCTTTTAGCTGTTAAATCTACTGGCTATAACACCCAGCCACACCCTCCACAGAAAGAAACCCCACACGCTGCTTCTTTAAACTGAATACATAAGAAACTAGGAAGGTTTCTGAGAACCCCTGCGGTGTTTCCCTGCATTTGTATCAGGCACTCATAGAGCAAATGAACCTGCTTTTTCTGACGTGTTGGGATCGGCTAATCCTGTATTTTACAAACCAGCATATTGTCTGCTGTGGAAAGGGCCAGGAGCTTTAATCTTTACTGACAACTGTTTCCCCCCCCCCTTTTTTTTTTCTAGGAGGACAACTGTTAGTTTTGTGGCATACTGCTGCTCCACCCAGTGTCTGCAGACTTTTGACCTACTGAGTTGATAAACATTTAAAACTACTCAGGAGTGCTGCCAGTTTAAAGCTGCATTAGACGTCATATCCCATTGGTACTGGAATACTGTGTGTGTGCGTGTGTGCCAAAGCAGCAGAAGTGCCCGGTCGGGAACACTAAGAGGCACTTAAATCCTGCCCTATCAAATTTGGATGAACTGCAGAAACTTTTCGGAAGTGTAAATACCAAGCTTTTAAAAGTATTAACTTCTCTCTCCTCCAAGACAGCATACAAACCAAACAAATTCACAAGCTCTGACTTCAGGAGGATTTCCAGTATCTTTCAAATGTGGCTGTCTTCAGGTTGATCCATTGCATCATTTGAGGCAGTTTTCATTCCTCCAACAGGGGGGAAAAAAAAAGGTCCAGTTATGACAAGCCAGTTCTCACTTATTTGCCCCCTCATCCTCATCATCCCTACAGCTGGATTCAGGTGTATAGGTCTAAGCCTACAGAAGCTTTTGAAGGGTCCCAGTGACTTTCCTGTAGAACTTAGCTTTTATTTTCTCCCCCTCATAATATTTTCCTCAGCAGAGTTATCCCAGTTGTATACCAAGTCTCTGACAGTCAACTGTGCTATTTAAATCCATGTATTAAAAGCCGATCTTTCTTTCTGGTGTCATTAGAAGTCACAGTGATTTAATTGGAGTAACCAGGATATGACTGGAGACTAAAGATCCTGTTTCAGTAAGGAAGGCTGGTACTGATGCCTATGCTAAGTGGTCTTGCTCCAGCATGTTAGAGGGTGTGTTTTCTTTATTTTCATTGCTTGAGTTTTTTATTGTTAAAAACGCTTCCCCTTCTGCTTCTTTTGAGTTCTTCAGGAAGAAGACTTTAAGTACAAAGTTCACTTGAAAAAAATAGTAATATGATAGTAAATATTTATCTATATTTATTACATTTTTACAATTGCAGACTATAGATCTGCAAAGAGTTGGTCTTCATCTTTTTCTAGATTCAGCATTTGGCTGATTTGTGAAAGTGTGTCAGTGGAGTGTGTTAACCTCGGAGAAGGCTGGAAATCAGGGGGGGAGGTATGTGCATCTCCACGCAGAGGTATATATGCATACACAGATATCTTCACAGAAGGGCTGTAACATTTGTTTTCATATATTAATGGCAGATTTAGCGCAGATTTCCACTCACTGTCATATTTGTGGGAATCCTTTTTTGTTAGATCTTGTTCATTTTAAATAAAGGACAAAGGATGGAAAAAAGGCCCCAAATGTCTGCATGACTTAAATTTTTAATTTTACACTGAAACAGTTTATACAAAATTAGCCCCTCCTGACTTGTTTTGGAATATATAATTTTTTTAACACAATGTGTGGGGTTTTTTTTACTTTCAATTTCTTAGGTATAAACTACTTGTTGATTTAGCACAGTGTGCTACTCTGTGCAGTAGGTAGTTACAAGCTGAAATAGATATGAATGAAACAGTTTGTTATAAAAATGGCAAGATAAAGAGACTTATTTGGTAGCATATTAGCATATGTTGTGGTGAGGTGTGCATACTTTGAAGGGAAGAGGCATTAAAATGTTTTCCTTTTGCCAAAGAAGCATTTGTTCCTGCTGCAGGATTCCTGGCATCTCTTCAATAAATAGAGTATCTTAAGAGCTTAAGAGAGTACCAAAAAGGCAGTTTTTGAGGGTGGAATTTTTAGGTTGTACATGTTACTTGTAAAAGCTTTGCTGGTTTTATTGGGTTGGTTTTAGAGAGTTGAATTAGCATTAAGAAATGTAGAACTTAATCCTTCAGGAATGCAGGTATCATCTACTATTTAGGAATTGTGAAACTCTCTAAAATAAATCCTATTTATTAAATCTGCTTTGCAGTAGGGGAAAGAGCCATGTCCAAGCAGACTTTGTACTATTGGATTTCTGACTCTGTCATTTCACTCATTTGTTTCAACATTGGTATCCCCAACAGGCTTTCCCACCCAGCGGGGTTTACCACTGAAGCAGCAAAATGAATCTTCAGCTTTTTTCTTTTCCTTCAGTACTACACAGCTGAGATGTAAATTGCCCATGTACAATTATACCTATATCAGAAATGTGCAAGTGTAGTACAGAATCCATTTTTTTAAATGGATGATAAAAGAACTGTGGTAGTGTTACGAATACTAATTTTTGATACAATACTCTGATCAGGAATTTTCAGTATTATTTTTACTGTGGCTTCCCCTGTCTTTGAAGGAGATGTTTTGTTGGAAGTTTTTGTCCTCTTCTTATAGCAACGTCCGAACTTTAAAACAAAGTTTATTTCTGAATTAAGTCTGTAAATATTATTTTGGCATTAAATCTTTTGATCAGCTAAACGCCAATGCCTTCTGTTTTATTAGGAGTCAGATAGTAAAAGTGGAGCTTGATTTTTTTTAATTATTTATTTTTAATTTTCTTTCTTCTTCCCATAATTATTTTTTGAGTTTATATCAGTCTCTTTATTATTGTCTACAAGTGCAGTTCAGAAGAAATTTAGTCTGTTCTATAAGCAGGATGAATCTTAACTAACACTTTAATAGATGATATTTCAAGAATGGAATGTTCAATGAACAAATGACTTAAACACGCAATTGAAGCTGAAATGTCATACCCTATTTTTATAAAACAAGGAAGAGGAAAGCCAATATATAGACTGAAAATGCAGCTTAAATTCATGTTTCTGTGATTTTTTTGATACGAACAGTGTTTGTATTCATCTGTATCTTTGGGTGATATTGTTCTAGATTAAAATAACTCCTTTCTCACTTGTCCAAATTTTTCTACTGTAAGAGTATTTCATAACCAGCTAACATGAGAGCCAGCTACGCAAGTTGTAGAGGGGAGAGGGAGCTTCTTGCTGATTGAACTGTGCATCACTTGTTTTTCAATACAAGGTGTCACAATACTTGGACTTCTTTTTAATGCGTTTATTTCTAAGTAATTTTTGATTGCTTGCTCTTGTTTGTCAGGTTAGTTCACACTGAGATAAATTTTTCCTTGTACTGCAAAAAATCTGGTTCCAGCAGTTGAAAAAAAAGACCATTTTTAAAGGGTTTTTTTGTCATAAAAGTAGATCTTAACACTTTGCTTAGGGTGGGAGCAGGAGAAGTTTCTGGGGGTTTTTTCTAGGCATTATAAAGATAAAGGTGCAGGAGAGAAATCGGAGAAGATAAATCTTTAACCCATTGATACTGCTATGAAAGTTTTCAGAGTAGAGATTAACTCCTAATGTGATTAGGGAGCACAGGCATAATTTTTGTTTCTGGTGTGATAACAGGCACCATGTTAATAAAATTGGGACTGTACTGCTTATAGAGATAACTTCTTGTTCTGCCACAAAGGAAACAGAGGAACCTCTGGCTTTGTTTAAAAACACTACTTGAGCGGTTTTACCGTGGACACTGTTACATTTGGAGCACTGTGCTTGGGAACCTTCCTGTTACTCCCCCGAAGGATCAGAAATCCAAATGTCCTCCCCTGTGTGAAGAACAAGGTCTAAAATCAAGAAGCATGTATTTTTCTGTCTTGGCCTGATGCTTCTCTTGGGCTCTTATTGAAGTTCATTACAAACCTTCTATTTACTTCGTTGCGGTGAGGTTAAGATCTTACACTGAGCGGAGCAGAGCTGTTTATTGCCGAGTTGGCTTCAATTCTTATATATTGAATTCTGCTGAATCCCTTTTTCTGGCATGAAGGGAGGACGAGACTGTTGTAACACCCGTGTGGTAACAGCGTGTCAGGTTTTACTGACATCACAGCCAAGTTAAAGACTGGAGAGTGACAAACCTTTCACTAGAGAGGATGACTTTTTTTTGAAGGCCACTGTGGCCCCATCAGAGTACCACTGATAAGAGAAGAACTTCTGCCTTGATGTCAGTGGAGGATGGATCAAGTTTTAATTGATGAGAGAGAAGAATGTGTTTGACCGTCTTTGTATTTCTTGCAAAAACTAGGACAATGACACTGAAGTCCGTGCCTGCTGTTACGCAGCCTCTCTATCTGCAGCTGAACTTACCTAGTTTTCCAAGACGTAACTGTCTTTGCCTCTTACCTCCCTCTTAATACTACTCACATAGTTGCAAAATGTTACAGTTAACTTGTGATGGAAGAGGCTGAGTAAATGGAATCCAGAGTTTTTATTACTTTTTGTATTACAGACCTATTTTCTAAGAGACCAAAGGTCTGGTGGAAAGAATTGGCAAGGTTCATGTGAAGTCTTCATTGCTTTTGCTTTTATGTGCCCTTCTTTGGATTACAACTTAAACTTGGATTGCAACTGAGTTTGTTCTATGTCTGTTGAAAGCATATGTGTATTGCTTTTTTGCTCTGTATTAACCAAGTGTCACTTAGTGTGAAGGTGAGCTTGCTAGATGTTTTATTTAAAGTTAGTGGTGCAATTTATTGTATGTGCTTGTTAATAAACTATATTTTTGGATAGAATTACATTCCATTAACATTACCTAAATTCTTGCTCCTGGGGCTATTAAGCTATGTTAGGATGCAGCATTTAATTTACATTTCAGTTCATTTGCATAGTAATTAACTAATAAGGCTTTTGTGCCAAGGCTGGAGGGGTGGGGTGAAGACGCTTCTTAAAACACTACCAAGCCCAAAACACCACTTCAATTCACTTAATCCCTTTGTCTCAGACAATGTAGTTCACCAGATCTTGCATAACAGGAACAAAACCCTTATGGAAACATTACTTTAGACCCTTCTATGGATTGATCAAAAGAAAAATAACTTTTGATAGGGCTGTATTAAGTGCCACCCTAATAGTCCATAGATGTGGTTGTGGTACGTGTATTATTTACTAAGCAGCATTCAGCAGCTTTTTTCCCCTCATCTAACAGATACCATAGGAACAAGGTTACCAAAAATAAGTAGAAATTAAGCAGCTGTTTTTCCTGTTATTTCACTCCTTGCTGTGCAGCATTTTGCTTCAGTCAAAGCTGCTACTCTGTCTCTCTTCTGATGAGTTCTTTGAGTTGGATGCTGTCTGAATTACTGTATGTGTATTGGGTGAATACTAGCATATCCATTCTTAAATGAGACCTATGATGGTCAAGGTGACTCTGAAAATCCGTTATAATGGATGCCTTGAAGGGTTTCAATACCGTTCAGACTTCTGTGATGCTTATTTGCTACTAAATTTACAATGACTTGCCTTTTTAGTGTTTTACAAATGACAACATAAGTTTTCCTACCCTTGCAATGTCAGTAACCTCTGTTTGTGAGGCAGCAGGAGGAGAATGCAAGTCCCTTAAGTGAGATGGGGGGGAGAACAACCCTTAACCTATAACTTTTACCAACCACTGCTGTGTCCCTTATGAATTAGAAAGAAACAAATGGGAGAGCTTAACATCCTTTTCCTTCGCAATTAAAAGTACTTGGCATAAATGCAAGCTAAGTGGAAACTTCAGTGGCTGAATAATGCTATTGTATGCAGGAAATGAGAGGAGCTGGGATCTCACTTGGAAAGGCACTGGATGTTTTGTGACTTCTAAGCCAAGATTTAGGGCTGTTCTGTGTGTTGACATTTTGGGAACTTGAGAGCCGCATTGAACCACTGCACTGTGTCCCCCAACTTCAGTGGTCCCTTAATATTACAGTAGAGCCCTCTCTATTCTGCACTGAAGAATCCTACGGGTATTCCCTGTAGCTGGCTCAGGAGCCTGGGAGTGGCCATTTAACTATCAGATTTCTGTCTGCTACTTCAGCAAGAAAGAGAGCAAGAGTTGACCGTAATGCTTTCTTTATCTTTTGATATTTTAAATAATAAAGCCCTCATAGCATGCTTTTTCAGCACCCATTATGCCCTTCAGACATCTCCTGCTCCCAGGCAAAAGACCTTGACACATCTGTGAGAGATCTTAAGTCTCAAGAACGAAAGCAGTTCTGTTGTTGGAGGTGCTGAAGTGATTTGACTTTCTGATGATGCCTTCCAAGTGGCAATCGAGGGCTAATTTCTCAAGTACCCTGATGCTTTTTTGTATGTTCATGAGGAATGTAAATATTGACTGGCTCTTTCTGTCAAAGCTGTCAGTCATGGATGCCTGTTCGGTTGCTAAATATGACTGCAACAGTGGCATGAGGACCAGTGCCTTGAAGGTGTTCTGCTGTCATTTTCTGTGAAATTCATGAAGTTGCGAGGCTTAAATTTTTTTCTTCAGATCAATTGAGAAAGCTTTCTTGTAATGAAAAATACAATACTGAGTTTGTTTATTGATTGGTACTGTGAATGTTCTCTAAGTGTGCTATTATAATAGCAAATCAAGCTATTCTAGTAAGAAAGCAAAAAATGCATTGTTAAATTCCATTTTGTTGCAGGTAAGGGCCACTGGGAAGCTAACGTTTTGTTTAAGAATGAGAAAGGGCACATAATTCATGATAAAATGGAGATAATGGTCTGAAGATGCTGACGACGTTGCCTAGATTTTATGAAAAAATACGTTTAAAAAGAGAACCAATGTTCCTTCTAGGTGGTATGAAATATGCCCCATTCTGCTTTTGTTGATCCATCTTCTGGCTAGTAGCTATTATATCAATCTTATTAGGCTTCCTTTATACTTTAGAGTTCTAAACATTGATTTTTATTGTTAAAGCAATTAGAATGAAGCTGGATATTCTTGGGTCAGTTTGTGATAACTGATTGCTTCACTGGCACTGAAGTTTCAAAACAGTCTGAGCATGGATGTGAATTTGGCTGCCTTTGTTTTTGCCTTGTCTCTGTTGGCTCTCTAATTTCATTTTGCAAAAAGCCGAATCAATGTAGATGATACATGAAGAGAATTAACACCAAGAAAAACAGCTTTAACTTTCTTCAGAAAGCCTAGCTTGGAATAGGGCTGGCAAGGTCTCCTATATAAATGCTAGGTAAGTGCTACTTTTAAAGTAGGATGAAAAGCAGTGAGTTGTCCAGGCAGGGGAGAACCCCATGTCTAAAAGTACCAGGATTAATTATTCTGTATATTCACACCTTATCGTTCTCTATTCACACCTTACTCTGTTTCTATAAAAACTGAGTAACTGCCATGATAGGGAGTTAGTTTGTGTCTTGCATCTTTGTAGAATTAAGATTGATTTTATACTTCTACTGATACACTCATTACTCTCACAGTGTAATACCTGTTTTGTTTCTCTTCTTGTATAGTTGCAAATAACAGCCCTTCTTTCCTCTCTCAGTCCTCACTCCTGACTAGAAAATGATGCTCCATTCCCTAGTCAGTACACAAACTCTTGCTGTGGTCCCGTTTTCGCTAATATTAAAGCAGTGTGTTACCTGCACAGTGACACAGGTGTGTTCTTCATCAGGCAAAAGCACCTAATCATCTTTCTGTAAAATTATCTAGATCACAAATATGCATTCTGTTCTGGCTGCAGATGAATAGAGGATATCTAACTTAAACGAATGGATTCATTTATATTAAATCAGTACTTTGTATCAGATTTTTAGATCCAGCAGTATCTAATCCTAGCTCTAAAGCCTCTGTTACGAAATACGGGGGCTCGAATTTCTCCAGTAGCTCTATCTAAACTGTAGCCAAGCTTATGTCTGATTCCTATAAGGATACTCGGGAGAAGGTTTGAATTGAAAACCTCTATTTAATTATCTCCTTTTTCCCTCCTCCCTCAAGGAAGCGCAAATGGTGCAGGAATTGATACCTACCAGGTAGACATTTCTTTCCAGGCCAGTGCTGAGCCAGTTCCCCTCCCCGCCATGTTGGGTGGCACGCTGTCTGACATCCCTGCCCAGCTCACTGTTCTCTGGCACCAAGCTGCAAAGATGAAAAATATTTATTCCAGTCCATCTCATTGAAGTACTATCATGAGGTGTTCACAGACATGCTGGGACCAGTCTTTTACTTACAGGAACATTTATCCAGGGGGATTTAGTGTGTTATGTAGCAAGAAGCTGCAAGAGGGAGAATGCATTTACTGTTTTCATTTACAGTCAGTAGCCTGAGACCTTACTGTGGCTTTAACTATTCTTGATTAATTTCATATGTGGATGCTCCTATTCCAGAATAAAAGTGCCTTGTTATTAAAGAATTTGATTCCTTTAACTTCATTTGGGAATAAGTACATTCACATACCTGGTATTTAAATCTGAGGTAACTATATGAATTTACACCCTGCTCTGTTCTGGATCAGGTCTTGTGTAGCTAAATTATCATAGAATCCTAGAATAGTTTGGGTTGGAAGGGACCCCTAAAGGTCATCTAGCCCACCCCCCCTGCCGTGGGCAGGGACACCTTCCACTAGATCAGGCTGCTCAGAGCCCCGTCCAACCTGACCTTGAATGTTTCCAGGCATGGGGCATCCACCACCTCTCTGGGCAACCTGTGCCAGTGTTTCACCACCCTCAGCATCAAAAATTTCTTCCTTATACCTAGTCTAAATCTACTCCCCTTTAGTTTAAAGCCATTCCCCCTTGTCCTGTCGCCACAGGCCCTGCTAAAAAGTTTGCCACCATCTTTTTTATAAGCCCCCTTTAAGTACTGATAGGCTGCAATAAGGTCTCCCCGAAGCCTTCTCTTCTCTAGGCTGAACAGCCCCAACTCTCTCAGCCTTTCTTCATAGGAGAGGTGTTCCAGCCCCCTGATCGTTTTCGTGGCCCTCTTCTGGACCCGCTCCAACAGGTCCATGTCTTTCTTATGCTGAGGGCTCCAGAGCTGGACGCAGTACTCCAGGTGGGGTCTCAGCAGAGCAGAGTAGAGGGGCAGAATCAAGACCTGATTTATTGTTTAAAATTATTTCTTTTGGGATGTACCTGGTTGGAAAACAAAAATTCTGCTTGCAAGGATAAGAAGGGGGGGGGTTTAACAATTCTCAAAATAATTGGTTTGGAAGCACTGCATTGGAAAACATGGTTACATGTCAGATCTTAGTGTACTGTTTTATTCTGAAACATCTGTCTTTTGACACTTCAAAAAAACTTATTTTGATACAATATTTCAAATTGAGAAATACAGCTTTGAAACGTGGCTTGGAATATTTAAGTTTTCTGCTGTGTCTCCCCCATCACATTTTCTGATGAAAACACAACTGGCAGGAATGGTTTGGGCTGACTTTGCTCTGCCCAGGTGTCAAGGTAGGAAGCTGCACTCAGAAGTCACTCGCACGCAGCCCTCCTTGCTGGATGTTGTTTGAGTTCCCTAGACACAACCCAAGGCTGCCGCGGGGTCTCAGTAACCGCTGTTAGCTCCGTGTCCCGTGTGAGGTTGGTAAGGGAGGAACTGATCGGATGTTTTCCTCTCTGACCTGTCTTCCTCCTCTGGCTCTGAAAAGCACAGTGTCCTCGGGCCTGTGGAGTAGCATGTTGTCTGTTTACCAATGTGACTTGCTGCTCTGGTGCGATGCTTTAGTTTAAACCTTACTGCTTTTTTAGCTGCGTGGATCTGGTTCAGCTGCCAGAGGGGTCTTGCTGTCAAAGGAAGGATGTGCACTTCCATAGCGCAGCATGTGTACTGTGAATGCATAAGCTTTCCTGAAGATGTATTACTAAGCTCTTTAAGATTTAATACTCTCTTGAAGTTCAAACCCGTGTAAGGGAAGGCTTAAGCAGCTTAATGGGTTAAAATGATCCATGACTGTGTCCTTCAGACAGTTTAAAGACCCTGCAGCAACCCAAGCGGGCCACCTGTTCCTCTCCCAGACAAACAGGTTACCCTCCCGACCTTTATTCTGCCACCCTTCAGTTTTGCCTGGCCTGGCTCCATGTGTGGAGTGATTGTTCTGAAGTTTGTCATTGTTTAAAATGCCACTTACCAGAGTTTAATGTGCACAGCTGCAACCTGAGCCGTCGCTGCGTGTTAATAAGACTAAAACCGTTGGACTGACACCAAAAGATCTGCTTGCACTTGGCATGTCATAAATTAACATCATTCCTACCTGCCAGGGATGATTCACTGCTGGCTCAAAGAATATTTAAACTTTAGAGGATGCCAACAAACTGGGCGGTGGTTTGACCTGCCACGTGGCCCGAGACTGCTGCTTTTCTCTCTGCCTCCGCCTTCCCTCTGTTGCGGTGTGTCGGGAAACAGAAGCTCCTTATGGCGTTATGAGAGCTTGTGTTTGTGCTGCCCTGGCCCTCCTGCCCCCATCTGCCAAAGGGCTGGCCTGTTTGTGGGAAGATCCTCACTGGCTTTCAAATTCCTAACTGGATTGTTACTGCCGGTTTTGGGAGTGGTCCTGGGGCTTAATGCTTGACTAGACTGTAGCCTGTCATTGCAGCAGCTTCAGAAGGCTTTCTTCCCACAAATCCTGCCTACCCTAGGCAGGCAAGGTCGTGATGGCCTCTTAGCATCCCAGAAACTGCATATAAATTCCGTGTTAGCGGAGTACACTTGACCAACTAACAGCTCACAGCAGGTGGGCTAAGCTGGTGCCCATGCTAGGCAGCGTAAGAGGTGGAAAGGGATGCCCCGCGTGGAAATGATGGAGATCGTATTGCATGGTTATATGCCAGAGGTTGAAGGTGCTGCTCAGAGCCCAGACTCTTGGGCTCCAGCGTCACGTGGACTGCCCAGCAATGGGGTGCTGGTCTGTCCCGAAGGACTTGCTGAGAGGGGGCAGTGCTGCTCTCACGTTTATTCACTTGCTTCCCCGCTGCATCCAGGGAACTGCAGGGTCAGAGACTGCAGTGCTGCCCTGGGAGTGGGAACGGTCCCCCTGGGCTGTTGCAGGGCAGAGAGAAATAGGAGATAAAAAGGGATGGGAGGCAGTTAAAGTCGGTTTTGCTCTTCCTCATTGAAGTCCGTGGATGCGGGGAGAAGGTGGGTATCTCTGGTGGACTGAGGAGGTGAGGTATTCATGTATTTCCTAATAGAGATCAGGCCTTTTTATAACGACTCAAGATTTGTCTCCTCACACTTTTACCTCAGGGCTAATGTGTTCCTCATAAAATAATGCGAAGGCATAATGTGCTCCTTCAGTTAAAACTGCTCCTTTGCTTTCCATGGTGTCTGCATTGCCTATTTACCTTGGCTTATCCAAATCATTTGTTAAATACCAGGTTTGCATAGGCAGTCCTGTGTGGACTTTGGACCCTTGAGGTCTCGCTGTAGGCATCAGGAGGGATAGAAACAGGCCCTGTATCTGTCTGAGATGCGTTTGAATCTGGAAATCCAAAGTGTTGTACAGAACAGGGTGTAACCATGATTTGGTTAGGGGTAATTACGGTAGGCAATGCCAACAGCAGGCTGCAGTCCTTCTCATGTTCCCCACCACAACTGCACACAGGCTGGCAATTTAACCCTGATGTAACTATTTCATTATAGTCATCGCTGTATCCACTACCTTATGTTTTCTTTTCCAGCAGGAAAAAACCCCCCACAATTACAAATGGTCCACTACGCATAGGTAAGAAATGAGGAATCCTGGAAAGGGATCATCCTAGTCAGCAGGACAGACAGGAGACCTGACCCTGCCCCGGCTTACCTAATGACACAATTCAGACTGCAGCGTGCTCACCTCCGGCATCAGCACTGCTGAAGCACATTCAGAGCAGGAGCAGAGGTTAGACAGTCTCTAGGACAAGGACTGCAGCTCTCCTCTGCTCAGCTTGCAGACACATGGTGATTGCTGCCTGAGCTGCATAAAGGCTTACGCTGTCTATATTTTACTTTGTGGGTAGTGCGGGTTGTTGGGTTTTATTATTTTCTCTTTATGCAAGGCTAACATGGAGTGTAGAGCTGGTTGCTGGGCAGTGGGGATTGCAGTCGGTAATAAAGGTCTGTTTTCTCACTTTCTCTATTTTTGTCTCTGGGCAGAATGAGGCACATCAGGGGAAAATCTGACTTGAAACAGAAGCTCAATTTTAAGTTGGAGTTAGACAGTCCTGCCGGGAGAGGTTTGCTTACACCACAGCTGTCCGTCATCTCAGGGCACACCGCTGTGACTACTCGTGCAATGGCAACCCCTGGGGTTCGGTGCCGCTTCTCTCCTGGACAATAGGTCTAAAGTAGGGTACAGTAGTACACCAAACCCTGATCCCCTCATTAGTGTGCAAAGTGGTGCGGGGCAAAATGTTAGTGTGCAAAATGCCTGGGGCAGGACGTCTGCCCGGTTGTCCCCCAGCTCCCACAGGTCTTGTGAACATACTGAAAAGGTGACATATATCCTCCTGTAAAGAGGGAATGGTCTTTATCAGGCATCGGAGTCAGGACTCCTGGGTCTTACACCTTTTCTTCCTGTTTCAGGCACCTACAGAAATTCTATGTATGCTTTCTGCACAGAGATGTCTCTGTGTGTGAGACCCCGCTGGTGGTCTGTTATTTGCAGAAGGATTTTTTCCTTGCAAGGAGAATTTTGCAATCACCAAGTGAAAACTGCTCTTTGGAAGAACTCTGGTTTTGGTACAAACCTCTGAATCTCTCCAGGTGAGTCTGTTTTCAACAAGGTCACCGGATATCCTCGCATCTGCTCAGATGAGGAGATGAGTGAATCCAGCTGAGCTGCATTTTGTGTGTGCCCTCTCTAAAATCAACTGCAGAGCTGATAAATTCTTTACCCCTCCCTCCTGCCAGCTCTGCGAGTTGCAGCTTCTTTCAAAGCTCAAGTGAAAAGTGCAGAGGCCAGAGTGCCACAGCACCATTACAAGCGTCATCTGAGAGACAGGCTGCAACAAGCCTAGACACGTACCGGAGTTGCTGCCCAGTTTGGGAGGGGGGATGCCAGCCACGCTGCTCCATGGACAGCACTGGGATTTTTTTGTTGTTGTTTTAACTTCAGTTTGAGGTTAGGGGAGAACCGGTGCTCAGCACCGCAGGAGGTGGGAGGAAGGGCTTGCCCCCTCTGAATTGCTGCTCAGTAGATGTTGCAGCAGGAGTCTGTAGCTGATATTACTGGATTTTGTTTTTTGCTGGTATAAAGAAGATCAGAATCTGGCCTAGGGTGAGGGTGTTTGTGCTTTGGCAGTGGGTGTGAAAGGAGAAACTCCAGAGGGCTGGGCGGCAACATGCTAGTTCTGTTCTCTTCCGTAGATGGCCTTCCGGAGACACGCTGGGTGAGTGGAAAATGTAATGAAATTCCCAGAGCCTCCTGGTGCACTACCAAGGTATTCTTGCCAGCTTTCCAGCCCAAGATGTTGGTGCAGCTGTAGGGGCCAGCTCTGCAGATAGAGCCGATTGCAGATTAACCCCCACCATAGCAGGAGGATTACTGAGAGAGATGTTTTCTTCACCTGTGAAATAGCACACGCTATAGCCACGGCTGCCTTTGGGGTAAAATTAGCTGAATAAAGGGCTCACAGTAAATCAAGCTCTTCTCAAACTGCCTTTCTTTTTTGAAAGCTCATGTGTTTATTCTGGTTCACAAACTGAGCAGTACAAACAGCAGTAAAAATGTGATGCATCCCAAATTCTAGCTGTGAGGATGGGTTTCATGACCACTGCAGTCTGAACAAGGTCTTTTAGATCCAAACCATCTGTGGGGCTCAGAGTATGCAAACTATTCATGTTGTCTTAAAGATTTACCAGGGAGCAGGGCCTTAATGTGCCAGAATCTGTAAGAAAACAGAGACCTGCACCACTGACGGTCCTGAGGGTCTTGTTTTAAGCTTCTATTGAATAGATTGATCATTGTCCTGCAGCATTTAGTGGTGGAGAAAAAAGCAGGAAGGGGGTTTAACAAGTGTCTCATATGGTTTGTGTTGTCTCTGCTATGCTGAACCTCTCTTTCTGCTCACACAGCAGGGTGGTTCTTTGCCTCTGTTTCCTTTGTGCAGATGGTAGCAATAGGTTTCATTTCCCCCCTAGCTGTCAAATGAACAGCCTTGGCGAGCTTTCATTTGCTGGCTAGTTTTGGGTGGTGCCGCAGGATTGCTCCACTCAGTACATTTCCAAGACTGGCTTCTTAACCCAAGCTCTATAAAAACAAACCTTTTTTTTTTTTTTATTTGTTTGAGAGAAGGGAACTTGGGAAAACAGATACGAAATTTGCTCTGACTGTATTTTGTCTGCTGAAGGAGCTGGCTTTGAGTTGCTTAGAATAGCAGATTGGCTCCTTCGACAAATCTCCCACAAGCAATGGACTGAATTGGGAAAAGCTGGTGGGCAGAGGTACTGGAAACAATCTTCTGCTGTGTTAAAGCATCCGCAGGAGGGACTAATGAAAACTCTGGCCTCGTATCTCCGAACTCCACAGCAAAGCTTTCCAATCCATCCAGTTGAACAGATCAGCTTCAGAATACGATATCCTAAGCTTGTGAATTTTCAACATGATTTTCTCTTCTTTCCCCCAGTCACAGTAAACCAATACAATATCAAAGAGCAATTGTAGAATGGCAACCCCTCGCCGTTCTCCAGTGGTACTAGTAGCAATATTTAGCTTACAGAGAAATTAGTGGTCTGAACTGCTCCATTGATACAGATGCTGATGCAAGTGGATTCTAACCAGAAACAGGTGAAGAATTACCATTTTTGTTTTATAAATGTAGCAACTCAACCCAAAGGAAGACACGGGCACTAGGTTTCCTAAACCTTTACAGAAAGCCTGTGGAAGGAACATAAACTGAGCCAAGTGCTTCTGAGTCCAGGTCCTTGTGCCTTTACTATTCTATGTTTATATATATATATGTATTTCTATATCTATTACAATATATATAGTAGTATATTGTGTGTGTCTGTATGTACAGTATATACAGTTTATGTGCTAAGGGAACTTAGCACAAATTTTAAGTTCTTTCATTGCCCGCCCGCATGCCTTTCTAACTCAAAAAGCTCTGCTCTTGGCACCTTTCTGTAGTACAGCAGCATGTGTGGGCACATCTAGATTGGCAGCTTTGTGCATAGTTGGTGCATCTTCACCTTTTGGGGTTTACTTCGTGGCAGAGACCTGTAACATGCTAGAGACTGTAGGACCCAGGCTTTTGGCTATCTCCTCTATCTTGAGGATGTAGTTTGAAATATTCGCTCATCAGTTGCTTCATTTAAACTTGGTTCTACTTGAAAAAGAACCTGTATATCCAACATACTGCTATGCCAGGAACAACAAAAGATACAGAGCCGCTGCTCAGCCTTGCCTTTGTTTCTCACGTGTGTTCCAGGACTGCTCTCCTCAAACCTCCTCACTCGTTGTTTTCATCTGTTGCTAGAGCCGTATGTCTCCGAAGGAAGGACCAGCTCTGCCGTTTGAACAATCCTCCTCCATCTGCTGCTACTGCTCCTATTACTGTAGCCGTGTGTGAAGTGGCAACTCAGTGACACCAGGCTTGCAGACACTTCATCAGTCTATCTGTCACTGCTTGTGTGTTTCCAATATCCCATGCTAGGTGAGGTCATCACAAACTTGCATTTTAGTGTTGGGCTTCAATGGTTTAAGTTTGTTAGAAGTAAGACCACTGCCATTGGCAATTAGGCTAGCTAGGATAAAAATTCACGGGGCCTTCAGACCTGCTGTTCTTGGGGAAAGGGCAAACTGCTGTTAATGTGAGTTAGCTCCCAAATGTGGTCTTTACAAGCCTGCCCTCACCATGAGGGATGGGACCATAGACAAAAACTGGTCAGATCTATTCCGTAGTTTCAGTTCTCTGTAGGCTAAACCTATGCTCTAGGTTTACTTTCCACCTCCAGCTAGACTTTTGTATCTGTGGAAGCTGTAGTCGGCACAGCTGGCCTCAGATTTCCTGGGGGATAAGCGAAAAGGAGTCAGAGACGCTTCTGAAGTTTTCTGTCCTTATTGATGTGCAATACTAAGGGTAAAACCAGGCCTCTCATAGAGCATTGGAGAGGCCAGAAGGTCTCCTTCACTCTGTGTGGGATTTTATTGAGATGGATGTGGACTGCACAGCCTGGAACACAAGTTGTTTGTTTTAATTTACAAATTAAAAATAAAACCATGTTTATTTGCAGCAGTTGAGGGGTCTTTTTCTCACAGCTGCTTGAAAAGTGAGCTCTAGCTGCCAAGTAAAATAAGGTTTAATGTTACAATGTGCTCTGGGAAGGGCAGAGCTGGTAATTACTCTGCAGGCAGCAAGACGCTAATAGGTACAACATATAGAAATCCATATGAAGCGCAGAACTCGGCTGTGGCTTGTGGCTGATGCGGCACTGAGCTGCAGGAAG
>NW_008824499.1:4372019-4380929 GCF_000699105.1 Pygoscelis adeliae | reverse complement strand
GCCACATGCTAGCTGCCAACCCATGCCGGCCATTCCGGTTATGGAAAGCTAGATGGGAGGCGGCTGGAATCCCTGGTTTCCTTTTAGTCCTCTCTTGTCAAGCTTTGTGCTCTGGCAAACACTGGAAAACATGCTTGTTATGTTGGGCAGTGGTTTGCTCCTAAAAATTGATGAGGAGAAAGCTCATCTTCCCAGGTCTGCGTTCTCCTTTTGCTGTGTGGATGTGTACAGTCTTTGTGAGGTCTGCGTGGGCTTGGTGTTGGGGACTGCTCCTTCCCTGCGAGATACCCACAAGCCTGCAGGGAGGACAGTTGTCAGACGGGGATTTGGGTTTTTTCATCTCTGTTCGATGCCGATGAAGCGGTTTGCGGGGCAGTGATGGCTGGTGTGGTCTCAGCTGTCTTTCATCTGACTCATCTGGTACGGTGGAATAAATGACCAGGATCTAAATGTTATTTTACTGTGGCTGAATCTGAAAGCCTGAGTATCAGTACAAACAGTGTGGTGCTAGGTACCGTATTTACAGAGACTTCCCCTGCCTTTAGGGGATAAATGCAGGAAAAAGAGAGCAGGCGAGGCAGAGGAGGCTCAGAGAGGCTGGACTGTTTGACGGCTACATGCAGGGGGCAGAAATTCAAGTCAGACCTTTTGACGCCTACCAGAAAGACTGACTTTCCTCTTGTTAATGCCAAGGAAACGTGCAGGATTCTGACTGATAGCCCAGATCACATGGAGACAGTGTCCTCTCAAACTGCTGGAGGTCTCAGGCAGGTTGTATTGACTGGACTGAATGAGAAATGCTGTCTGCAGAGCAGCTTGCAGTTATTACCTGCATCTTGTAGCATGACGAGGCATACGCCTGTTCTGTGTTGGTGCAGCCAGAAGCCTTCTGTTGCTGGCCCTCCTCTGCTCTGGATTGCTTTGTGACCAGAATTTAACAAGGCAGTTTACAATGGCTTTGACACCATTTGGGTAGATGAAGCTGGCTCAAAAAGCATCCACCCACTTGCTAAACAATGCCTCAGGCTCTGAACGCATTAAACTGTTGCTCTGCTCTGCTGCCTACATGCAGCTTTCCAGGTGGAGTTTGTTTTTGATGTTATCCATCCCCCTTGATGGCTTGTGAGCCGGCTAACTCTGACTCCACCTCCCATCTCTCCTGTCTATAATTTGTATTATAATTTTGGGGAGCCTGCTTGTTGCAAAGTCTTGCACAAAGAACGGTCTTCGTTTCGGAAAGTGTCTCTGCCCTTTCAGTTGGTCAGTGAGCCAAAAACCAGGAGCAAGACTTTAAAAAAACCAAGGACACTGTACATATTTGTTGGAAAACTCGGAGTCCAGTTAAGCACTCGTCTCACAGGGATGCTAAGATGGTCAGATTTATTGCAGATTCTATCCCTGTTTTGTTTAAGAATTGGTGATTTGGCACTGGATTTGACTTACTGGAATTGCAGAGACATGAAATTTTGGAGAAACCTTGATTTAAGTTCAGTTTGATGCGCTGGAGATTCCAATTCTGAGTCAAGCTTTTTTTTTTTTAAAAACAACAATCATCCCACCAACAACTACTTTCTTTTTTTAACCAGAAGCATATAATCTTCCTTGGAACTCTTCTTAAGCGCCAGAAGGGTGAAGAGGTGGATATTGTGAGCTAGCACAATTGGTGGCAAGGATCATGCTCTTTTAGACTTTCCTAATGCAGATCAACGTGTATATATGTTGAAGCTTACAGTGAGTAAAGAACCACCAGCTGTCTGCCATACTGCCACAGTTGGCTGGGAAATGGCCCAAACACAGAAAAGTGTTTTTTTTCTTTTTTAAAGAAAAAAAGAGAGGGGAAAAAAAAAGTAGCTGTCTTCAAGTATGTTTGAAATAATGAAAAGAACTGATGTGCAAAGCGATTAAGAGATCTTTGAGGATCAAAAGCCTTGATTCAGTTTTGCCAATGGAACAAAACTTTTCATCTGTTCTTATGTGGACCTTAAAGTAGGGCAGAAGAGTGTAGTTTTTAAATGATTTCATTTCAAAATTTACTTTGGGCAGGGGGAAGGGTTCTTTCTGTTTGTTCTTGCTCTTGTTATTCAGTGTCCTTAACACAAAAGGCCAGCCTGGCTCTGAAATGAAGAGCAGGGTCGTTCTATGAACTGGTGGTTCATTAGTCTCCTTTTGATATGTCAGAACAGTAAGGGACCCTTTTATTTTTTTCCCCTTTCTAGTAATGTCTGTGTTCTTAAATCAAGACATCTTCCCTCATCATGCTGCAGTGGCTGAATCTTTTTCAGAGATTTCCAAAGTGGGTTGTACCAATAACGCTAATCTTGTGCAGACAGAGCGTACAGTCAAAAGTTAGATGCATAAGGAAGCCAAAACCAAAGGTTTTCAATGCTCCATGTCCCAGCTCTGTGTTTATTTGGAGCTGGATGCCCCCCAGCAGGGTAAATCTGTGTTTGTTTTCCCTGGTAGCTTCTTGCCAGCAGGACCATAGAGTGAGCGCAGCCTTGGGAAGGTGTGATACGGGAGGCTCAGAAGTGCAAATCGCTGGATTCCAGCACTGCTAGCTCATGAGCAATGTGGCCTTTCTTGGGGAAGGGGTGATGGAAGTAGCAACAGAAGAAGGTGAAGGGATCGAGAGCAGAGACGAGATAGGGAAGGAGAGGAAAAAACTCAGCAACAGAAGAAGGTGAAGGGATCGAGAGCAGAGACGAGATAGGGAAGGAGAGGACAAAACTCAGGAATTCCATTGTCTTGGGGTTTCTGCAGGGGACAGCGGAAGAGCTCCCTCTTCCTGTTTCAGCCTGCTCTAACCATTGCAGAAAAGGAGCCTTCCTTGCAGGCTGGAGTGTCTCAGTGGCCCCAGCATCCACAAGGCAGTATATTTCTTTCAGCGTGGATCTGCATACTGGAGAATCCACAGGACAGCACGGATTTGCTCTGTAGGTTCCCTAGACCAGCCCTGCTGCACCATACGCCGCCGCTGAAGGGTTAGTTTTCAGAGCATTCATGGCCGAGTTGCAGGATTGTTGGGTTTAATGACAGAAATCGCCTTGATGGTGGAAGTTGTGTGTTGGTCCTGCCTCGTTGCAAAAGAATTGGTGACAGCAGAGAGGTTATGTGTTTCTGTTGCCATTGCAGATACTTTACGGAGCAGGCACCTGGTGCCACAGCAGCACAGGTGCTTCCTGTGGCCTGGAGCTACTGTACTTCTGGTGTGTGGTTTCCTGGTCTGTCCTAACTCAGGTCAGGTGGTAGGTGTGCTCTAACCTCTTCAGTAGGGCATTTGTGATACACTGGTTTAAAGCCTGTTCTCTCCTCTAAAACTGTATTAGTACAAGTCATATTTTGTCACCGCATGTGCAGCAGAGATGGCAACTCCCATTTATGCTGTTACGGGAACCACATCCGTATGCTGCACAAACTCTGTCATACTCTAGTGACGTACCACTAGCAATAGTGGAAACCTGAAAACAACATCAGCAAAAGCTGAAAACTGTATATTCCCATGACAGAGCAATGTTGCCAGTTGCAGGCTGGAAAAGTTTTGCTGGTGAAAATTTCTAGCAAGGTGTGGACTGCAGAGTGAATTAATCCGCTTTCTTCTTTGGATCAGTTTCTAGATTAGCTCTTTCTGCCTGTTCTTAGCACTGCTATGTCCATATCAGTGGCGGGAGTAAAATGTCACCATTGATACAAGCCTAGTGTAAAAGTGTGTAATCACAAGCCATTTTGTGAGCAATATGATGGCTGAAAAAATCATTTCCTATGAGCTGATGAACTCCACCCTCTTGGACTTGAAAGCAAGCATACATTAATTTACTGCATAATTTTTATACTGCCCTAACATCATTGTAAGCATGTGTCATTTCAGCATATTATCAATTCTAATACAGTTGTGAGCAGAAAAAAAGAGTAAAGACGACAGACTTCATGCCTGCCTTTGGTGTTGAGGGGTGGAGATTAGATTGACCATGTATTACGTTTTGATGGTAGCTTCTCTCCTGGTGTTCACGTAAATAGTTATTTTTAGGAAGATCATATATTTCCCAGTAATTGTTTTAAATGCATCAGAGCTCACTGATATAGAGCCTGCAATTTAATGGGTTCCCGCTACTTTTTAATAGCTGAACTTAAATCCTGGATTCACTGAAGCCATTTGGAAAATTGGGATTATTCCAAGCTGGAGCAAAGGGAGGGAGACTGGTATTTTGCCAAGATTGGCAGTGATTCATTCCCGCATTCATGCTCAGCATCCAGTGAAGGGCAGAAGCTGGGAATGCTGTAAGAAGAGCTAGCAAGAGATTATCACGTTGAAGGTGAATCTGCCCTACTCACTCCCTCTGCTGCTAGATAAGGTCTCTTGAATGAGGAGGACCAAATTCTGTCATGTTTTTCTTTCATCCCCTCTAAAAGCTGATCTAACTCACCTCCTGTCTGTAAGGCATAGAGAGAACTGAATATTGGCTGTCCCGAAGAATGTCCCCGTAGGGGTGAAGGACTGGAGAACACCTCGGAATAAATATACTTTGGAAATCCCTTACAAAGCGATGTTTTAGCTACTGCTTGGAATGAAGCAATGTCTGTATCAGGTTAGCCCAGCAGCCTCTGACAGTGTGAGTAGGAGCCCGGAGGGACCTGTAAAGGGACAGGATGGGCCCAGGATTCATTGCTGGCACATTCTGTCACGCTCCAGTGATATTTGGCCTCTTGACACCCTGAGTGAGAGGTGATCGCAGAATAAATTAGATTGGTGATAGTATAATTTAGATTAGGTGATAAATCTTGAAGTAATATAAAAAGTGGAAACTTGCTCTGGCCTAAGATTTAGTTGGTTTTGTTTAGCCTGAGGACATTTACGCTTACGGTGCCTGCACCAGGGTTCAGACTTCATCTCCTAGGACAAACAACTAGACAAATAGTCACTAATACATGGGGTGAGGAATGAAAGGGGCTGTCTGTCCATCCAGGAGCCCGTCCTCGCTCTGGCCCTCTCTTGCCTGTGCAGCTCGCAGGGGCTGTGCTCCAGCTGCACGGCCAGTAGCCACGGCCGTGCTGATGGGGAGAGCGAGGCTTTTACAGCAGGGCAGCTGAAATACTTCTTAGTTGTGAGCCCCTTGGGAACTGTCTTTCCTCAGAGAGATCTGTCCTCCTTGTCCTCAGGCCAGCTGACAGCGGAGTAAGATTTCTCATCATGTTTCAGTTCTAGCCCTGGGAGAGAAGAGCAGGGAGATGGTAAAGTAAATGGAGCCAAGTATCCCAGCATGGTTCAGTCCCAGCAGAAAGGAAAGGACTTTTTTTTTCCTCTTTTGCAGAGCAGGGGCATAGCCAAAACAGTGTTTTCTTCTTTTCCTGATGTGATCATCCCTGTTGCGTATGTTTGAAATATAATAACTCTGAGAGCACTGCTGTCATGAACAGGAGGCAAAAATAAGCAAATTTATATTTGCGGATAAGAGGCAGTAATAAACCCCTGAATTTCCAAACACATAGAGAAGCATTGACTTCTAAATACCAGAAATTCTAAGCCCTTACCTTACTAATTCATGTGGCATTTGGAGGGGCTGTGGACTTTTATTTCATCCTGGTATTTGTGGTATTTCCTGCCATTAGTATAGGAAAATCCTTGTGTGGTGAATGCCGGCTTTTTCCTCCGTTGGTGGCAGCCACTGAGACTTGGGTTCATGAAAGGCAAACCATCCGTTGCAATACCGAAGGATCGCAAGAGGTACCTGGGAAGGAAAATCTCATCGGGGTTGAATAAGGATTTTGGTACTGTGATTGAGTGCCAGCTGAATGGCACTGAGCAGAATAAATCTGGTCTTGAGATCCAAGAGTCTGGGACTTAAAATTCATTGGGTGGTTTCAAAAGCTGTAGCTTGGAAATACTATTGATAGTAATTTTATCACAACCTCTTAAAAGTAATCAGCATACAAAGGTTTCAGGTACAAGCATTGGCCCCAAGTCAGTAACCCAGCCTTCAGAAATTGCTGTTTTTATTGCAGATTAAACTGGAGATTGGGCCGTTTAGATTTGTAATGGAAAAATATTAGCCAACGTACTTTCTTCCGCTCCACCCTCTATCATCAGGGCATATATCAAATTGCACTGTCTGGCAGGGAGTTCCAAATGTTATTTGAGAAGAGAGAGGAATGCAAACGATGTCAGCAGAAAACAGCTGAGTAGCGGTTAAATTTCTTTGGCCTGAACCTGCTCCACAGGGAAAAAGAAACGCAACAACTGGACTTGTTTCATTTCACCCCAGCACAAACCATCCTTTGGAAACAGATTATGTTTGTGAGCAACTTCTCTACAGAAGCTGGGGTTTTGGGATGCTGCTAGGTGGACAAATCCTGCTCTGCTGTGGACGTGGCAGGTCGGGCTCAACGGGGCCAGCACTGGCTATGATCCCTCAGTGAAAGCACTGGACCTCGCGATGCACTGGCTATTACTGTTCCCTTGTGCAGCTGGAGCCTGTTATTTTAGAGGGGCAGCTTTAGGTTGCATCTCCATGGTCTGTTAAACTTCTTATCTACATTGGCTTTAAAGATAAAAGCCTTAAGAGCTGGCTCAAGTGAACTTGCCCAGTGCTGCAAAAGAGGTGCGTGGAAGGATACTGTTAGCTGAGAAGTTGGACTGAGTTAAATGGTACCCTTAATCCCCTTGCTACTGGCAGAGTCAAGTTAAAAGGTCTTCCCCACTTGGGGTGAAGGCTTTGCACGTGTAGATGCTGGTTCACTTAAGGGCAACACTGTCTCTGTAGTGGAAGAGCCCTCTTCTCTGCTGGCACTTGCTTTATTGCTGAGGGAAGAAGTCACTTCTGCAGTGTCTCACGTCACAAGCTGGGAACATGTGTTGAAGTTTTGGTCCATGGTGGCTTTTAAAATAAACAACAATGGAGCCAGCAAATGGCTAGAAACAGAACAGGAGAAGAAAACTAAAGTAAATATAGCCCTTGTTTTTCTTCTGCCAAGTCAGTCTACAGCGTCATCTGACTCCTTTGCCTTGCACTCACCATCTTAGCTGGATTTTGCCTGGTTATTCACATAGCAGAGATCTACATTTTTCTTCTCATCCTCACAGCTGTTGCAAGCAACAGGAGATTGTGACATGATCCTTCTTAGGATTTGTGGTCCTTCTTGAGGTCTTTCTTGTCTGACTGGCGTTTAGGGTCCCTTCCTTTGCTGTGTTCTTTAGTTTTCCCCATTTCCTGCCTCTGGACCACTCTGATGGGACAGCTTGGTCTCCTCTAGGACGAAAACCCAGGTGAGCAAGGGAACGGGAGCTGGATTTTCTCTGATCCCCTCCCCAGCTTTGTTACAGCTCCCAGAGGGAGAGTTTCAGCAACAGCTACACAACAGTCCTACTTAGATACCCGAGTCAGGTTTTTTTTTTTCTAGCCCCTGATCTAAAGATCAACCTAAAGGGTTGTCTCTAGCCTAACCAGTGTCCGTGCTTCACAAATGTTTCGTATTGAAATGTTTTCCAGGTGTAGTACCCAAAATGCATCAGGTACTTGGGCCTAATTCCCACTGACTTCACTAGGAGCTACGCAACTGTCATTGCAGAAAGTGTGGACAGGTGTTAAGGTCAATTTTGGGAGCTTTTGTAATTGAATGCAAGAGGGGCAAAACAGACCTAAGGAAGACATGGCTTCTGCAATCCTACTTCTATTGCAGTCAATGGAAGGTCCCCCATTAATTTCAGTAAAAGGAGAAATAAAGTATAAATCACGAAATCAGAGGAAAATCAGAGAATTTGCCCATGACTTTATTTTTCTGAGGGGTATGGAATAATTTCATAAACTGAGGAAATATTCCTGATAGTAGAGATCTTCATTCTACACTAGAAATAGTGTGGCTGAATATTTTTGTATGTAAAAATAAATTATTCAAAAAACTGTATGAATAGTTTTCTGTAAGTGACTGCAGGAATGACACTGATGTATTGAAACAATGTATTCAAGATCCTAAATGAAATCCTGTTTAGTGCTCTGAATCTTTTGTCTTTGGATGTATTTCCTCTCTTCCTCAACCCAGTTGTTGGTGCACTAGTTATATTCCCTAGTACGGTCTTCTAAAACAGATACATTTTTATTTGCATGCAGATTGGTAGGAGACAGCTTGCCTGTAAATACTGTGCTAATCATTACAGGTTCCATGGTTCATCAGGGCTCTGATGCCTAATTGGCTGCGGGATTGCCTATAACTCTCCATAGCCTTATTCAGAGCAATAGGAATTGTTGAATCTACATAATAAAGCAAGTGTGATGGAAGTTGAGTGCACACCTACTTTATATGTATGTTACCGTTCTCATCAAGGTCAAAGAATTTTTTTTCCTCCCAGATATACATATTCATAGACCCTGTGCACAACTAATGAGTCGGAAGATTAAATGGTTGTGGATTAAGAACAAACCCTACTGTTCTCCTAATTAGATTGAAAGTTACTCGGTTCATCTGATTAGAATTCTGAATTCAAACCAGCTAACGCACCGGCACAGCGCTCCTCAGCTACTCGCGAAATCTGAGCGTAGGAGTCACTGGAACAGATGAACAGTCCGTTTCATCCAGTCCCCCCAGATCTCAGAGAGGCCCATGCCACCTCCGAAGGATGACTGGAGTCCCCCCCGACTTTCCACAGGGGCAGATTGGCCCGGGGCAGAGGGGCTGTGCTGCCAGGGTTAGCTAGCACACAAGATCTCTGGCCAGGATCAATTTCACATCAGATTTTTTTTAATATTATAGCAGGGACATTACTACTTCTAGTCCCTAGTAATAGGTACTGAGCTAAGTCCTTGCTCTTGCAACTGCCATGCATTAAAATGTCTGTCTTTTCAACAGGCACTAAGGTATATAAATAGCAGCCGTGACTCAAAGGACTCCTTGCCCTAAGCCCCAAGTGTCACCGCTCTTACC
>NW_008824499.1:4350828-4372002 GCF_000699105.1 Pygoscelis adeliae | reverse complement strand
TACTGGTCCCAGGGCTTGGGAAGGGCTGCAGCATCATCAGGCTTAGAAAACCTTGGGAGACAAATGGCCAGGTCTAACAATAGGCGTGAGTCAGTTGCTTTGCAGTTAGGTGATTTGATTTCCTGTTGCTCTGCTGTCTGGGCTGCTTGTTTTGGGGAACAAATCCGTATTAATGCTTTATCTATAACATCCTTGCTTCCACTGAAAGGATCCCTCTGTGCATTATTTTCCTGACTTGTGCTGTGTATCACTTCCTCCTGCTCCCCAGCTGCGCAGCTGCTCCTGCTACAGCTGCCCGCGCGGGGAGTTTTGGCAGAGCTCCTTAATGAATGCTGCTCCAAGGTGCTTGGCTTAACTTCATGGCACCCATGAACATTTGTCCTTTCCTTCTAATCTTCTGAATTGCAGGAGTGTTCAGTATTTACGCTTTAGATCCTTCCTGGTTTTATTCAGGTGTGGGAAA
Organism: Pygoscelis adeliae; assembly: GCF_000699105.1. NCBI lineage: Eukaryota > Metazoa > Chordata > Aves > Sphenisciformes > Spheniscidae > Pygoscelis > Pygoscelis adeliae. Next base: position 4,371,539 of record NW_008824499.1, on the reverse strand, counting down.
GGGGAGAAGGGAGGGTGATAGAGCGTCTGTTTAAATCTGAAGAAAAAAGGTAATGGTTTGGGGCTACGTTGTCCTAGTTCTTTTTTTTGTGTGTGTGTGTGTATGCATTTATTTTAATTTTTCGTTTGAAGGGTGGGAAGGGACCACAGGGTCCAACCTGTATATTTAACGAAAAGAGAGCACTGAATGAGAGAATTTCAATAAGTTTTCACAGGTGTATTAAAATAGCATAAGATTCCTGTTTCCTTAATGAAAATGGGAGCAATGTGTATCTTTCCACAACAGATATGAAACAAAGAGAACTCAGAAATGTGTTGGCATTCAAAAGAGCAGGAAAGTAACACTGTTCCTGTCGCTGTTAGAAGGTTAAAATCCTGCCTGGCAGCCTATAAACTATTTAAACGATCCTACAGAAATTCCACTTACTGAATCATCTTTGGGATTTATAGCTAAATCCTTCACCCCAGTTGAAGACCCAATGTACTCACAGCCCTGCCGGAAAATACACCTTAATGAGGGGAAATTGTAAAACTGGACTGAAAAAAAAAGCCCTCTTCAGCAAAGAGAGGTCCTTGCTGCAGTCCTCGCTTCACATGGCCATTGAGATTATGGCAGCTGTGCTGCTGTGATCATATGTGACCTAGATTTTCCTCACAGTAGTCCTGTGCTCTCCCTGATCTTGTGTAGGCCTGAATGAATTGAATAGAAACGTTTCTGGATGCTTTCAGAGAGCAATGATATATTTTTCTTTTTCTCTCTCTTTCTCTTCGAACCACAGCATCTGTTCCCCTTGTGGTTTTCTCCCTTTGCTCTCACACAGTGGTTGTGAAAGAGGACGGGGCTGGCGTAGCTTTAATTTGGGTAGTGGTGGATGGGGAAATCAGGGCAGGTGTGATTCCTCCTTGGTGTACTGCGACTCAGCAGAGTGTAAAACTCGAGTCCGTGGATTTCAGCACTGAATGCGTACAAAGGCGGATAGGAGGGCTGTTGGGAAGATCAAAGGGTGAGACTTAGAGCATCAGGAAGCCCTGAGTTTCTGCACTGACCATGGGTCTGTGCCTGGTATCAATGCTGTTAGGTACCATTCACAGTGAGCTCTCCTGCCTGGGCTCAGAAATTACCCTAGTGCAAGCTCCTAATTCTCTGTGGGAGAAAAGCTGGAGAGACTCAGCTCCTGACTGCATGCCCAAGCTCTTGTTAATGCTGTTTGGCTGGATTGATTAGGTGTGGGCAGGAATAAGCTCGTTGCATTACAGCACCCAGCAGAGAGTCTGAGACCATCCCTGGCTGCTGGTGTGGAGGCTGCCGGTCCTTGGACTCACTCTCCTCCTGAACATAGCTTTTGACTTCTCACTTCCCAGCTCTGACACCAATACTATCTGTGTATGTGAACAAAAATCACTCCATTTGGAGGGTCTTGGTTAAGGTACTTGGGGGAAACTAGACAGATCTGATTTGATTTCCCTAGGGGGGACAGCAAGGCCTTGCGGCAAAAAAGGCTGAAGCAATCTGTAGGGCAGACAGCTAGTACTTCCTTCCTTCCTTCCTTCCATGCAGATACTGCTGAGTCTGTTGAAAATTCAAGTTTCTAGGATCTGATGCAAATTTTTTTAAACTTAAACCAAGCAACTAGCACTTACAGTCGGAGTCCAGTGGAGACTTTTTGTTCCTATCAGAACAGTATCTAAAATAAACACTTGTTCTCTGCCTCAGTTCATATGTAAAATAAATTGTAATGATCCCATCATCTGCTTTGCAGAAAGCTGTGAGGACGACTTCTCTTTAGGGCTGTCTTCAGTTACAGAGCTGTTCTGACAGTGGCGAGTGAGTGTTACAGGTGGTGGGTGGGGGTTCCTTCCGAAATTTTATATAACTCCAATATTATCTGTTCCTGTGATTGACTTGACACATGAATTCAAAACAGTTGGAGCTTCTCTCCCACTCTAGTGTAGCAAACTGGATGTGAAAATGACACTTCCTCCTGGGAGCTGATAGTTTGCCGTTCGGTGCATGGTGTTGGGTTCCTTTGTTCGCCGAACGTGGCACTTAGCAAGTGGTTTTTGCCACTTCAGCGTTGTCAGTTCCGTCTGCTAAAGGCCAAGATAAAGCTTCACAAAAAGCCTTTCACTCCAAACAAATCTTCTCTGTAATGTACTGACTCGGTGACAAAGGAACCAGGAGCTTAGAGGTGGTTTGGATTTTTTTCTGCCCCAAAGTGTGCACTCTTCCCTTGTCATGCTTTTATTTTAATGTGGTATTTCCTACACTGCTGTAAACACCAGGGTGGTTTTTGTCTTGTGACTCGGCAGTGCTTTGCCATGACATTCCTTTCATAACGCGTTGCTGATAGCACTAGATGTGCTGCTGGCTGCTTCCAAGGCTTATCAGAGGGTTTGTACCAAGAGCACTTAGATAATCCCACGAGGGGATGCATTAGCAATAAGAAACCTGTATGAAGCACTGTTGTGATACATTTGCAACAAGGCAGTATAAAATACATGGGAACAAATCTGTGGTCCTCTAGAAAGCTGTGATTTCAATACAGCATGGTGAAGCAACTGGTCCATTATGGCATTGTTTAAGCTGTAAAGTGACCTCAGTTACTTATCGACAGTATAATGCCAAGGGTGTAAAGCTGGGCAGCAGCATCCGTCCCTCTGAAGCCCAGTGCGGAATGCACATTGGTCATTATAAATGTAAGTAACAGAAGTGTGAGAAGTATTCGTACCAATGAAACTCGCTTGGCTCTTGTTTTAGTTGAAGAAAACAGACTGAATTTGTCATAGGGTTCACAAAGGTGTCTGCATTCTTAAGAGATCCTCAACAGCCGTGACTTGACCCATCTGTGGAATTTGTGGCTTTGCCTGTTGACGTGAAGCCTCACCATTTTTCATTGGGTTTTATTCTGTTGTATTATTCCTTACACACCAACAATGTAAGGAATCAGACATGAATTCAGAATCACTGTGCTTTCAAATTATATGCAAACGGTCTGACCAAAGTCATAAATTGATATTTTGGCTTGTTTTAACTGGCTCTTCTAACATGGAATACAAATCACAAGCCACCCAAAGATATTGGATCCTATTCTGTGTGCCATGCTTTTTCCCTGCAATTTGGCAGTTGTCTGAATGCTTGGCCCCTAATAGGGGAGGGGGGATGATAATACCTATAGGGACGAGGCAAAAGCCGTTAAGTCATGTAGGAACAGGAATGAAAGGGAACTTTTGTACTGAAGGGGACCTCTTCTGTGTATTGTGTCAGCACTGTTACAACCTCCTGCTGCCAGAACAACCTCTAGGACAGTGGGATAAATATCTAAATGTAGGAAGACAGCAGTGGTAGGCGATGAATCTGGAAAACTGGAGAGAAAATACATGCAGTCCAACTACGGATCCCATTATAATCAATGTAGGTTGTTTTAGAGAGTTAGCAGAAACCAGGATTTGACTTCACAAGATGAAATGAGAAATTTAACAGGGATGAAGAAAGGCGTTACCACGCTATTCATAACACTCCTTGTTAGAAGCTGCCAGCTTCTTCCTGCATAAAATGAAGGAAGCTACAGGTGATGGAAAAATAAATTGGTCCCTGTGGGCACAGTGATTTTGACTATACATGTGTATTAGAGATGAGGTCAATGTGCTGTGAACTGCAGGTGAAATGGTAACAGTGGTACATGGAAACCTGGTGTGCGTCAGTGATGCTGGAGAGCTGCTCAGAAACGGTCAGGGAGTAATGCCACGTTTTATTCAGGCTGAGGCTAAAATAAACCCTTCCAAGAACACAGAAGTTGCTTGTTGGAAGAGTAAATGGCAGATTGTGTGAATGCTTCTGAATTTTCTGCCCCTTCTCACAGTTGTACCTTGCAATGTGGGGCTTGCTGAAGCTATAGGAGAACACCGTGGTACAATGAGGAATTGGATGTAGTTTTCTACAGGCCAAGCCAGCTCCTCATCGCTGGCTCATCTCCTTCTATGCACTTTTGAAGCACCGAGTTGTACATGGTACTGAAAAACGTCTGCAGCTTTTATAACCTCCCATACAGCTTTGGCTTCAGCCTGAAGCACAGTTACGTGGGCAGGGAGAAAATGTTCTCTGAATGAATCCATCATAAACATAGTGCCTGTCCTGTAATAGCTGGGATTGGAGAGTAACAAACTACTGAACCAAAGTCTTCTATTTCTTCCTTTCTTGTCGATCACATGCTGAAGGCTTCTGAAAAATGCCTCTGTCTCTCAGCCACAAGCTAGTAGCAGAGACGACCTTACAGCTTGCATTAGTCAGATGTGCTGAAGAAGAAGTATTTGCTGGGTTTGCCTGGCAGCTTACAGCTGGGGTAGGTTTTAAATCTAATTGGGTAGGGCCAAAGTTTTTCAGTAGCTTTGTCTTGTCTAGAATAGGACTGTCTAGACCAGGATGCCTCTGACCACCCCACTGAGGCTCTCTAGTCTCAAGAAGGCTTTCCAGTCTATAGTTATCCCTGGATATTTAGCGCCATGTAACATCACAGAGCTACTGCCATGCCCATGTGGCCATAGAGAGCAGCTGTGACTGGGCTATGGGTACTGTACTTGTCTGGAGGACCTGGGTTTGCTTTCCAAGATGTAGAAGTCCAAGCAAAATCTGAGAGATCTGAAAGCTGCTTTCATCTCTGGTTGCGCTGCCCAGAAAGAACTGAGCATGGCCAGATCTTGTTCATGCTGCAAGTTTCCCAGCAAGCTCAAGGTGAAAGATATGTTTCCTCAATCCTGTCCCACAAGGAGTGTGTACAATGAGCCCAGACCTGGAAAACACCAATGCTTGTTGATTTTATATATATACATAAAAATAGAAGGTAGTCTTGCTATCTAAGAGAACTTAGCACCTCTGTTCTCTGCCCTTTCAGACAGCATCTTTTTATCTTCCCTGTGGCCAGTTTTGAGTTGACAGTTTTATATCCAAGAGGTTTTTTGTGGTCCATGGAGAGTTTTGTGAAGCTTCTCTCAGCCCTATTACAAACATGAAGGTTCTCTCTTACCATTCAGGTGCACAAGCTAATGACTAAATGGCAGAGGAGAATCAGCCTTAGGGGGTTAATTTAGTGCCTTCTTTCAAGCTACAGCACATGATGCTCTTCTTTAGTAACAGGACTCAAAGCTTACCTAGTGTAGTCTGCGCTCCTTCTGATGACAGTCTGCAGGCTTAAACCAGTTTAAGGAGTAAAATGTCCCCTTCCAAGGGAGCTCAGTTCATGGTTTCAGGCTAGAAATCACCGGATGCTAAAGCAGTGCTTGAATTATAACAAGAAGGACTAGAAATTTTGATCTGGGTATTCAGGTTCATATCAAAAATCAAACGGGCCCCATTTCAACTACGGAAAAGAAGACTCCATAGCAGCCTGAAGGCCAATGAAATCACAAGAATTGCTAACCTTTTCTCCAGGCCGATTTGTTTTTGTTGTTTATTGTATTAATCATGTGCTCTACACCCCCAAATTAATGCCAAATTGACTACGCAATGAATTGCTGTTCCATTCATGAGATCCATGGTTGTGTCGCATTTTGGCAGTACCAGCCTCTTCTTCCGTGGCCTCTTAACTCCTGCCTGGCTTTCCCCAGTCTTTATAAAATCATCCACTTCTCCTGCTGGCCATATCCAACAGCTTATCCTATCCCTAAGGAGCTGATACGTTCCCTTCAGCTTACACAGCTCTCCCATCTCTGTTCTATTCTTCTCTTTTCCTCCTCACCATCTTTGCTCTGCACAAATTATACCCAGAATTGAGCAGTAGGTTTTGCATAGAGGAGAGATCACACAGGGCATATCTACCAAGTTGTTGCTTCTCCCACAAGCTGCTTCTTTCACTGTCACTTTTCTCCCCAAGCTCTGTAGCCCAAACTCTCCCTGGCCTCCATAGACTGAGGGCAGAGATAGCAGGAAAATGCTGCCTCAGATTAGTTTTTCTCTCCAGTCCTTTTTCTGTATCTCCACATTTTCTCTGTCTGGTTTATTGCATTTGGGGACAAAGATTTTTTGATTCTGTGCAGATAATACAATGGTGAAATACAACATTTGGTAAGTGGACCACCTGTAATCTTGTCTTCACAGCTCTTTTTCTTACGCTTACATCTTGAATGTGAGATTTGGATTTGCACATTTTCCTTCCTCTGCAGCACAGCCACCCTGGTACAAAGCATTGGCTTTGTTGTATGTAACAGGTCCCAGAAAGTTGCTTAAATCTTTATTTCTAAGCTTGGCACAAATAATGTGGCATGAGAATTTTCATTGCTGTTCTCATTATGAAGGTAGAACTTTTCCCTGGAACTCTACAACCATTTTTAGAAAAGAATTGGGAGCAATAAGAGTGAGTGACAGCTCTCCCCTCAAACCTTTCTATTAACTGACAAGAAAGGATGCCATTTGCTTCCTTTGCAAATAAAATGTATCAAATTGTACTTAGTGATACCTGAAAATATCACGTAAAAAGTGGTAATAAAAGGCAGCTCTGGTATCTGTTGAGAATGGACGTTGTTCTTATTCAGTCTCAGTTGTGATGAGAAACTTACCTTCCAGACCTGACTTCACGACAGGCTGTTTTGAGGAGATAGTCTCTTTACATTGCTTGACTGTACAAGGCTTTTAAAAAATATGTATTAAAAGTAGGCAAAAGGATTACATTATCAAAAATCATGCATGCAAATGAAAGCTCCTCCAATCTTTGAAAAATCTTCCTTAATACTATATAATAAGAAATATATAACCTTGCCTATTTTTACCATAATTTGCTTTCATTTGATGACATTCAATAGTAAGATTTATTATTACCCACACGGAAAATATCCCGCCTGGAGGTGGTTGAAATAGATCCTGCAGACAAGTCATCAATCAGCTCATGTTTATCTCTTCAGAGATCAGTGATATCAGTGACAGGAACAATTTCAACGAATCCAAGAGTATTTACTGATAATAAAAGGAAATGTTCATGTGGATTTATACTGCATCTCTCACCAGAGGTCACACAACATTTTTGCAGGAGGGCTGATTTATTGAGCCTCATTTAAAGATGAGGCATGGAGGGCTCAGAGGTGCCCGAGCAACCTGCTCAGCCAGGGGCAGTAGTCCTCACCCTGGGCAACGCGCTCTGGCCGTTGCTCTTGTTCTGGGAGAGGGTCTAACTTTCCTTGTAGAGGGTGGCATGCAGAGGGCTTTAAGATAATACTGGTCTCCCTGTCCCCATTGCTAACAGCTAAAAGGATTTAAGACTAATGCAGACAAAAAGATCTTTTACATCAGATGAACAGCATGCAAAACGATTGTCTTACATTTCTAAGAAGTGAATTGTAGCTTCTAACGTAACTCTGCTATAATTTTAAAGCAGAAGGTCTTATATTTGTGTCCCTGATAGAGAGGTTTTTCAAAATTTTATTACTACATTCAGAATATTTATAGGTATTGACTGCAGGGTTCAGGACAAGGATCTGTTGTCCTTGAGGCAAAATAACAACCCTGACTTTACCTAGTATTTGCCTCTCAGTGTAATCAGTCTGGAACTAAGACTGCAATTGTTATTTAACCCGTGTATGACAGAAGTTTTCTATCTCTCACTTGTGCTTTTTTTCTTTGTAAAATTCAGCATTTATACGTACTGAAACAAAGAGCACTTTGAATCACAACATGAAGTGTATGTTTTTTAAAAAGTTATAAAGGGGTCTTTTTTTATTTGATTTTTATGTTTTTGTCTAAGGAAATTTACTGGAACATTCATTTCTGTTTGAGAGGAAACTTGCTCTATGTGGACAATAAAGATGTTAAGATCAGGATGAATGTCTATGGGAGATAATAATAGTGAATAAAAAAATGCACCAGTCCAGTACTCATATTTTCCAGGAACTGCAAGAACTCAGTTCTGGGTTGTGTTTTACATCTAAGCCCCATTGTTCCTGACTGGGTTCTGAGTCTGTCAGAAAGACTTCTTCTTTGTTCCTTTGAGCAGCTTCAATCTGAAGCATTTGGACTGGTTTCATATTTTAAGCAGAATTTTTAAGATGTACATGTATTTTCATTCTTCCAGCTTTAGAATGTAAAGCAAAGCATCTTTTTACTATTTCCTGTTGAACATGAGCAGAGTACGTTGACACCAGCAAAAGTAATTTGACCTGCGATGAGCCTGCGTGTGGGATGGCCAGCAGTTATCAATGGTACGTGATATGTGCCATTAATATATTGCTCCTCTTATGCCAGGGAACATGCCTTGTGAGGCAACACAGCACTAGCGAGAGCTTCACCTCAGGCATCCTGATAGCCTGGCGTATGTGTTGTGGCAATGCTGACTGTACAGGCTGACATGATTTGTTCTCCCAAGAGATACAAGGTGGGTGAGAACTTTTTTTTCCTGTTGACGCTGTTGCACTTGGTAGCAATAATCATACACTTGCAGTGTCAGGACCAGAATTTAGCTGTGCCCTTTTACAGGTGAATACCCTAGGCTGGCGGTACAGAGTTATTTTTCTTCCTTTCTCTTCTTTCTTAGTCAATATGGGTTTTTTCACAAAGCAAATGGTACTTCAGCCATGAAACACTGAGGGTGACCCACCCTCTGATGCTTTGGCATTCACCCTGGCCGTGTGCAGGAGTCTGGGAAGCTGCTTCCCATTCACAGACGGGATTTGTTCGTGGGTAAAGTTACTCTCCTTATGAGAAAAGTTACTTGGAAATGCTGTTGCTCACCCTTTTAACACCCACCAGTTAAACTTCTTCCCTTTCAAAATGCCCACATAAGGTTTCCTGGCCCAGCCCAGCACCCACCTTTTGCCTCTCTGGCTGTACTAGTTCTCCAGTGTCACGTTATGTGTGAAAGAGTCTTTCATAGCAAGAACTGCAAGAGTCCTAGATTCCTGTGTCACACTACATTTGTAAGCCTAACTCTGCTATTGACAGATTGCTGGTCTGTGAGACGGCTGTGACAATACAACCTGGCAAATATTAGCCTGGAAAATACTCAGGAGCTTGTTGCCATCAGCAAACCTGGGGTCCGTGAGAGGTCATTGTCAGCAGCGTGCAGGGCGAAGCCATCCAGTACGATCATGTTAGTGCTAGCACGGAGCATGAACTCCTGAGAGGGGACTTGGCACTGGCTTATGCTCAAGGGCAATTGTTGGAGCAGCTTGTGAACAGGCAGCCTGCCAGCTAGACGGGCATAGCTGTGGACAGCTAATAGACCATGTGTGTGTGCAGGGAAGGCAAGATGCACAGCTGGGAAATGAGAAAAAGATTTCTATAAACTCCTGCTCTGAGGGGTAAGAGTACATTCAGGCAATGCCAATCCGTGGAGGAGTAAAGAAATGATTTCTGGCAGCTAAGACAGGTTCTTGGTCCGGCTGAATCTGACAGAATGCTGTGGGGGAGAACTGGAGATGTCATGGTTAAGGAGTATGGAAATTATATCAGTAGCTTGGCCATCTAGGTTTTAAATGTTGTCAATCTATAACATGCAATACTTCAGTCTAACATTTTCTGGCTGCCTAGTTTAAGGCATAAAAGCAGGCAGCCTCTCTGTAATGAGTCAGTATCTATAGACAGCAAGCTGTTGATAGCAAAGCAGAAATCTTGGCTTCTCATCTCAACAAGTTAAGTTTAAATTAATCCAAAAAGATGGTGGGCAGGAGAGGAAGAGGGCTTGTTTTCTTTTGTTTTCACATCTTTGACTTACCTGACAAACTGAATTCCCCATGATTTTTCTGCCTCCTTGCTAGGCCCGCAGGAGCATTGTCTTAATTCCTCTCTTCTCGGCTGTGTGCAGTCCAGCTCATGAGCTATGCAGTGACCCTCCTGCCCAGCTCATCTTTGCATCCTGGAGTGTATTTACAATCTGCACCACTAATGCTGGGATAAGGCAAAACCTATTTACTGTAAACACATTGCCACCCAGCATTTCAGTCCAGCAAGGGATAATTACCAAAACTCCAAGACAAAGATGTTGTGATTCTTTTAACTGGTGTATGGAAAGGATCCTCTTCAAGTCTAATGAGTCTGTGGCTGTTGCAGACATCCAAGTGGGCCTTGCTGTCTCCAGAAGAGACAGAAAGTGACTCTGGGAAGGCAGAGTGTGGAATCTGACACTACTGTGTAATTGAGGAAAAAGAGGCCATATGCATTATTTATGAGCAGAAGGCTGGGCTTAATGTTAACAAGTGAGAAGAAAGCGGCTTCAAAACACTGGCTTTCTGCTCTTCCCTTTAAGAAAGGCTTCTGTTTTAAATTGCTTGCATTTTAGAGCAGGAGGGAGACAGAGCTGTTATTTATACCGTGCCTTATTTCGGGTGCGTGGTATTGTACAATATTGAGGGAGAGGCAGGGATTGCCCCAAGGAGTGCACTTTCTGTTCGTTCAGGCTGCGGCGAAGATGTGTCATGCACGCTGCCCTGTAACCAGCTAATCCCAATCAGCTCCAGGCAAAAGATTTCGCTGCAAGAGAGAAGCAAGCAGAATTGCTACTCGTTTAGCATTTCCATTGGGCAGGGACAGTTCTAAAAAGCTGAGGAATTTTCTCTGAATTACTCTATCCACCAGATGCCCTCTCCTTGCAACCACTGTCCAGCTTTGGGGTTGGATGAGCTGATCTTGTGGCTTTTGTCCTCTTAGGGATCCCCCACCAGCAGGGTCTGTCCTGTCTGGCGTTGGGGCAAACACTGGAACTGGCATGAGCAGTCCAGCTCAGGCTGTCACGAAGTCTCACTGCAAAGTTGCACAAATGTGCTGGGATTTTGGTTTTTAGCTTTTTTCTGATGATTTTCTAGAGAAACCAGGCCTGGCTGGCTAATGTCAAATTTTGCTCTTAATGACGGCAATGTGTGATTATTGCCAGCAAAAGATACTGTGTTCTGAAGAGGACGGGATGCTTAGCTGCCTCTTTTCCTGGGAAAACACAGTGTGGGCTGAGGCAGGGCAAGTCCCTCCCTGTGGAGAGATCACCTTTGTTACTGTGCAGTTACTGTCTGATGACAGTCACACCTAGAGGCCCCAAGCAGAGCATGAACTCTGCTGGACCTCTTTCCAGATAAGCATGTCCATTAAAGACCCCACCACAAAGGGGTAAGGGCTCTTCGTCCCACTCCATCCAACAGATGTAAATGACACTTGCTGCTGGTGGCTGCTTACAGTAGCCCTGCTTGGGTTGGAGTCTATGGTCAGCATGTTTGTGTTGCAAATCTGGCACCCAGTACTAATCCACAAGCTTGTATTTCCAGAAGTTGTATCCTGTTATCTTCTGCAGGTCCCAAAAGGTAAAAAAAAAAACCCACTTTCTTCCCTTTGTAAAGGCCACTCTCTTCTCCTGTCACCATTTCTGCATTACAGCCGGTTGTCCTTCCTATGGCATAAAATCCAAGTGCTTTTTTGCTTCCTGACTGCTTCCCAGTGTGATCCCAAGCAGCCAGTACTTTGTTTCTGGGAGGAAAATTAGCCCAGTGGGGTAAGATGAGAATAACTAGACCTCTCTAAAAGTCAGGAAGCAAAAAGTGAACACCATTGCACTGGAACTGATGGGGGGAGAAGTACTCTGTTCCTTGATTTCTAACACTGGCTAATTGATTTTTCTCTTGGTTCAATCAGCAGTTACTGCTTCTCCTTAATCCAGGTTCATAACTACTTAGTGGAGTGGGTTTGTAACAGAAATACCCCTGAAGAATCGTAACAAGGGGGGGGGGATGGTGGTGGTGGTGGTGGTGGGCACAGAGCAGAGCTGAACACTGGGATCTTACCTGTGGCCCAGAACAAATGTATTAGAGGAGGGAATTGCAGTTTCTAATAGGCCTCACTCGAAAGTGACTTTGCAGACAGGTTTGTGGCTGCACAGCTTCCGTGCATGTCCAGAGGGGCCAGGAGACATATATCTGAGTAGTGAAAACTAATAGCAATTTTTTCTAATATGAAAATGGGAGTACTGTGAAGTTTTCCCTGTCTCCAAGCATATTATAGCAAAGAAGGGAATGGCAGGAAGGTCTAACGAATAAGGATGTGTTTTGTAAAGGTGGGATTGGAATAGGAGAGACTGGAGGTGAGGCACAGCGATGGGGGAGGGAGGCAGCCCGTGTGGGGACTGGTGAGTCACGCATCTTCCAGCAAGAAGCACTGACTCATTGGGAAGATGATCACTCTGCTGTTCCCTTTCTGCTAAGACTGAGGAATAGTCAATTGATACTCAACTTACTCTGCAAGCTCCCCGGTTAGAGAGCGAGATGTAAAAGGGAAGAAGCTGGAGACCATGGAAAACTGAAGTGAGAGGCAAAGGTGAACCCTGGCAAGCGCAGCCTGAGTGGCTGGCGTTTCTGCAGAGGATCCCTGCAGCAGCTGGAGGGGAGAATCCCCTGGTGCATGGGCTGGATATATGGAGCAGCGGTTCAACTCCTACAGCCAGGCTATGCACCGGAGTTCAATACCTGCTCGCGTTCCCTCCACCGCAGGGTCAAGGCTCTGGTGTTCTCAGCACTGCTGCTCCCAGTGAGGGACAGAAACTCCTTGGAGCCAGGCTTTGTAGCATGCCACCCACCTCCACTGTGGATTACAGTTAAGTACCATCAATCGGGGTGTGGTTCTTATGCTTGTTATCTCCTGTCCAGCTCATAACACTTACCACATGAGGACAGCCATCACTTATTCTGCAGTATCTGCAGATTTCTAAAAGAAAATACATCTTTTTTATTGCTTGTGTAAACAGGAGAGTAATTCTGCATGGCTGGAGAAAGGGACCAGAGAGCCACGTGGTTTTTTCCTTCTCTGACAGTAGAGAAAGAAAACGTCTAAAAAGAATCCAAAATGATCCTAAAAGCTGATTCACACTCAGATTGTTACAGCTTGAAAGAGATTTCTTATGAGTGAAGTGTAAAGAGCCCTAATACACAATGTGGTGGTGTAATTATTTTCAAAGCGGCGAATGACTCTGAGTGTGTTTGTGCAGCGAGCATTGAGGGCAGGGGCTGTATCTGCAGAGTACAGCCAGTCCCCGACTCTGGGATCAGAAAATGTGATAGCAATTGCAAGTCAGTGCTGCAATTTTTCCTCCGCTTTACAAGTTTTATGTTGGTAATGTGAAGTAATTAATGAACCAGAGCAGTGCTGCAGAGGGGGGATAATTTTAATGCTCTTTTTAAAGACGCTACTAAATCAATGGGGCAGTTTAAAAAGGAATGATAGCCTGGAGATTAGGAAACTTAATACAAGAAATTGGGCAGGGTTTTGAGAGTGATCGAATCTCAAGTAGGCAGGTACTTCATGATCTGCTGTGTGGGCATTTGTATGTTTGGCATACACTGGCAAAGGCAGAACTTGCTGACTTTTAGGCCTAACTAGTCAGACTCCGCAATCTTGGTCAGAAGTCTAGTCCCCAGGACTTGGAAAAGGCACTGAGAGATTGTAAAGCACAAGTTACACTCCTGCTTTCCACTGTACAGGAGCAGTATTTTTCCACTCCTGTCATAGGTCTTCTGACTACCAGCTACATAAGCGATGTCTACATGGTCTTTTGAAGGCAGATACGAGCTTACTCTGGCCACTGTCCAAGAGAACCAGAAGCCATGTAGCTGCAGCTAATGATCTGCATGCCCAAATTACTGTGGCCTGCTGAGAGGCAGGATATTAGCTTCGGCTCAGGGCTCTGGCCAGCTCAGACCATAAGTAAAGCAAGTTTTCATCTGCATGCAGAAAAGCATGTAGACAAGGATAGCCAACTTGCATAGGATTTGGAAAGCCATTTTTATTATCAGTTAGGGCAGGTTAGCTGACCCCATGAAGATCAGGCAGACACAACTTACTGTGCATCCTGCCCCAAGCACAAAGAGCAGCACCATGTGGTTGGCCTCAGAGCCAGCCAGCTTCTCAGTGGCCAAAGAAAACTGCTTTGTGGGCTTGATCCAAATTCTGTGGGCCTCCAGTTGGCTATCCCTGTTGTAGGCATACCCAGAGTCTCTCTTCTGTTTTGGATGGCAGTGACTCGTTATGGACAGGGAGGGTTTTAATTCAGTCTTCACTGGCTCTGTGAGTTTCTGCAGGAGCTGTATAATGTCAAACCTGATTGTCCGCATTGAATTCTGAGCCATGAAGGTGTACATGCACATATAATGTGTTTCTCCAGTCCAACTTTTAACTAAGAAGAAAGGCTGTCTCCATTTTGGATGGATGTCTTTGCTGGTTTTTTCTTCCTAAAATTTTTTATTGTCTTAATTTTGAAGACTGCTTCGCTTAAGAAATTTCACCATGTATTATTATTTAATGTTAATGAAGGAAGCACTCTGTGTGTGTGTACATATATGTGCATATGTACACATGCTATGTATATATGTATAATACAAGAAAGCAGGTATGTTTATATGTAAGTACATACCCAAAATTCAGTCTTGCTTATCTTTGAATGATACATAAAGATATTAAGGATCCACAGCAAAAACTAAGAATGCAGTATAGTGTGTACTAGGCAGTATCATGGTGCAGTGAATCAGGGACCTCTTTTACCTTTCACTCAAAACATGAAGCCCCCCTCTCCTGCTCTTACGTTCCCCCATCTGCAACATTTCTGGAACATTAAGCATTTTAAAAGCAGGAATTTGAGTAACTGTCTCAGTTACTGAGGATAGAACTACAATTTGAACAGGAAGAAGCTTTAATTAAAACAGACCCATCAGGTGAAATCCTGGCCCTATTAGGGTCAGCGGCACAGCTCTCACTGACCCTCCATGGAGTCAGGATTTTGCTCGTATCTTGCAACATTTGCCTTTTCTGAATTTGAGGCATTAGTCTGATACCAAATACACTTATGGTAACAAGTCCTATAACGGAATAGATAAGCTAAAAATAGAAAACAGTCTGACCTAAAATAGTTTGACATCCATATCATAGTGCTTATTGTCTGAGAATACATCTAAATGACATGTTGATTAATCCTGAACTGAGGAAAATGTGATTCATTGGAAAGAACTAGGATTGTACTAACAATTCAGTACCAGAAGCTACACAGACATTGACTCAAGTGTGCAATGTTTCCAGTAAAACTTTATTTGCAAGCTGTCAGATTCATCTGCCATTTTCCCAGCTACTTTGGTTCAATTCTGAGTGGCCTGGATGAAATACTCCAATCCAGTTCATGTGGGCTATCAGCTACTTTACTAACGCAACTTTTTCCTTTGCCTTTTACTGAAAACAAAACAGTCACATCAAGTCAGGTTGCTGTGAGCGGCTTTTAAGAGAGATGTCACTTGCACTTGGCGCACAGCTGGGGCCAATGTGAAGCTGTGTAAGTGCCTGAGCTATTCAGCTGGAAATTACATCTTGTGCAGGAACCTAAATGTCAAGTTCCCCAGTCCCCCTCACAGCCAGAACTCCGACAATTCCCCTTTTCCCATGACTCTTCTTCACTTTCCTACAGATGTAACTGTGCTTTCCTTCAGATACAATAAATCACACATGGGAATGCCACAATCCAAAGCAAAGCGAGCTGTCACCCAGGACTTCAGATGACACTTAGCCACATTAACGAGTAAACAGAGCCCACAGGAAAGATGCCTTTTGAAATGCACTGTTTGTGTTGGCAGTGCTAAAACTAATGAACCAAAAACAACCAGGGGAACAAAGGGAATCATCAGATGCACCTAAAGCTATAGGCTATAAAGTCAGATCAGTCAAGAAAAGCTCAAATACGAGCAAATCTTTGGGACATTACATAAATTATGTTTTCCATAAACAATAAGACAGCATATACTCCCAGCCTTGTGATGAGAGGAAAGCACTAAAAGAAAGACTAAATGTAACCATGTGAAGAGAAGGGAGCAGGAGTGAATGTGTTTCTTATTTTGGAACCTTCTCATGGCAAACAAGCAAGACTCGAGCCAAAATCTTCAGGACACAGAAGGATGTTGGAACTGTTACACCGCCGCATGGCTCACGAGCAAGCTGGCATCAAGAAAGGGATCAGCTATACATTGTTTAGGAGCCACACAGAGCATGCAGTATAACATGCATCCCCAGGGCATTTGGAGGCAATGACTATCAACAGTCACTGGAACTGGTCCAAATTTATAGCAATGTAACTGAATGATAATTTCACTCTTGATGATGGAGGAGCAAAAATGTGCACCAGAAAAAAAGAAACAACTGGTGGTAGGGTATAGAAATGGTGCTGATGAAACGGCTTTGCTTTACTTGCTATTGCTAGTTCCCTCAATTCTGACTCTTGTAGTATACACTCTAAAACTAGTTACTCTTCCATTGAACCACTTCTTAAATAATAATCCTCTGAAGGAACCTTTCAGATCACTAACATGATGAGAGGAAAACAGTATTGGCTACAGTTCTTATATTCGTGGTTACTTCATGTTGATACAAACAAAAGTGCTTGGTCTTGAATAAACAATAGCTGTGGTTTAGGTTTTCTTCCTTTAGTGATCCTTAAATTATGCTTGCGTGCATAATTTGGTACTAGAGGCAGAATAAACGTAACTGTAATAGCTGAATTTTTAAGGTTAATATTAAGGCTAAGTACATAACATTTATTTTCTTCTGAAGAAAGCATGTGTACTCTGGTTGAGGGGGAAGATGAAAACCATGTCTGTGAGAGCAATGGCTGATGGCTTAGTTCTGCATGATAAAATAAATAACTTCGATTAACTTCAAGCTCCAGTACCTCAGATGTTTGTTGTCACAGAGCAGCAGCTTGGCTGATTGGCAGCTCTGGTTTAGTCGACATGTGTTAACAGAAATTGCTCAATTTACATGGAGTACTTCAATCTGCTGTTTTAGAAGTTTCTGTCCCACATAGATTAGCATTTCAGCTTTGAATAAATGGAGGACTTGTAAGGGTCATTAAAGAAATTGCTAAAGCTTCTGCAAATGCTATAGGCCAGATTGCTGACTGAGATGCATAGCGTGCACGTGTCACTGTGGATACTCCCCAGATAATGGTACTGATTGAGATTTTAATCTGGACAAAGTGCTGGAGGCAACTTTCTTTCCAACACTCAATTATCCTGATAATAATATGCTTATTTTTTTCCTGTGTTCAAAATGTGTGGTCTGCTGCAACTGTGCAGTGTGCGTACAGTGCTGTTTGGAGTGAGGAGGAAAAAAACCAGTGAACAAAATTCATGCCACAGCAAAGGGCACTTACAGCACTAGTCCCAGAGCGTGGAAGGCAAAGTATTTTTACCTTGGATGGATGAGCCAAGTAACCACCATGAGAAAGGGCTGCATTTCTTCCCACAGGCTGCAGGACGACTCCTTACTGGTTCTCAACAGCCACACAGGAATAAATTTGAAGCACAGTCTGCTGCTAGGACTACGTAGTATGTTGTAGGGGCAAGACTATCATTTTATTGTGCGTATGCATCTTGTATCCTCCCTAGTGGGATGCTGATCCATAAGAGAGTCTTCTAAAATCTCACACAACACAAAGAATTCAGACTAGTTTCCCACGGACATTCTCCATAAAAGAATTTCTTAGAAGAGATAACTCATCCAGGAAATGGGAACTAGGGGGCCAAATTCCTTCATTCAAGTCAGTCTCCCATTGGTAAAGGATTTAAAAAATTGTCCCTATATGACTAATCCCAACTATGCTTCCCTAATTTCAGTAACAGTTTCTAGAGATGAAGGGTGAAGCCATGTGAGAAAATCAAGCTTTATTTGCTTTTTATTCATTAGGGTTTTTTCTGCTAAATTGAATTACTAATAACACTTTGTTTATTATAATTTATGAAACCTAGATTTACTTTTCAGTATTCATATAATCTTCTGATCCTTAATACTCTTCATCAAGCTCAAGGAATGAAACCAAACTCATCTGTTTCAAGTTTGTTCACAATTGACTTTTACCAGGATCATGTTAGTGTTGTTACATACTTGCTATTAATGATGGCAGAGTGCACATTTCTGAGACAACGCAGAATACCCATTCTTACCTTCAGCAGTTTACGACTGAAAATGGTAGAGCGTACCAAGTCTGCTAGGAGAGCCAGAGAAGGTATTGCTGCTTTCACAGCTACCTCTGTGCCTCTCTCTACATTGTCTGCAGCGATAGCTGTGGATTTGGCTCACTTACTTTGTTTCTGTCCAATTGCATTTGTTGCTTGAAGTGAATGCACGTGCCCTAGGCAATGCACATAAGATTTTTGGCTTTTTATGGCTAGTTGAAAGGCTTTCCATTTATGTTAGATTAGGCTGTATTAGATTTAGTTAAGCTAGTGCTGGGTAGCCACTTTTATTCTGGACTAAGAGTGATTTCTGTCAATTTACCTTAAATCCATTCCTAATTGACTTGCACTGAACTGAACAAACACCTGATTTATGCCCTCAGTTATCCCATTTTAACCAACAGCTCGGGCATGCTGTCCGGTCCTAGCAACTTAACGAGTTACCGCACATCAGTTGAGGCACAGTAACTGCAGCGTGCCTTTCTTTAGCCTGCAGCAAATGGGAGGTTCAATGTGTCAGCTTAACCTCAGGGCCAAGAAAAAGAGAAGTCTGAACTGGTTTCTTCCATCTGAGATCGCCACAGGCTACGAGCAAACACACATGGTCAATTACCACGGCTCAGCTGATGCATGGCAAGTTGTCAAGCATGTCGGTACGTGAATGAGATCACTCATTCATGTATTCAGACCCTGAAAGTATCATTTTAAACTGGTGTTACATAAACAAGTGTAACTATGGATATGGACACATGGACAAATTAGTGTGGGGATAACAAGTCTTTATGTGTCAGCTTTTTCCATATGCATACCTGCCTGAAATGCCAGGTGATTTGAGGTAGCCACGGCGTCTGTTACCCAGGGGGAAGGTGTAGCTAAGGCATGGTAAAGTCAGAGCCTGGCTTCCATTGCAGTAATGGTTTTAACCTAGTTTAAAACAGTTCAGCCTGGCTAACGTGTAATAAAACATATTTAAACCTCTTCTACAGCAGTTAAACTATACCTATTGCCTATTTTACTTTTTGCTTAGGTGACCCAGTTTTGCAGGTCAAATCTTTGAATAAATAAGAGACTCTCCATTGACTTTATAGAGCAGTATTTTATGGAAAAGTTTGAAGGCCCTTCATTTTAGAGCCTAATGTAAGATGGACTTGCATCTTTCTTAAAAACCATTGAAAAAACAAACCCCAAGATGAACAATAAAAGAAACCCAACAATCCCAAACTTTCAGCTTTCCTCCCAGATAACACTAGTTTTCTTACTCCACCCTGTGGGAGAGCTAAGAAGAAATTTGCTTCTTTCCAACGAGGAACACAACAGGATTGGCTAAACTGAAATTAAAGATACAGAAGTTCCAAACCCGGGATGAGTCTGGACCCTTTCAAACTATGACTGGGGCCAATGAAACACAGGATCAAATACCAAAACTTTGGATGCTTTTCCTTTTTATTCAATAACTTGAACTCAATCTCAGTTAATCTTTCTCTGCTTCCATATAATGAAAGGAAAGACATTTGATTAGGTTATGTGAGAACACGCGGATTGATTCAACACATGGCTGCAGGACCAGGCATTATTATCTTGGCTAACATGGACACATTTTGAACACTGCTTCTCACTCTGCTATCAGCCACTGCCACCTCTGCAGTAATGTGACAGCAAGAGAAGAAGGATGGGAAGGCGATAAAAGTTTGCCCACGCAAGTGGAAAAGAACTTTCTGTCCAAAGCCAGCTGGCTTGGCTTGGAAATGAAATGGCATTTTAGCGTGAGGTGACCTGTTCACAAGTGTATCAGAGCTTTGTCTCAAAACATTTGTCCTAGATGCAGCAGCAAGGTCTGTGAACTAGTTTATCATCAAGTAACCACAGAAAACAGGTGAGCTGTCTCAGTGCCAGTTTGTCTTCTAAACTGTTTGACAGATAAGAAACCATCCTCAGAGATTCCAACAAATCTGCTGCTGCATTTCATGGTTAGAACTGAGCATATTTTTAGTAAAGGGTTGAGAAAGCATGCAATAATCCTAAATCACAGCCAAGAAAACCATAAACCCCTTAACAAATGCCTGTTCAGATACAGAACTCGGAAATTCACACCAGTTGATCCACGTTAACACTCCGGTTAAATTTTTAAGGCTTGTTTTCCAAACTAAAGCAAACCTCCAACAGAGGATCAATGGCATTTTTGCCTTTACCTAAAAGGGCCAGAGGGAGCAGGTAAGCTGATGCCTGTTATTTATCCTGTGGGACACAGACCAATCATCCTACGTGTACCCCCAAAGAAATCAATGGGAAATACACCAATGACATATTTGTACTCAGGAGTCTGGACACCATTACAAAAGACCCAAAATGCACCTTGTAAATGGCCCAAGTTTAAGAATTAAACTTTATTTCATAAGTTAACTGCTTTAAAAGTTTCTTTGTTATGCCTTGTACATGGTAACATCATGCAGAGCCATTGTGGGCTCTGTATATGAAGCTTACAAGATCAGGGCAATAAAATGTGCCTTTTCTTATGTGCAATTGGTCAGTGGAGGTTCATAGAATCATAGAATCATTAAGGTTGGAAAAGACCTTTAAGATCATCGAGTCCAACCATTGACCCAACACCACCATGCCCACTAAACCATGTCCCTAAGAGCTGCATCTACATGTCTTTTAAGTACTTCCAGGGATGGTGCCTCAGCCACTTCCCTGGGCAGCCTGTTCCAGTGCTTGACAACCCTTTCAGTGAAGAAATTTTTCCTGATATCCAATCTAAACCTCCCCTGGTGCAAC
>NW_008824499.1:4348573-4350113 GCF_000699105.1 Pygoscelis adeliae | reverse complement strand
CGGCCGCCAACTGGATTGAACTCCATTCACCACAACTCTCTGGGCCCGGCTGTCCAACCAGTTTTTTTACCCAGTGCAGAGTCCACCTGTCTAAGCTGTGAGCCACCAGCTTTTCTAGGAGAATGCTGTGGGAGACAGTGTCAAAGGCCTTACTGAAGCCCAGGTAGACCACACCCACAGCCCTTCCCTCATCCACTAGGCGGGTCACCTGGTCATAGAAGGAGATGAGGTTGGTCAAGCAGAACCTGCCTCTCATGAACCCGTGCTGGCCGGGCCTGATCCCCTGGTTGTCCCGCACATGCCTTGTGAGCGCCCTCAAGATGAACTGCTCCATAATCATCCCCGGCACTGAGGTCAGGCTGACAGGCCTGTAGTTCCCCGGATCCTCCTTCTGGCCCTTCTTGTAGATGGGCGTCACACTGGCAATCCTGAAGTCGTCCGGGACCTCCCCCATTAACCAGGACTGCTGATAAATGATGGAGAGTGGCTTGACGAGCTCCTCTGCCAGGTCCCTCAGCACTCTCGGGTGGATCCCATCCGGCCCCATAGACTTGTGAGTGTCCAGGTGGCGTAGCAGGTCGTTAACAGCTTCCTCTTGGATTATGGGGGGTTCATCCTGCTCGCTGTCCCTGTTAGGTTACAGTGAAGCAGATAAAATGCAGGAAAAATAATGCTTAAACTTACATTTTAAGAACAGCACTAGCTGATTGCAGTGGGAGCTGAGGGTGCTCCGCACAAGTCAGGAACAACTTATCTGGCTTTTAAGAGTTCCACAAGTCTTTTGTCACGGGAAGAGGCCCCATCAACTTCAAATCTACTTTAAAAAGTAGTTAAAAGACTTTTCAGGTGTTATGGTCTCCTATATCTATTTCTGTCCCTTTTGTTTCCTAACAGCATGGGATACTGACCACACATACTGCTGTCAAATATAGAAATTAAACTTACAGAAAAAAAGGAGACATTTTCTCTTTAATCTCTTGGAAAATTTTCCAGACTAAAGCATAGTTCTTAAATTGATAATATCCCTTTAAGAATTTATTTGTCAGGTAATATTAGAAGAAAAAAGACTCTAAAGTCAGTTTGAACATTAAAAAGGCCCACTTTTAAATCAATTTTAAATCTATATTAGAGATAATGGCAAGCAGTGTTTGAACAGGTCTCCAAATGATAAAATATATTCTACACCTTAAAAATGCAAATAACTTTAAAATCCTTTTAAGTGATTTATAGCTGTGCTCGTTTTGGCTGGGATAGAGTTAATTTTCTTCACAGTAGCTAGCATGGGGCTGTGTTTTGGATCTGTGCTGAAAACGGTGTTGATAACACAGGGACGTTTTTGTTACTGCTGAGCAGTGCTGACACACAGTCAAGCCCTTCTCTGCTTCTCACACCACCCCACCAGCGAGCAGGCTGGGGGGGCACAAGAAGCTGGGAGGGGACACGGCTGGGACAGCTGACCCCAACTGACCAAAGGGATATCCCACACCATATGGCGTCACGCTCAGCATATAAAGCTGGGGGAAGAAGAAGGAAGGGGGGG
>NW_008824499.1:4342914-4348332 GCF_000699105.1 Pygoscelis adeliae | reverse complement strand
CGGCTGTGTGGGGCTTAGTTGCTGGCTGGGGTTAAACCACGACACTAACTCTTTGGAAAAAGGGCAAGATCTATCCTAAGAAATACTTCGTTGCATAAAAATAATAAAAAGTTTAGTGTTGCAATATTTGACAGTCATAATATGTATAAAGCTACGAAATTGTTAGCAGATGAAGGCCTGAAGTTTTTGAATAATGTGGTAAATATGATTGTTTTTTTAGAGGGGTGAAATAAGACAATACCATCAGAAGAGAAAAGTACATTTTAATAACGAAAATATTGAACATAACTATTTTTCTTTAGATCTGCTAAGCAATCTGTGTGTTCTCTATAAGATGTCAAACTATACTGTGCATATGTACACTTTGCTCTCTCTATAAATATACATGTGCATGACACATTTCTAAAAGCAGTAAATGAGTGCTGGGGAAATACAGAAACAATGAAGTTCCTAAGAGGGGCTTATTTTTTCAAGTTATTAAAAGAAGGTGGCAAGCATTCATGGGGATATGAAAATTTAAAGCCGTCTGCAGGAAACTCTGAAAACCTCTGGTTAAGGCTGCTGCCAAAAAATCTCAGCTATGTTATGTCAGAATGTTTAATTGCAAGCTGCAATTTTAATGAATGGAAAGATATGGCAAAAGCAGGAAGTTTCTGAAGCAACATAGAGCAACCATGAAAATAAAATACCAAAGGTTGTAATCTTGAATGCTGTTGGAAGCAGGAATTTCCATCCACGCTCTGACTCCTTTTTCTACTGTGCAGAATTTGCCAGCTGTCTGGCTAAGGGGAGAGGTAAGCTGTTCTGGATATGATCTCCTGGGCTCAAGGCAGCACTTGTTATGTCTACGTGAAGAAGTCAACTTCCTTGCATTTGTCATTATGGGTGTTTACAGAAATGCAGCTTAGGAATAAGGGGAGGAAAGGCAAATGTCAGAGTGCATTAAATAACGTTTTTTCTTTACTTTCCAAGAAGCTTGCTCGCAGCATGATGTTACTATTTATATCAGATCTCTTAAACCCAGCTGTTGGTTCATGTTAACATGCAGAATGGTGAGAAAATCCCAGCAGAAGAGCGTGAATCCCAGAGAGACTTGTGTTCTCTCATTGTGAGGACCTATAAAATATCACAAGTTTTGCTGAGGTATGGATCAGGAGTGCAGTCAGTGAGGCATGCAATACAAATATTTCCTGTGTTGATCCTCCAATGTTAGAAGGCCAACAGCAAAGCAAAACGAAAAGTGCCAAATACTGCAACAGACAACTTCAGATAACTGAGCTCGAACCGCTGGGTGGAAAAGTTTGAAAGAGAACTTTTACCTGTAACTCAAAACTAGCAAATATACTGTACACCCACATTACAGCATTCTTAGACAAGCTGTGTCTGATCTAATCTTATGTACCTTGGCCACAAGTTCTGGAAAAACAAATATTCCCAAGGCAATCAGATTACTGAATGTACCATGTAACGATGTGGAAATATTAGTGGTTCACAGAGGGCAGTTTATGAAATGGATTGAGTGAATTTAATTCATGCATCGTCCGGCAATTTGGACTTAACTAAAATAAGGAAATCTTTACTTGATTATATCTGTCTTTAGTGGAACACCAGAGCCAGATAGTAGTGTAACAGCAATACTCTGAACCACAGACAGGGAGGTCAGGGGAGTTTGGTCCAAGCCAGCTTTCTGAGAGCAAAAGTCTGTGTCTGTACTGCAGTGGTCATTATGGGGTTAACAGGGTTACCCAAAGTGTTAATGGAAAGGAACCATTATCTGCTTCTCTCTGATTTCCTGCTCCCTAGGTGGGAGTCCCCCCTGCTCCTATCCTTTGTTTCTAATGCAAGTTCCCATCCTGAAATGCTGCGAGTACAATCTGGTTTTGTTGCAGTAAGTAGTCCTTTACAAAATCTTCATTCACAGAGTATTTCCACCATTGTAAGTGAAACAATGTTAGGAATTAATCTGGCCTGCGATTTTAAGAAACCTTGTCCTTAAAAGCTCGTTCTTAGACCCTCCTTCCCTATGAAGGATAACTTAATTTTTTGGCTAATATGCAAAAGCTACATAACATCCCCTATCTATAATTTTAAAGTTTTTGTTTTTATATAAAGTTCACCTTTAGAAGCCTGAGACTAAGAATTTTTTTTCCAGAACACAAGATGAAAAAGCTGATTTCTGGTATGTAAGGAACATTTGAAAGGAGGCCTGAGGAACAGCCATGGTACATCTCTGGAGTGTTTTCTAAGAAGGTGCTAAAATCTAAGTTAGTGGAGACGTGATTTTGGTGGTAGTGCCTCCAAAATACCTTGAATGGGTGGGTGGAAATGCACTGGAATAGAATCATAGAATCATACAATCGTTTAGGTTGGAAAAGACCTTTAAGATCATCAAGTCCAACCGTTAACCTAGCACTGCCAAGTCCACCACTAAACCATGTCCCTAAGCACCACGTCTACATGTCTTTTAAATACCTCCAGGGATGGTGACTCAACCACTTCCCTGGGCAGCCTGTTCCTGTGCTTGACAACCCTTTTGGGGGAAGAAATTGTCCTAATATCCAATCTAAACCTCCCCTGGCGCAACTTGAGGCCATTTGCTCTTGTCCTATCACTTGTTACTTGGGAGAAGAGACCGACACCCACCTCGCTACAGCCTCCTTTCAGGTAGTTGTAGAGAGCGATGAGGTCTCCCCTCAGCCTCCTTTTCTCCAGGCTGAACAACCCCAGTTCCCTCAGCCGCTCCTCAGAAGACTTGCACTCTAGACCCTTCACCAGCTTTGAGATGCAAGGGAAAGCTTTATTGCTATAACAACTGCTGGATGATGACTCTATTCAACTGTGAGGCTATTTAGTTAAAATTAAGAATACTGGTGTCTTTTTTTCCCGTATTTTTCTTTATATTTGCTCTTTCTCTGGGTTTATTTCTCCTTGGATATCGTGGAAATTACACTGCCTGCTATTTGGCCAAGGGAAGAGATTTCAGGTGGTTCTTTTTAGTCTCTGGGTTGTACGTAAGATGGACAGAAACGCATTCAGCAGTTGTTCTCTTGTATCTCAAGAGCGATCCTAGCAGATGCTTGTGATAATTTTTCACTTGTCATATTGACACTCAAGTGTGATGTTCTCTGGGGCTTTGTTATGTTGCTGCTTCTGCGGTCTTACAAAGATGGTAATTTTTTTCTCTGTAGTGTGGATTTTTCTTAATCACCTACAGCTTTGCATCCTTTGGATTATCCAGGTGCATTTGGCCTTTGCAGTTGTCCTGGAAATTAAACCTAACGCAGAATGTGGCCATCAAGTCATGTAGTGATTTTAGTCGTTTTGATATGTAAATTCTCCTATGATTTTATTCACACCCTAAGGAGTGGTATTTTTCATTTATGCTATTGAGACACACGAGAACATCTGTGACCTCCCTGCCACCCATTCTTTTTCACTAGCAGTCCCAAGAGGGGTCTGCAGAAGCAGATGTAGCAGCACATCATCGCGTATGGAAAACAACATCTGTAATTTCAATTGGATGCCATATTTTGCACTTCCTTTTCTCAATTGTTACATAGGGCAGCGTTTCAATTGAGGGAGGAATGCATTTCAGTGGGAAAGACGCTGCTCTATACCCCTTAACTATTGTTTGCAAGGCATATATAGAAATCCCTTGAGCAACACATGCTATGCTTATTCTTGTAGTGCCACTGAAAAGGACAGATTAGAACCAATTATTTATCTCTTTGGCTTCCTGCTCTATTTTTGCCAGCTTAGAATAATATGATTACATACTGAAAATAATTAAAGAGTATATCCAGAAGTCCTTGCTCAGGCCTTGCTTTGGTGTCTTACTCAGACTCCCACTGACT
Source organism: Pygoscelis adeliae (assembly GCF_000699105.1). NCBI lineage: Eukaryota > Metazoa > Chordata > Aves > Sphenisciformes > Spheniscidae > Pygoscelis > Pygoscelis adeliae. The sequence goes on along the minus strand of NW_008824499.1, from coordinate 4,344,478 downwards.
TTTATAACTTAAATAAAGAATTCAGGATTTTAGCTAACATCTTTTCAGCATGTTGCTGTCATGAGAGGATTTCATGGTATTAATCATCGGATTCTAGCAATAGACCCTACAGGTATTACGGATGATAGGTATAGTGAGGAAGAAGAGAATAAACCATATTCATATAAAAATCAATTACATTTGGACTGTTCATGTTGAGAATTGTAAGGAAACTGTATGTATTTAAATCTCTTCCTGATTATTATAGGTCAGTAACAATCCGCTTGGAAATACGATTGTAGATGGCAATTATTTGTATTTTGTTATTTGTCTTTCACGCCTCTTACTAGCTTTTTCCTAGATCCACAGTAAGAAGCGCATGCTCTTGCACTCCGTTTTGAATGAAAGGTGGATGTTTCAGAAGTTGTTCAACTAATTTACTGGCTGTATATTTAAATCCCAAGTAAACTGTACATTATAAATCCTGAACTTTAGAATTTGTGAGCTGTGAATTACTGCTTCTATTTGAGCTAAATGTTTGGAAACAGACAACAGAAATTTACATTCATTTTTTGGGAATGATCTTGGAGGATCTACCTTTTTCCTTCCAATGGTGTAGTTATCACACTGTGAGTTGGGTGTTTCTGTCATCATTTCTTGCATCCTGTTTTCTAACCGTTTGTGGAGCTACTTTTTTGTACTCAATGACATAGTCTTCCAAATACGAAGAACACCTTCTGATTTCCATTTTCCAGAGAAAGCACCTTTGATTCTTGTGTCCTGAAGCAGAGATGTGCACTTGCCATCAGTGATTTAGTGCTTTGAAATGGCTCCCATCATTTCACTCCGAGGCTGCGGGTATCTTGCAGGATAAATCTGGAGAAGCTGTAGAGTGCAGATGATTTTTGGCAAGTATCTTTTTATCATCAAAATTTTATTTTTGGGTCATTCTTCAGCTGCTGCCTTCTGTGAAGGAGAAAGATGCCAATTTTATGTCTTTTATTATGTATTCCCAAGTAGTCTTTTCTACATAAAGTAAAATTAATGGGAACTCTGACAGAGAGAATGTGAGGTGGAGACGGATGGAGGAGGAACCAAGGTGGACTGTCGCCTTAGCCTGGAAGCAAAGACAAAGCTCATGTCCTCATAGAGCAGTGATTTTCACAGAAAGCCAGTCAGAAGGAAAAAAAATACATCGTGGGGAAGTGGTGGTGGTTTGCGTGCGGGTGGCAGAGGTAGCTGGGCTGTTTGCAGGTGGTAAGCGGTGTTGGTCCCCCGCTGCGTCCTCCAGCCATCAGGTCTTTCGCAAAAGGGTGAGGAACCACTTATTGAGCCTTGTTTTGATTAGTTCAAGGACATGGTTTTGGACCCTGAGAGCAAAGCTTTGCCTTGCTGGAGGGATGAGAGCGGGGGGAAGCGGCTCGGCCGGCTGCGCGACAGAAGCGGAGCTTTCCCTCTCTGGCTTCTCCTCCTGAGGAGGGAGGCGGGCTGTGGCAGGGGGCTGCGGGGCCCTGGGCTGGCGGGCGGGTGCAGGAGGGGTAGCGACCGGCTGGCACCGCGGCGGGCAGGGAGGGAGGCCGCGGGG
>NW_008824499.1:4342219-4342676 GCF_000699105.1 Pygoscelis adeliae | reverse complement strand
GCTACGTGCGTCACTGGCGGCGAAGCGAGGGACGGGGCGAGCCCGGAGAGCGGCGGAGCCTTTGTACGCATGCGCTGCCGCCAAGGGTGGGGAGGAGGGGGCACGGCGAAGGGCTTCCTTCGCGGTAGGCTCGCGCACGCTCGGCTTTGATTGGTTGCCGCTTCCCTCGCCGTCTCGCTGATTGAGCGCCCTCCTGTCACTCAAGGCCTCCACGTTTCATTACGCCCCGCCCACCAACCGCCCTCTGGTTGGCCGGCGCCTCTGCCTCTTGCGGGCGCTGTGATTGGCGCTGCCGCCCCTTCACTCCGGCGCGTTGCCCTATCGGCTCGCGGCGCCGCAGGATTGGGTCGGCGGCGAAGAATGTAGACCCGGCCGCTCCCTATGGTAAAACAAAATAATCCGGCGATGCTGGCTGCCCAAACCGGGGCGCTGCCAGCCCCGCCGCCGGCCGCAGGGT
>NW_008824499.1:4338127-4341514 GCF_000699105.1 Pygoscelis adeliae | reverse complement strand
CCCGGGGCCCCTCCAGAACTTCCTGCACCGCTCGCTGGAGGAGAGGATGGACATTTATGGACCAGGCCAGCGGAGTCTGCCCGAGGGCTGGTGCACCGGGGAGAGAGGGTGGGGTACGAGGCCCTGGCGTTCGGGGAACACTGAGGTAAGATCGTCTTCGCCTGGGTGGCCGACTTCTCTGCTCGGGGTGTGTGTGTGTCGGGAGAGGCGGGGAGGAAAAGTACCTTTTGTCCTGCTCTTCGGCAGCCACGTTGGGTAAGCAACATCACGTTTAAAACCAAAACAAAAAAACCCTTCCTCCTAGGAGTCTGTCCGTGGTATATGCTAGCGAAAACGGTCGGGGGTCGGAGGGAGGAGGTGAGGGTAGGAACTGTTAAAATAGTTGTACGCTGCATAAAGGTGAGTTGCGAATGGGAGGAGAAACTGTTCGCTAATGTGTAAACTAGGGGATGTTTTGTCCAGAGGAGGAAAAGATTGAAGGTGCAGCTGTGTTGTACTGCAAGTAGGATTTTGTGTTCAGCAGCTCTGTGCAGAAGTCATGAGGATAAGAGAAGAGACTGTTCTATTTCTGACTGGAAAGACAGTAAATTCTTTGAGTTTATGGAGCTATATTTTCTAATAAATTTTTACCTGCCTTTGAGATGCTAGGTGGTGAAGAGAATGGAATTGCTTAGCAAAACTAAGCCATAGTGACTTGTTTGACAGGTGATTAATTTCAGAGTTGAGAAACTGGAGTTTTATAGAGGAAAAAAGACAATTTAAGAAGAGAGGTTTTTTAGTGCTAAGTGTAAAACCGTTGTGTCCCACAGTCATAAAAGACTAAATTTATTATGAACAGTGGGAGAAAGTGGTTCTGGGAAGTACAATGGAGCAACAAAAAGAAATAATTTGTAGACAGTAATAAGGAAAAAAAAAAGTCATTTGGTATGGAATTGGTAATACAGACAGTATTTATTTTAAACCTTTTTCACAGTCTGGCAAATTTTTATGTAGCATAAGGAAGGCTATAAGCTCTCAAACTTAATTATGTTGACTGTCTACACATAGTTGTTCCTTATACAAATCTTTTTTTTAATTTCTAGGAACTAGGTATCTAAATTTTGATAGATATTTCTATTGTCTTGTTATTGCTAGCTAGTGTTTAAACAACCTGCGCAAAAGGTGTCAGAGCAACATTCCTATAATCTATTCTGTCTGCTTTTAAAATTATTTAAGATGTTTATCTGTACCTCTTGCATGTAATCTTTGAGTTTTTTTCCTCCTCTCTAACAAGTGATTTGCATTTGGGGGAGAAGTGTGAAGTTCCTCTTTTAAACTATTTTTTTTCATTTAGATGCTAGAATATGTGCAAAATGACATGTCTTTCAATTACGTAATTTAGAAGAATTGTAATAAAGGATGTAATTTTAACACTTTTGGTCACTAAAGGGCATAATTACAAAATGATATTTTAATATTCTATACTTGTTTAGCTAGCAAAACAATAATGAGAGAATGGAACAGTCTGTCTTGATGTTAAGGGATTATAGTAGTGCTGGCCAGTTGGAGATGAGCCTTGTTTGATTGAGGGCATTCAAGTTTGGAATTTAGGAAGGAAAATAACCCAGTGCCCTGGTTAATTATTTTTCTCCTCCATAATTCTTTTCTAAATCTGTAGTTGATGTAGTGTACCAGTAGTAGTAGAGGAGTATCATCAGTAAACGAGAAGAATCGTTCAATGAGAGGGACGGGATCTACTTCAGAACAATTTTAGCATAGATGGCAGTCTCTCTGCCAGTGCAACTCATCTAAACCAGTTTTAATATTCTAGCATTTCTAATGATTTATTTGTGAGAAGGTGTTTACAGATTGTAAGCTATGGTAGAAATATATTAGCCTTCAGCTTGTATGTATGCTTGTTCTGTTTCATTTTTTTAAGTGTGTATTTAAACCAATGTGGTTACACTTCACCTCTATAAATGAGTGGGCCCATAGAATGCTTTGCATATGTCTAGCTATCTGGATTTAGATTCCTATAATTTCACATAACATTAGTTTCTTTCCCTGAGAAACAAGGGACGAAGAAATAAGTGAACATTAAATTTTATGAAGCTAGGTAAATTGATCTACAGAATTGAGTCATCTTGGACTAGTAAGATGAGAAGGACTTGGCTGAATTAAAACTTGAAACAATTCTGGAGAATAAAATGGCTTATTATAGCAAAAGACCTATCTTATCTAGAAACCTTAGTTGAGCTGAAGTGCGTGCGGCTTACCTTAAACTGGTTAATGTGGGCAGCAAAGCTTTTACGGGGTTTATTTTAGAATGTTAGCCAAGTTTCTCAGATAACTTGTTGATGTCATTCTGTGTATTCTGGGCCCAAGTGCTGCTTGGGAGAGACTAAAACACCATGCAAGTCTGTGAACAATGCCATGCTACCTTGCCTGCTCTCAGTCATGCCATGCATAACAAAACACAGCTGATTAATTCTCTAACAGTAGTAAAAGTAGTGTAGTGTAATGCTATGTAATGTGCAAATCTGTATTAGTTTGGGAACTAAATTTTTTGCCTAAATAAGAAATATCTTGAATTTGTAGTAACTGTAGTTTGTTATGCCTTGCATGAGAGATGTCTGTTTCAGGTCAACTTTAAAAAAATGTTTTCTAAAAATCAACATCAGCACATTTTATTCACCTCTCCAAATTCTTAATTTTTATTTTTAAAGGCCACAGGATTAAATACTCTTTGTAAAACTTAGGCTTTGGGCCTATTCAGTCATGACAGCAGCCTGATAATGTGTGCAAACCACTGGGAAATACTTTTCCTTCTCATTGAAACAAAACTCACTTTGAATTAATTTGAACATCATGTGGCGATGTATATGCCGCGTAACTTCTTAATGCACAAAGTGGCTTTATTTAAGTTTTCACATTTCTTGTATTTGAAAGATATTATTTCACATGTGTAATAATGTGTTCTTCAGTTGGTCAAATGGAACAAAAGTCAAAATCTCTGTCCGTGATTAATATGGGTGACTACTTTTGGTGCCTGTTGTCTTGTGTTCAGATTTGATTCCTTCAGCTCTGGTAAAGTAAGCAGGGAAGATAAATGCACCATTCCTCTCTCTTTTTGTATGCTTTACTGCTAGCGTTGAAAGGCTAATGCAGTAATTATTTGAAAGGACTAGCCAGTGTGTTACTGAAGTGATACTGAATGTGGGTTTAGTTTAACTCTTTCTCCTGTCATGTGAAATGAATAAAGTCTCTGAAGGTGCAGTCAGATCCTGAAATAACTAAATATAGCTGACTTTTTCCCTGAATGTTTACAAGGTGGTTTTGGTGTCTTATAAAGTCTGTAAGATTACAGCAAGACATTCTTTTGATTCCTGCCTCTGGCGCCCGCCCCCC
>NW_008824499.1:4324714-4338080 GCF_000699105.1 Pygoscelis adeliae | reverse complement strand
AAAAGAATGAACAAAGTAGTATTACTAAGAGCTACAAGCAGACTTCAGCTGTGTAATATGACAATGACTCTCCCCTCCCGCAGCATGTGTTCTGTGGTAGAATACTAACTAACAAATAATGCCATGGAGGGTTAAGTTTGTAGCCCACAATAGCATATTTTGCTTTGTTTATTTTAAAGTAAGCATCTTATCTAGATTTCTGCCCCTTACCACCCCCTTCATATGGTGCATTCTTATTTTAACACTTGATCTTTCAAGTTATTGCTTATGGAGTTGAAAGGAAGGGATTTTTTTTTTTCTTCCAGATTAAAGGACTTCTTATTTTTATCAAGTGTATTGTTTAGACTTAAGTTTAATGGTTCTGTGAGAATTTTTCTAGATTTCTTTATCCTTAACTCAAATATGTTTTTTTTCTTTAGGAACATAAACCCTTGTACTACATACTCTCATTTCCATTTGACACTAAAGAGGTATTAATATCTTGCAAGACAACTCTGTTCCTGAGATTTCAATTCCCCCCCCGCCAAAACAGTCACTGAGTTGGAATATTTTAAATGGTATATATGGTAATCTTCCTTCCTCCTTTGCTTCTTAATCTGAGGCTGCAGTGAAGAATTAGGCAGAAATGACTGTCGGGTAAAGACAGCTGAATTTTGTGGTCAGTCTTTTTTCAAAATTTTGATGTAGGGGAATCTAGAGCCTTTTCTACAGAAAGCACTATGCGTTTTGTTTCCCCATGTGTTGTAACAGTACAAGCGTGCCCGTATAATGAGAAGAAAATACATTCTTCTTAATAAGAGTGTGATTAATTGAATTATTTTTCAGGGAATTAACTACTTTATATCCAAAATGTTAGTGATGCTTAATTAGGTAGGTCTCCCAGTTATATTTGTCTCTGTCCCTGAAGAGCTTTTGAATTCTGCCGAAGTCCTTATGGGCCAACAAAGAGACTTAAAAGTGCATTCTGTATTGCGTTGTGTCCAGTTGGATTTCACTAGTAGTTACTAAGTATTGTTGCATGCCTATTTTAAGTATATTAAGATAAAAAGTAAGTGTTAGGAGTTATTAGCCAAGCATAGTTGTGGAAAGGTGCTTGCTTTGAGTTAAGTATCTGTGTACCAGGCATTGATGACAAAGCATCTTTTACTGTGCTTCTCCCCCCCCCCCCCCCCCCCCCCCCCCCCCCCCCCATAACATAAAGAGCTAAATGACTGGGAGAAAAATGTGTTTGCCTTCACTGTGGTGGTCGGAGATCACCTAAAAGGGTGGTGTGTAGAATGGATGGGTTTCTGCTCATGATACTTTAAAGATGGTAATTAGGGGGAAAGAAGGATTTTTTCCATTTACTTTAAATCCCTTCAAGTGTTTTTGAAACTCAGCTTCATTTGAAAACCAGATTGCTTCCAACACTGTAATTTAAGATTGCATGGATTGGACTAATGTTATTTTTATTGTTTGAAAGCTAACCATAGACCTGTGAGAATATGTGAAACAGATATGTCATCTTGATACCTGCAGTAATATTTGCAAGCTGTGGTCAGTATCAGTATTGAGTGCTGTACCGGTATACATAGGCCTGATCTTGTAATTTGCTGTGATCACTTACAGTGTTTGGAAGGTCAAGGGGGATAAATTATTGAACTTTTAGCTATATAATTAGGTAAGCACATCTATAACTGAGCTGTGCTGTGGCTATACTGTTAGAACATGTCTTTCCTGAAGAGTTGAGAGAAAGAATTAGAGGAGATCATTTTAGTATCCCTTGTGATGTGTAGGAAGGTATTGTAAGTGTAAAAAGATGGGATATGGACGAATTACAAACAGTTGTAAGAGAAGAGAGCGAGCAAGTAGTTGAACCTTGAGAGACTCAAAGATATACACACACATACAAAAAGATGAGGGGTCGTAAAAGGCAGAACAGACTTGCCTTGGTAGTGTCCATTAAAGACACCGTCGAAAGGTGTCAGGATAAGGTGACTTCCCCACCCTGTATCACACAAAATCTGCAATACTTGAGTCTGGGAGGCTGAGGAAGAAGTTATAATAGTTTTTTTTTCCCTCAGATATGAAAAAAAAAGTGACAGTGTTTTTAAGTGGGCATCTTTCTCCAGATGTTTTGAATTGTGTTTAATTGACCATCTTACTGTTGTGGAAAACTTGTATAGTATAGCTCAGAAACATTGTGTGAGGTTATCAACATTAAGGACATCTTGTTTTTGGTATCATTCTTTCACAGCAACTGCCCTCTTCCTGATATGACTGCATGCATCCTGTTTTAAAAACTGTAAGCTGACAAGAATGACTGCTAATAAGTTGGTGTATATAGCAACTAAAAAATGTTGCTTTTTCCAGTGTGAGCTTTCAAAGCACTAAGTCTTCTGAGAATATTTGAGAAAATGGGATGTTCCATCATCACTGTGCTTGTATTATGTTGTCTCACAGCGAGGGTAATAAACTAAATATTTTTCCTTGAAGCTGTTAACATTATTGTGTAATGTTATGAGGTTTAAATGGCAATTTAGGTGTCTGAAATTTATGCTTAAGATGCCTGTTGGTTTCAGGGTAGAAGAGGGGAAAGTAAAAGGTATGGCAAGAGATACACTGTTTCACTTGATGTGTAGAGAAAGGGAAAGCGCTTTCTGGTAAAATTTTTGAGCCTGTAGGCTGTCAAATTATGTTTATTAGTCTGAGTTTGATAATACACGTATTAACTTGGCCAGTTGGCTTTTGGGATTTGAAGCTTTTGAGTGCGGAAGAAGGATTTCCTCTGAGAGACTTCCTTAATATCCTCCTGTGTTTCTTTTGGAGCGTTAGGGTTTTTGTGGTTTGTGTGTTGTTTTTTTTTGTTCTCTTGTTCTCCTTATCTTTGTTCATAGCATTCCAAATGGTGGTGTCTTAACTTTTTGCCACTGAAACATATATGAAGATCTTTACTTTGAGAGATGTTGGGCTCGACTATGAAAAAAGCGCCAGCAGTATTAATGGTTTCCATTAGGAAGCACTAAATTAGAACTCCTGCAGGGGAAGGAGACAAAATCCTGCATGGCTGAAGAGAGATGTGATCAGTAGGTGGAGGCAGGTATTCACTGGGTATCGGAGATGTGGAATATGGGTATACTTTGCAGAAGTTCTAGGTATTAACACAAATACTCTAAAAATTCACAAGGATTATGTAGAGCGTTTAATAACATTGTTGAATATCAAAGAATAATTTTCAGTTTTAAGTAGCTGCTTGTTGTTTTCTCTGTCACAAATATGTAAACTGCTAACCTGAATAGCCATCAAAAAAGTAATGGGAAATTTATCAATTGAATTAACTGAAATTTTAAAAATACTTTGTTTTACCAAATCTACATTACAAAATCAGATAGAAATACAGAACACTTGTTCTCAGTGAAGGACACAAAGAAATTCAAAAAGTCCCCCGGATGTTGTCATGGGTTTAATATGAGTTGAAATTTGAGGGGGGGGTAAAACAACAAGAGTTATTATAAGATAGTTGTCAAATGATTTTTTTTCCTTTTAAAAAAAAAAGCTATTGGTCAATGTTTCTGTTTATCACTGTTAATTCAGTAGCTTCAAGGAACTAGTAAAATGGTGGTGTTCAAATGATTGAAAGTTCTGGATTTTAAAACATAAGTAATTAATGTTCCTGAATACTGGAGTCATTTGGATGCTTCCTGCAAAATAGGACATAAGTACTTCAAAAGACTAGTGATTTGTTCAGGAGATGAAGTAGTGTTATGGGAGAGTTGAAAATTTCAACTGCTATTACTGTCTTAGCATTCTGAAGGATGCTCCTAGTGACTCCTAGTTGAATTGTTTTTTACAGGCTTATCTACATAGGAGGCTTGGATTCTCGATAAGATGAAATGTAACCTGATAGCTCACAGTTATCCCAGTAGCTGCTTTTCAGTAAATCTTCCTGCAGATACTTTTAGCATGCCCTGTATGTGAGACTTGTGTAGTTCAGTGGGTTGCAGTCTTTTTTTCTCTATTTGTAGATTCCCCATATGTTTTTGCTGAGGAGGTGGACTCCTGTACTGTCAAGTTAAGCCTAGTGGTGACATGCTTGTTTTCATAGTTATCTTTTGAGGATGCCCTAGAATTAGTCCATGAACCCTGTTGTTGTCAAGTACATGTGTGTTTACAATGAATAGTGTGTTAGCACAAGGTGCTTATATAAAACTTGCACCAGATTCTATCAGAAAATAAGTCATTCATTTCCGAAGAGGTGATTGGAGAGGGGATCGAAATGGTATGACTACTAAGAGACCCAAGTCAAAACTTCCTTTTTTTTTTTTTTTTTTTTAAAGCTGATAAAAGGACTTGTCCCATGTTAGAAGGTTATGATCCAAGCCCAAAGCTACTGTGTAGCCATGTTATGAGCCCCTGCAGCACCCTCTGGTGATCCAAACGTGCTTGTGCAGCAGTTGGGGTCCTGGCTGAGCTGCTGAATTCAGGTCTTGCTACTTGACTGAAGAAATACTTTAGAACGAGCCTAGGCTAAAACCAACTTGATGTTACTAATGGGTGCTATTGGGTTTTGCTGCCATTTTTTTTTCTTTTCACCTTCTAATTTTTGCTAAGAGGAGAGGGAAGTCATTAAAGGATCTGTGGACTGTCCTGTTAATATTGGCTCTAGGCAAGCATAACCAGTGTGATTGCGTGAGATAAAAGGATTCAGGCTTTATGGCTGGGTTGCTGAGGAGCAAACGAAGCATGGTATGGGGAAGAGGGAAGAACAAAGACAATGTGTATATGAAAATTTTTATTCTGTGTACTATAGCCCATTTTATTTATGATATTAAAATATGGCTTGGAGAAGTGGTGGAAGTAAATTTAAAAATAGTCTGAACAGTAATAGTAAAGTAGTGGTTTTGCAAGTAATAAAACTTACAGAACTTCTATTTCCCTTATTTTTTGACTCTTCTGTTATTCCCTGATCTTTCAGAGTATCCCCTCTATACAGTGTATTTCTCTTAAGTTCTTTAAATATCTTAAATGACCTGCTAGCTGTGGCTAGTCAGAATACAGGTGCCTGCTGACTGCCTGAGTGATCCAACAGAACTTGCTGCCTGTCTGGTCACTGCAGGGTCAGGTGCTTTCCCTGGGGGCTGTGTGCAACCGCCAGGTCAAAAATTCTACAGCACTTTATAAAGTCTTAAAAAGAATTGATACTTTTACTGGTGCACTTGGTTGAAACTGGCCAGTTAAATCAGAAGCTGTTAATGAGGGAGAATAGACTGTGATCACGTAAACCTCATTTTATTAGAAAAGCAGGTTTAGAAAGCTGTCAGTAATAGACAGTTCCATCTTCAAGATTTTAGTGCCATCATTGATAGTGCCCTAATTTTATATCAGTAAACAGTGTGTTTTTATTTAATTTTATAAAAATAAACTCTTAAAGGTAGGATGATTTAAAACTGCAATCAGTTTCTTAATTTGCTTTGCTTTTAATGTATTTGATTTGATCTAAATGTCATATTAGGCTGTGATTCATTCATTCAGCAGAATAAAGTTAAATCTTAAATGGATCTTCATTTTGATGATGCCTCTTTGTAAGTATATGGGAAGATAGTTGTGTAGAACATTGGTGATTTCTTCCTACCCAGACAGTCTGGTCAGGATACTGTTTGCAAAATTCTGTAATGGTTTGGGGATTTTGTGCAGGGAATTGACTATGCAGCATTTGTACTCAGGATTTGACTCTTGTGATCTAGAATAGAAGCTCAATGGGTTGTGATTGCAACTGCCTGTCCTCTGCTTTCCTTTGCCAGACTTTGGACCATAATCGTATATAGTTTCGAACTGCAGTTTGCTTCTTGTATGCTTATGTTCTGGAGATGGGGGAGCAGGAGCTTATTTGCATCAAAAAAAAGTCAGAAGACCTGTTTGTCTGGAAACCATTTAGATTTTTCTGTTTTAACACCTTGTGTCTAATCTCCCCTGCACCCCTCCCCCAAAAAGGGAACAGAAAAGTAGAGGGAGTATCTTGTTTTGTCCTTGAGATACTAATAAATGTCTTTAAAATCCCTCTCCCCACCCCCCCCATGTGAGGCTCATATCTGTGTTTTATTGAGGACTTTCTGGATCCTATTATTTTTAAGCATGGTATTTTTAAGGCTGAATTGTTCAGTAATAAAACCTACCACGATATTCCTGAAGATACTGGCTGACTAGTTCTGAAAAGAGGTTTCAACTTGCTTTTCCATCATGCATTCTTTTAATGAAATGTTAATGAGAAGATGATCTGATAAACTTCTTGAAAACTTTCTGTGCAGCAAACTCACTTAGAATCTGAGGATTTTTCTTCAGATCTATTTCTTTTAAGGCATTTATGTTTGTTTCTGTAGCTGTCTGTCTTGCATGCATGTAGATAATGCCTACAAGCAAGCCACAAAGATTTTGGTGTGTTGTTCTTCTAAAGGCTTGAATGACTAATTTTCTGAAGGTGTAAGGAACAACTGCCTTTCATGTGAAGTTTCTTTTGTGCTTGTTACAACTGTTAGAAACGGGAGAAAGTAAGTTACAGACTAAAATTTGGAGTTGCAATCTGACGAGGAATCCTCCAGGCTTCTTATCTTGAGTAGTTGAGATCACAGTTCTGGCTTCTGTCTCATCTGCACTTCACTGCTTTTAATTGTTCATGGTCTCTTCTGCTTAATCTTAACGGCTTATAAGATATTTCACTGGCATAATTACCTTATCTTAAAATAGTCTGATCTGTTAGCAATATTGGAACAGTAAAGGGATAGCTAGCCCAACAATCATTTGGTTTCACGTAGTGCACCCACAGAGATGTGTCAGTGTTTGGGCCACAGGGAGGAAGGAAGGAGTAGGTGAGAATTTTTCAAAGATATAACTGGATCTTGAACATGAATGATTCAGTCCAGCTGTGTGAGGATTTACAGATTTATTCCTTCAGGAGTTTGACACCAGCTGATTAAAGTAACTAGAAAGCAGCTTTTTTTTTTTAACCAAGATACAAATAAAGTAGAATGAAGATACAAAATTCAGTTCCACGGGTGTTTGGTTAGGTTGTTTTTTATGTATGTAGCATGAGTGTGTCTGGCTTGATTTATCAACTTTTATGCTTGTGAAAGAGTGAGCCCATCTAATCTTGCCTCAAACTCCTTGTTTCAAAATTATAAGTATTTCTGGTCTCAGACCTTTAAGCTTTTGGAGTGTCCTACCGTTTATGTATCTACTTACTTAAGACGGTGTGTCTGGGTTTGACTGCTTTCTATAATTTTCTTGTATTTCTTTGCCATTTTCATCTCCTTAGACACAAATACAAATTTGGGCAAGGAAACAATTGCTTATAGTAATGAAAAAGGTTGTTGTAGGTGTGTTAATTTTGAAGTGTAAGCTCTGCATTTAAGATGCATATGTTTGGAAGAGCTTGTGCTGCAGTTATTGTAGTTGCTATAATATTCAGGGGATTAGAATACTTTTGTTTCTTGTTACTATGCAGGAGAAGGAACTTCACATGTGATACATTCAGGATGTATCAGGATGTGCTTGTGATGTGATTTTTCCCATATTTTCTGGAAGACATCTTTTTGATTTGTGTAGAAGAGTACCTCTTTTTCTGAAGTTCAGAAAAACCAAAATTATGTGCTAACTTGCCACGCTTTTTGTTGATTAAAAATGGATTTCAGCGTTTATTGTGATATTCTAGCCATTTGGTCAAATGTTCAGATCCTCAGTAGTTGATTCTGGGTATACAAATACTGTCTGCTCTTGACTAAGCAGAAAATGTAGTTCTATTATTTCAACATATAAAATGCTTTTTAGGGAAGGTTTGTTCTATTTTTGGATTGATAACTGTTCATTCTGGAGTCTAAAAAAACCTTCTACATTGACTTTTTTAGGTCCTGTTTTTTGATCTCTGAAAAGCTGCAACAACACACCCCCCCCCCCCCCCCCCCCCCAAGTGCTTTTATTATGCAGTGTTTGAGTTTGCAGACCATCATTGAAAGACTAACTTGGACTCTGTAAGATATAGTTAAAAACAAATTCTCCTGATAATGTTTGAATTGTACTTCCAGGTGGATTTTATATGCTACCTCCACACAGGAAGTGAGAAAAGTAGTTTTAACTGTACGTTAATGTCTTGTGTATGCTGCAAGATTTCTTGAGCTTTTCCTGTAAATGGCAGTAACTTGGCAAGTCCTATGTGTAGTTTAATGTTTAAACTAACTCTGCTTTTATTTTGCTGGTATTGCTGGTGCTCTTACGTATACAGATAGAGTTGCAATATAACTGAAGATTGGGAGGTGGAACTTGCTTCTCTTCTTGTTAGAGCTATGCATCCCAAAAGCTTGGTATAGGCATCATTTTAGTATGGTTCAGTTTATTACAACAAACATACTCTGGTGAAACTTCTAGACCAGATTAGATGAAGTCAGCTTTCAACGGAATTTGGTACATTTCTTGTAACGCCTGGGTTTTTGTGTTGTGTGTTTTTTTGTTTTTCTTCTTTGTTCCTTGTTTCTCCCACCTTCATTAACTTTGCTTACAATGAGTTTTCAGTGAATTAGTTTCAATGTTCCAGCTAAATCCTTGGCTGTAGTGATGGCGTAAGTGGTGATCTTATTCTGGTATTCTTTCTACCATGTTTCCTTGTATCTGTTAGACCTATTCAGATGAAAATGCTGTAAGCTGACGATGTTGTCTGTGTGTTTGTTCCCTGTTATACTATTAATGTTTATGTCTTAGAAGTATTAGTAGATTATTAGGAGAGGCAGTCTAGCACAGAAAAGCTTCCTGTAGACTACTTGAAATAGTGGTGAATTCTAACAGCGTTCCCATGGTAGTGGATGTGTTTTCTTTAATACACATTAGTCAGATCTTGCTGTTGTCTTCTTTATAATACAGCATGTTGGCTGTATTATAGTCGTTACACAAGTTGCCTTAGCAAAACTTTCTAAAACGCTATAAAAAAATACATAAAACCATGTTTGGCAAAAAATGCTAAAGGGTTCTAATGGTTCCTGAGTATGTAGGGAGTCATCTTTTTCTCTTTTTGGCATTCACATAAGCTTTTTAATCCAAGTCTTAATCTTTCTCCTCTGCTGTATCCCGTACTAAATTAAATTATTTAACTTTTATTTTAGCAATAGGAGACAATTTGAGCATAATTAAAGTAATGTGTCTGTCTAAATGAGTGATACCTAACTGGATTATCATTGTTTAAAGAACATGTCTGCAATCATTCATTGCGAAACTGTACATTTCTGTTTGAGAGTTACAATAAATATTGAAGTCTCACTGTTCAATCTAATGAATGTAGCTCTAGATCCGCACTTCCATTGCCACTCCTAGTTTCCAGAATGCACCAGTGAGTTGAGATGCTGTACTGAAATTCCAGGACTTTGGTGAAGGGAGCTCTGGCTGTAGTTTAGTGGCAAAGAAAGGCACACACTGTTTGCCTGCCCAACCTAGTCAAAGCACATGGCCAGCCCTTCTCTCCTGCTTTGTCTGCTGTGCCTGTTAGAAGAGGTTTCAGCCCTCTTACTGCCCAGGGTTCATACTCTGCCCCTGGGAAGATGCATTGGATCCAGAGATGCTCAGGGTCATTTGGATAATGAGGGAAGATAATGTCCATATTGTTTTCATAATTTTTCTTGAAAAAAGGTGTTTCTGGGTTAAAGTGCTGTATTGCTAGTCTCAGGCAATTAATGTAAGAAATATTCTAAAACCAGAACATTCTTCTCCCACCTTAGACCTGTGCATCCGATAGGTCTGTGCAGTATGCTTAGACGTGTTACAAGCTTATAGGCCTTACCTGTATTTCCTATATAGAACTTCCTTGGCTTATCTTAATGCTCACATTTGAAAAACTTCCTGAGGTACCATACTAAACAACATATGATGGGAAAAATACTACTAATTAGATCTGTCTTCCAGATTAGAGACCAAATTCAGGACAATAGTCTTTTAGTCTGTTCAGCTAGAATTCCTCAGATCCCCTCTTAGATCAAAGATAAAGCCATATTGTGATAGACATGTGTAGATAGATGTATGCAGGCTATCTTTAAACTAGTTTAATGTAGCTGTGTAAGTCAGTGGCATGTTAGATACCCATACAGAGAAAGCATTTTTTTTATCCCTACCACTTGAAAATCCATGGTGTCACAAAATGTTCTTTAATTGGTGTACCTAATGAGGCAAACCGGTTTCTTAATGGAGAACATGTCTTAAGAGTCATATTTGTCATCTATTAAGTCTTTGAGAAACTGAGTTAATATGTTCAGTTATGACTATTTGCTAGCAAGATGTGGATGGCAATGCACCTGCATTTTGAGGTGGGTATGTCTCTTACCACGTGGTCTCGTGTGGTTTGTAGCTGTGAATTCCTGTTTCAGCTTTTCTTCATATCTTTAGCAGAAGAGTACTGAAACTATTTGATATGTTCCAGTAAAACAAATTACAGTCAGCACCCACCAATTTTTATTCTTTTTCCACTTGTTTCTTTACTAAATGTGGTTTGGTAATTTTTTATGTATTGTGAGAATGTATTAAGATTCTCTGATTTAGCAAGCCTTGCTGCATGAAATGCCTTCAAAAGTAGACTTGAAATTCTTCATAATTGTGTGACAAATTTAAATCAGTCATCCTTAAAAAAAAACACAAAACCCCCTCATTTTTGTTTATGTATTTCATTTAGATGATTAGACTACAATGAAGCTTGTGTCTTTCAGTAAAACATGTAGTTCCAAAATTTGTCTGTGGTCTAGATTGATGCCTCTGTTCTAAGAAGAAAGTTTTGGCTCAGATGGCCTTTAACAAATCAGGAGAACTAGGGAGGTAAAAAAATTTGTTTCATTTTGATCTGTATGTATGACAGAAGCTTCTGAACTGTCCGGCATACAGATCTTGTGGTGTTGATAATAGTTGGATGATGATGGTGGTAGTTTCTACTCTGTTGTAATTTGACCTCACCAAATGGATGCCTGGCTCTGAGAAGCCTCAGCTTTAATTAAGGACTTCATTCTGCCTAATATAACTTCCATCAACTCTGGCTATTTACAGATATAGAAGATAAAAAATTAGAAATAATTTTCTAGTGAGAGTGCTGCATTTTTGCATTTGTTTTCAGTTCTCCAGTTGATACCTGTAGGTTAAATTAGAAGTTTAAATTGTGATCTTGAGGACTTCTGTGCCTCAAAGCTTGTCTGCTAACCCGTTGCTTTAGCTGCAAATGTTACCTTTATTGGCAAACCTTGCCTCGTTTTGAGTGTTTTGCCATTGAGGAAATCTAAGATTGGTGCAGTGCCTTGCCTTTGAAGTTTGTTGGTTGCTTTCTGACCCTGGTGCAAATGCCTTAATCCTCATCTTCCTGCCTAGGTGCAATTTAACAATCTCTTGTCCTGTTCTTTGTCACTGTGACAGGACGGAACAGTATTTTGAAGAGGAGGTATGGCATGCCACGTGACTTGGCTTTAATGAAGTGATGTAAATAATTGAAGCTATGTTGCATATGATTTTTGGTGTGAGGATCTGGAAGAGTCAATATGTCAGACTGCAGCTGTTTATTCTTTATAATGGTGGGTTGTTGGTTGTTTTTTGTTTTTTTTTTGAGAGGTAGCTGCAAGTAAACCAGAAGTATTTCTGCCACCCCCTTCTGTCTTTCTCAGGTTTTTTTTTTTTGGAGCTTTCATTCATGTCACTTCCCAGTGGGTAGATGATGAGTTTTCTGTCATATTTATCTATTAGAGTGCTAGTGTTTTTCTCCTGAGGAAGAAAGAAAAGTCTTGTGAATTCTACTCTCACTAAGTATCTCATTTTTAGTTATTTTAATGTCTTCCCTTCCATTTTTGGTTTGTCTTCTAATGCTCTCATGAATAAAGTTCCAGATCAGTCAGCTGGGTATGTCACATGAACAGATTTTTGTTCCTTTTTTCCCCACTTGGAGTCTTGAAAAGTAGATGCTCCAAAACTGATGAATTATGTACCAACACTTTTGGAGAAACAAAACAATTACTTACTATCTCATCTTAAAAACAGAGCATCTGCATAGTTTTACATTATGCAAGCTATGCTTTTATTGATAATCACATTAGGTAGGTTTTAATTTCTGTTGTTGTTGGGTTTTTGTTTGCTTCTGAAATAAGAGTAACCACTTCAATGCATCAAACAGTTGAAGATAATTTAATTCCAAGTCCTGCACCAAGGTCAGCATTTTTTTACATGCTTTTTATAATATTGAGCATTTATTGTTCTTAGTCAAAACATGTTTCATATGATCTGTAAGACACTAACTTTTCTCTGTAGGACCCTAATATTATTTGCTTGCAGCAGAAATACTGTTTTTTTTTTTTTTTTTAGTTTTTACTATATTGGTGAAATTTGGAAGCTGCATTTTTAATGGTACAGTCAGAAACACGTTAATTAGAAGGATAAAAATTTGTTTTTTGTAGACAAGTTGTATTTGTTGATCCTATTTCCTAGTTTTGTCTTCATATTGAAGTTTACTGGTTCAGTTACTTCATTACTTCTCTAAATGTGTTAACTGTTGTATACTTTTTTTGCAGTGTTCTTCCGTACTGTGACTTTGCTAATAGCAGGTCAGAATGGTATGTAAGTCTTAAGTCATCAAGATGGAAAAAAATGAAAATAAGATGTAATGAAAAAATGGGTTCAAGTCTGATGCAGATAAAGAAGTGACAGCTTAAATATTTGAGCAGTAACAAGTCAAATGCAAAGTTTAGCAGAAATAAACAATTGGAACATTAATTCAGCTAGGCTCACATTTTTGACAGTTATGCAGAGGTGAAGTATGGTTCTTGAAGAGGTGTGGTTTTTTTTTTTTTTTCTTTGCAGCAACAGCTTCTGTGCTGCCATGGGTTGGAGGGTGGGTAATTCTTACCAGCAGCTGCACAGAAACCTGTAAGTGCAAAGATGGCCCAGATTTGATGTTAAAGCTATCAGGCAGAGTACTGCTGTGTATTAGCACTTAGTCAATATGATGCTATTTGACCAGGTGAAGTATCTCAATCATGTGCTTATGTGTGACATTATATGAATACATATTCTGCATGTAGCTAATATAAGTGTTTCTCTTGGCTCACTAAAAAAAACTTTCCTATATTAGATATGATTTGGTGCCTCCAACATGGTCCCTTAGTGCAAAGTTCTAATGTCAAAATGAAGCCTGGTCAATGTATCAGGACCGTACTGTAGACTTCAGATAATTTAGTGCTTAATCTTTGACTGACTAAAATTGCAAGTCTTATAATATTTTTCTTCTGTACAAATGTGGTATTCTGTATCTTTCTATCATGGTTTAACCCCGGCCGGCAACTAAGCACCACACAGCTGCTCGCTCACTCCCCCCTGGTGGGATGGGGGAGAGAAT
>NW_008824499.1:4322652-4324216 GCF_000699105.1 Pygoscelis adeliae | reverse complement strand
CTACCCCAGCCAAAACCAGCACATTCTCTACCCCTTCTTCCATACCATTTACGTCATGCTCAGGTCCCACACTATCCAATACAACCTCATTAACCACCATCCCCCTTCCCATCCTTTGACGTAATACACAGATATCATTCCCTTAGTCTATGGACCACCTCTGTAAAATGTCCATAAAATGTCCACAAAATGTCCATTGAGTTCATTTAGTCCATGACTTCGAATTCCATCTGTTATGATGGTCACTCAGGATAGGAGAGGTGGTGTGTTTGTGGAGTTACTGTGCACCAAAGCCAGCTCGGACCAGGTCAGTACTGCACTGACTGCTTCTCAAGGCTTGTCCTCCACTGGTTTGGAGGAGTATAGTTCCTGCTACAGTAATTTCTATAACATGCAACTCAAATCCCAGTTTACCACAATTTAAAGGTATTTCCATTACAGTCTCCACCCCTGGTCCCTTTGGACCAGACCATCGGGTTTAACATTGCAATGAACTCCTCCCCTTGCCCCTGCTCTGGCTTGGACTTATCCACAGACTGGAGTCCGTTAAGGTTGTACCTCCTCCAAATGGAGCCTCATTTATGAGCCACAGTCTCTCCATGGGTATACCTGCTGTGGCATAGACTTATCCACAGCCACGGTCTCTTTGAGGTGCACCTGTTCCAGCGTGGCCTTATCCATGGGCCGCAATGCCTTCAGAGATACACCTGCTCCAGCGTGACCTTACCCATGGCTGCAGTCCCTCCAGGGGTGTACCTGCTCTGTCGTGGGCTTATCCATGGCCACACTCTTTGAGGTGCTTCAGCATGACCTCATGCAAGCCGCAGATGCTTCGAGGTGTACCTTTCTGTCAGTGAATTATTTGATAAATGCTAGTGTTCCCTGCAGACTAACTAAGGAATGACTGAGCTAGTTTAAAGTATCTACTCAAACTCAACCGTTTATTACAGCATACCTGTACCTTTGGCTCTCTTTGTTCTCTTGATACGTGTATAGCATACCTTTCTCATGGATAAGTCAGTTACCTGCTGGTAGTTTTATCTGGTTTCCAGGTGCCGTCCATCCAGTGGAAAGGGAGGACCAGTGATGTATGAGCAATTTCACCAAGTTTCTACTTAAGAGGAACAGTGTCAGGATGTGCTTATAGTATCATAGAATAGTTTGGGTTGGAAGGGACCCCTAAAGGTCATCTAGTCCAACCCCCCTGCCGTGGGCAGGGACATCTTCAGCTAAATCAGGTTGCTCAGAGCCCCGTCCAACCTGACCTTGAATGCTTCCAGGCATGGGACATCCACCACCTCTCTGGGCAACCTGTGCCAGTGTTTCACCACCCTCAGCGTCAAAAATTTCTTCCTTATGCCTAGTCTAAATCTACCCCCCTTTCGTTTAAAGCCGTTCCCCCTTGTCCTGTCACAACAGGCCCTGCTAAAGAGTCTGCCGCCATCTTTTTTATAAGCCCCCTTTAAGTACTGACAGGCTGCAATAAGGTCTCCCCGAAGTCTTCTCTCCTCTAGGCTGAACAACCCCAACTCTCTCAGCCTTTCTTCATAGGAGAGGTGTTCCA
>NW_008824499.1:4287128-4321993 GCF_000699105.1 Pygoscelis adeliae | reverse complement strand
AGCTTGGTGTCATCTGCAAACTTGCTGAGGGTGCACTCAATCCCACTGTCTATGTCATTGATGAAGATATTAAACAGTACCGGTCCCAATACGGACCCCTGCAGGACGTCACTTCAATCCAGTCTCCATCTGGACATTGAGCCGTTCACCACTACCCTCTGGATGCGACCATCTAAGCAATTCCTCACCCACCGGATAGTCCACCCATCAAATCCATACCTCTCCAGTTTAGAGAGAAGGATGTTGTGGGGGACCATGTCAAAGGCCTGACAGAGGTCCAGACAGATGACATCTGTAGCCCTTCCCGTGTCCACTGACGTAGTCACTCCATCATAGAAGGCCACTAGGTTGGTCAGGCAGGACTTGCCCTTGGTGAAGCCATGCTGGCTGTCTGGAATCACCTCCCTGTCCTCCGTGTGCCTTAGCATAGCTTCCGGGAGGATCTGTTCCATGATCTTCCCAGGCACAGAGGTGAGACTGACTGGCCTGTAGTTCCCTGGGTCTTCCTTTTTTCCCTTTTTAAAAATGGGGGTTATGTTTCCCCTTTTCCAGTCAGTGGGAATGTCACTGGACTGCCACGACTTCTCAAATATGATGGATCTATGATTCTATGAATGGGCCTACTCATTCATTTGGAGGTCAGAAGGAATAGCATTTTCTGGAAGAAAGCCAGATTCAAAACAAAGAGGAAACCAAAATTAATCCTTGGATTAGAGGCCAGCCTAAATCTTGATATTTGGACGAGGAATCAGACGATGTCAGCTACACCAAAAGAATCATGAGTATTCAGGGCTCTGGTTTTGCATCTCTGACTGGGTGTAAAACCCTGTGTTCCTTCCAGATCACATGTTGCCATCTGTCTCTGCTTCTCACCAACTCATTTGGCCACATGCAGCTCTTTAGGGCATATGGAGGAATCAGCCAGTAAAGAGGAACATTACCTGAGATTTTCTTTTCCCAGAACTCTTTTTGTCTTTCCTGAAGGTAACCAAATCTGACCTTTCCCCCCTGCCCCCAACATGGCCCTGAGTTTGAACTAAATTCAAGATCAGGCTAGTATGTAGAAGTATATAGTAGTATGTATGTAGAAGTATGCAGCCAACACGCAATTGCAGCTTAAGTAGGTATATGAGGTAACTTTAAGCTATCCAGTGTGGATATGGTTTCACTAGAGTAGCAACAGTCTGAGATTTTTATGTGAGCTAGCTGCCTAAATATTTTACAAAGGTCTGTATGATTCCCCTGCCTCCAGCTTCGGTGCTGAAGCTTACTGTGATTACACTTACTGATAGGTATTTGAGTTTGAGTTAGGCTTTCCTCTGTGCTTATGAAAAGAAAAGGATTAATGTGTATTCTTCCAGCAGCTTAGAGATACTTTTCTAATCTCTCTTGACCTCTGTCATCAAGTCTATTCCCCTTTTATTGTAGCATTCTCCAAGGCAGCAGTCTGAAGCCAAGAAACGTTATCTGAAATGTCCCCCTGTGTTACGTCTATAGGCAGCTTTTAGAAGAGATTGCCTTCCTTTCCCCATTAGGTTGGCATTCTCTGTAGTGGTATCCTCTTTTGTAGTATGACATAGGAAAGCATTGTGACAGAGTTTGATAAAATATTTCTAGTGTGCGCTCCATTAATTTTGACAACTCAGATTTGTTTGTACTTTTTATATGCCAGTGTGAGTATTTCTAGAGATGTCGATATATGTAGAGACAACGTGTGGGTTTTTTTATATGTCAGTATCTTTTATAGAGAACATCTGCTATGAAATTGTTAGAACAGTATGCAATGATACTTATTTAAAATGTGTTCTAGTAGTTACTGTGTACCCAGTTGGTTTAATAAACCAGTAAAACATTTCAAACGTAGTTGAATGTCCTATCCAGTTAATAACATGTACTGTTTTGAATTTTGTCAGTCTTACATGTCACATATTATAATCTTGTGACTTTTTCCTTAAATTTTCGTTGGTAAGACAAACCAATTAGCTTTGGAGTTTTGAATCTTAAAAATTAATAATATAGATAACATAAATGCAAGGCTTAGATGTGTTTTAAAATAGTAAATGGGTTAAAGTAGCACTGGCATACTTAGTACTCTGTTGGCATATCTTTTCCCTTCAGATGGTTGTTTGGAATGTGAAGCCTCTTCCTGTATTTGCTGTAGCAGAGCTAAACTCTAATGTCGCTTATAGGAGAAATTTAATATAAGCAGCTTGTACAGAACTGACCTGCTGCCATGATAGCATGGAATATATTTAGCATGCATGTGTCTAGTAACCATGTGATCTTAGGCAAGTGAATAAAACAGTGAAACTCAAAAGTTATAATTTCTCTGAATGTTTTCAGAGTTCTGTTAATTAAATAAAATGTTAGCAAACTATTTGAAGAGACTCAGTTTGTAACTGAGACGTAACCAACTGCAGAATTTGGAATGTTGCAGCATTGTGTCTGCATATCAGTGTAAGAGAGGACTGAGAATTCAAAAGTAGCTGGATTTTCTTAATCCACCATAATTTTTGGAGTATTTTGTTTGGTTTTTAGGCTGTTATGATTCAGTTTTCTGCTGCCATGATGACTGAAGATTAATTTTTAAATGAAATCTGAAAATAAGTACCTGAGGATCAGATTGCTAATCTTTAAGAAAAGCTACAAATGTAAATTTTGGCAGTGCTGTGATACTGTCAGAATTTCTTGGTCTCATCTGTGCTTAAAAGCTAATGTGTCAGTTACATGCCTTCTGCAGATTTAACAGGTCACCATTTGGGAGATGTTACGCAGGGAAGAGTGGCATATGCAAGTCCTCTATCAAGACAATGTTACAAGGTGGATAATCTCTTTAATGGAATATAATCTCTCTTCCTTAAGCTTGAAGATTCAAGTGGGTTCTGAATGCTTTGGGAGTTCCTTTCTTCTTCAGGTCCAGTGGTCACATGTCATGCCAGTGAGGCTTGGCTAAAAGCAGAGAAATGAAGGGTTCCACCTCCCCCAGCTGTGATTTAGCTTGTACATCTTCAGCTGGTAACTTTTTCCACCTCTTCCTGTTGAGAAGACTATGTAGGCACTTTCTTCCAGATAATGGGTTGTTGGATTTTTTTTTTTGATGGTATTCCTCTACATGCACTGTCGTTATGGACTAGTAAGCTCCTTCAAAGATTGAAGATATTTTCTATCAAATTCTCTAGTTTTGGTAGATACTGCATTTGCAGAAAAATTACAAGGAAGCCCAGCGGATTTTCTTTTGAGTACTAGAAGGACACACATAGTAAAGCAGCATTAAATTGTCTTACACATAATAGAGAACTGAAATTATTCCATAAAGCATAATGATATTGTGCGCTCAGTTATATACCTTAGCATACATACTGTTTCCTAGCCCTGCAGAATATAATTGTGTTGGAAGCTGTGGTTGGTCTTTTTAAGTATTTCAAAATATCAATAATCCTCTTGCCCAAGCTCCTGAATTAATAGCATATGAAAACAACAAAGTCCCTTTAGAGTTCTCATTTTGTTTTGCCATAGCAGCCTGGATCTGAGACACTGCAGAACCACCAGTGAAAACTCAGATCTCTAGCAAAAGCTGCCACTTGTTTGTAGTGAGTTTGTCAGTGCTATTGACAAATATTTATTAACTTCAGTTTCATGATTTAGCTTGCTTTTTCTTCTGGCTTTTCTAAATAAATTTGCATTAAAAGTACCAAGTCTTGTGCTTAATTGATTTTGCTTTCAAAAGGCCAAAGAATACCATATGCATCCTTGAAAGACCTTCCCTTAAGGTGAAATCCTTAAAAGTGAATGAGAACCAGTTTCTTTTTAATGTCAATTTGAGTCTACTAAATTTAAAAAGCCATGTCTGTGTCTTTGTTCTATGCTTCGTGGCATCAAATTGGATAAAATGCCACAGATAAAACTCCCTACAGACAAACTTATTAACTCTTTCTGCTGCTGTCCTCCATCACGCTTTTTCCTCTGCTTTTGGGGACTTCCCTTTCTCTTAATGCCTTTCTTCCAACTGTATGGGGTGAGCATCTTCACTGAAGCGAACTTGGACTCATTCCAAAAAAGAACAAACAGTGAGGCTTGAGAGCTATCTCACCTCTGTATGGGAAGAGTATAGGGAATACTGCCATCCTGTTCAAGAATATTTTGGCTTCAGTTCCGCTTACTGAAAGAATTGGGCAAGGGCAGCCATTTGAATAAAATGAGATTTTGAGTCTAAGGATTCACTAGATAGACTAAGTACTACTTCCTTTCCATGCCCAAAGTGACATCTTGCAAATAATGCAAATGGACTGACTTGACAACATTAAAATGTAAGAACAGAAATCTTAGTTTACTCCATTTAAATCAAAACTCAGTGCATTGCTGCTTTCTAGATGCTGTACACCTAGGCAATAGTCCTGTCTCATGCATGCTTATCTATTACTGAACTGTGCATTTATGGTAGTCTTAGATTTTATGTGGTACTTTTTCTGATGTGGAGTACTAAAGGGTTTGCATTTTTTCGAGTAAGTGATGCATACAAAGGGGAGTGCCTG
Organism: Pygoscelis adeliae; assembly: GCF_000699105.1. Taxonomy (NCBI): domain Eukaryota; kingdom Metazoa; phylum Chordata; class Aves; order Sphenisciformes; family Spheniscidae; genus Pygoscelis; species Pygoscelis adeliae. The sequence goes on along the minus strand of NW_008824499.1, from coordinate 4,317,461 downwards.
CCATCTATAAAGGCTTGCTAATGTTGTTAATCAGATATTACTGTCAAAATTAAATATATTCGGTGGTAGACAAAGAGGAAGGAAAATCTGCTAGAAGGAAGAATCTCCACAAGTATTGGTTTACGTAACGTGTTAAGAGTAGTGCCTGCTAGAAGTACAGGGTAAGCTTGTTTTGATTCATATCTTCCTTTTGAAAGCAGGCAAATGTTTATAGTGTAGAGGATGTCTCCACCCCTCCCCCCAGTGAAGCTCTGTGCTGGAGAAAACGATGACACTGTATGTTGATGAATTCTTACAAATCTAAACATAGACCATAACCATAGATTTTTACCCCTGCACAGACACACCTATTGGCTTCAGATGAAATCGTAAGCTGAAATTTGAGAACTAGGTCCGACTCAGTGGTCAACATTTTGGGTTATACTAAGAAGTCTTTGTTTCAAATCTCAGTTTAAAAATGTGTTTAGCTTGGCAGCAGGATGAAATCTGCTAAAAAGCAACTATCAATCTACAGTTTGTCTGAACTGCAGAGTGAATTGCTGGAAAGATACCTTTCTTCCAGTGGGAAGACAGATGGAATTTTGTAGTCTTTGTGCTTTGTTTTGTTTTTAATTTTCTTTCCTTTAAGCAAGCTTGAATGCATTTCCTTACAGCTTCTGTAATCCTGCCTCAAAGTAGAGGATATGAGATGGGAACTGAGAGAAAAGTAGAACTCAAGTCACCAATACAATTTCTTAATTAAAATCCACTTTACTAATTATTTCTTCCATTTCTTATGTGCTGTCATGAGTATCTCGTATTTTGGCATACAGCTTTTCCCGTGTTTGCTGTAAGTTGACTGTTTAGTTTTTGTTAAGCAATGTGTGGCCTCATGCAAAACTTGCAGAGCATCAGTTAGGGGAGAAGGAGCTGAGCTATGTGAGAGCATGAAAGGATGGAACCGGATGCTGGAAGTTTCTTGCACTAGGATTTGTAGCCAGTTTGAGCTTTGTTACTATATATCTGTATGTTGCAATAAGATTTAATAGATAATTGAGGTTTTCAGGGTGATATACGAAAGCAGGTATGTTCAAAGGCACACCGGTCTTATTGAGGGGAAAATATGCTTTTAATACAGGCAAAAGCAGCAGTAATACAGATGAACATATTAGGCCCTAGTTACGCTGTCCCTTCTAGGGTCTGTCTTTGCTGATGCAGGTGAAATTGGAGACTATGAGCACTGGTATCTCTGCTGTTTGCCAGCTAGCTGTCAATATTTATTGCTTCAGCTGCTGCAAGGCTTCCACTCAGCATGTAAAAGAAAGATGGTTTTCATGTCCTGAAGGCCCAGAGTACTTAACAATAACTTTTTTTAAGAGGAGTTAAGATGTCTTGCAGGTGCGAGAATGCTTCTAAGCAGGTTCATGAAAGTTGTGTATAAACTGCATGCCAGTCTGCTGTGGTTCACTTTTTTGTTCATACAATCCATATAATCATGTTCACAGATTATTTACTTAGAATGAATAAAATGATATGCTGTAAAATAATTAAGCAGGCATCTGATTCTAGTATACAGAATCCACTTTTATGAATACATTTAATATGTGAGATTTTTTTTTCTTAGGGAAATAAGTATATAGGGTTTTGCATGAAGACAAAATGCCTTATTGTCATACCAGAAAGGAATGAAAAAGATTGCAGATTCTTCCTCGTGTACTCTAGTGATACTGTTAGAATAAAAAAATTCATTTCTACGTCTAAATAAGTCTGTCACTTCACATGTAGGAATTTAACACTAGCTTTAAGCACTCATTTCTCCAAGCTCAGAGATTGACTGAGGTGTCTGAACTTCCACATTGTACCCTTTCATCTACCAGGGCTACAGGTAGTATCATAATTTTATAGTGGCATGCAACTGCTCTTACCAAAATAAGATACTGCTGTTAACATAATACTAATTCTAATTGCTGTGCAGCAATTAGAACTAATACCTTCAAGGAGGAGTCATTCACATCTGACTGCTACCTATTTGCTTTACAACTGAAATATGGTTCCTAGGTCTCTTAGCTAGGTTTTTGTCAGAGACGGACAAGAAGACAGCATGGATGGAAGGGATCCAGCGGTGTGTGTGAAATGGGCACTGTTTTGTGTAATTTTCCTAGCAGGTTTAAATCATTGCTGCAATAATTAAATGCTGAGATGTCCATTTTGACCATCTAATAATGCAAGAGTCTGAGGCTGATATGCAGTCTTCCCTTCTGAAGTGGTTTCAGGGCTGCTTCTTGGCATTTCTGGCAGTTTCTTTGATAGTGAGGATAATTATTTTTTCCTTTTCCAAAATCAGGATAGTAAGCTGTGTGTGACTCTGTGTGTGTGTATATATATATATTTTTTTTTTTTTAAATTTTTAATGCATAATTGCAGGTCTGGATGGCCAGCTAGATTTATAGTCTCTGATTCCTGACCGATCCTGGTTATTGTCAGGTCTAGGCAGTCATTGCATCAGATAGTACTTGGCTGACTAAGTAGTAAAGACGGAGATGTCTACGTTACAGTTTCAAAAAGCTTGCATTTGCATCTAATGTTTCATGTCAAAGTTAAATGAATATACTTGTTTAAATGGAAGAGGTTTTCGGTAAGGGAAGTCTACAATAATCTGAGCCTGTCTGGGCTTCTGCTTCAGATTCCTGGCTACTTAATGTAATTGAAAATAGGCCAGCTGCTTTTCAAATACATTAAGATCCAGCTTTTGTGATATCTTGCTTTTCTCAATATTCTTTGCTCTTGTTTAACTCTTCAGTGAGGTAATAGTTTATTCATGTAGTAGTTTATCAGAAGGGCTTTGTATATTTACATATGGATCACTTATTTGATTCTTGCTTTGGACCTTGATTAAATTTTTCTCGGCCTTCACTTAAACTTCTATCAGCTGTATCTTCTCATTCAGACCTTTTTAGTGGCTCTATTCATGTAAGATGTTTGTCAGGGTTTGACAGGAAGAGAAATTGAGGTATTTTCAACATTTTGAGGATTTCTGTTTTTAATACAATAATGGGAACAAGTGGGTCAGACTGCTGTCTTTTATAGTCATTGAGTATTTCATTCCAGAAGCTATTGAAACACATATTTTAATACATCTTACTATCCACCACTTGAATCGTTAGCTTTGCTGTGAAGCAGTAAAGTTAGTTAGGGTCAAATGACTTAAGTTTTCTGTTTGTAGCAATCTGCAAGAAAGGTGAAATAATTAGATTTTATCATTTGCTCTGCCTTGCAGGTATGGCAAGCAACAGAGTTACTGTAGCATCATGGATTTCCACTTATCAACTAAACCATATTAACTGACTGTGTATGCTGGTTTGTTGCCATTGCTAAGGAAAAAATAGTTTCAAAGTTAGTTTTAGAATTAGGTTTATATTCAGAGAACAGTTTATATTCAGAGAACAGTTCTTATCTGAAGATTCAGTGTAGATTAGGTAGCGTTTTTGCAAGTGAATCAAAGTGGCTAGGTTAATGTTAATGACATATGAATGCCCAGACTACTAGACATCACCTGCCAATAAAGGAAAAGATTTATATGCAGGAGCAGAAAATATTCTGAATAACATTCTCACTTCTTTTCTTAGTAGAAACTGAGTTTACTACAGTATGTTTAGGTGTTGGGGTATGTATCTTAATGTAGTTAACTTCTGTTTTTAATGGACTGCCCTGTACTTGATCTGGACAGTCTTAGCTTGTGATTGCTTTTAAGAATATAGACATCCAAATGGAGGGCAGTAACAGCAGCCTTAAGGGGGGAGAGAAAGAGGGTTATGAAGTACATGGATCAATAAAATGTTTTAGGTCATAAGGAATTTAATTCTAGGCTGCTTTTAAAAGTGGCTGCTGAAATTAGAGAGTTCATGGGAATAGGACTGTTTCTTGACCATGGGTGCCTAGCACCATCTTCCTGAGTTCATTCATGTTGCCTATATTCTGCCTGTATTTAATCTTTTTCCAATATATCATTCCTGAAATGTAGCTGAGTGGATTCATCTTGCTTATATGTTATTTTATTATTTGCCACCTGTCTGCCTCAGATTCGGAAACCTTTAGATTATAAAGAAACAAGTCTCCATGCATGTTTGGAAAAGATCTGCCCTATGATCTGCTGTAGCCCCCCCACCAAGAATAATGGTGTTTTATTTTAAACCTAAAATGACTATTTGCTTAAAAGGATGCAGGGAAGGGAATAATTCACTGAAATTTGGTTTTAATCTCTCTGAAGTACAGTGTAACTTTTTAAAGTTTTTATTTAGAAGTTTGAACTGGTGGTGTATCTGAATTTTAAAAGAAGAGATTGAGTTTTGAACAAAGGCTATGGCAGCTACAGAAGAAGAGTCTTATCACTAATCTTTGTTAGAAACATGTAGGTGTCTTTATAGTTTACTGAATGTCTTACTGAGGCATGCAGGCTGTTTGAAGCATTATGTTGTCATGTCTGTCTGGTTTATAATTGTTGCGCTTCAACAATATGACTGTATGCTGTCATTTAATCAGACAACGAATAAATTATCAAGAAAGCTTTCTGGATAATTATCCAGTGATTTAAAGCTTCTTATAGATTCTTTGATGTGTGATATCTATTTGTTCTTGGTTTTCCTGTCCTCTTTAAAAGGGGATATGCCTGTGTCACGTGGAACCCTCTGGAAGATTGGAAATGTGTATTTGGTAAGAAAGAGAGTATGCTCAGGAGGGAAATGGTTGTGAAGACTACCTGTTATAGCAGGTTCAAAAAAAAAAGGGGGGTGGGGAGTCAGGCAAAAAGCTTGGAGCCTGCAGCTTGTGCAGTGCATGAAGGAAAGCTGATATATAGGATCAGGAAGAAGCAGATAGTTAAGAATGAGCTAAACCTTGCGAAGAAGTTTCCCAAGTACAAAACAGGAGCATACGGTGCTCTGTGTCACAGAGCCACTGTTGACTGAAGCCAAACTTGGAAACGAATACGCGTCTTGCAAGGGCACAATGTGCAAGGAAGAACCTTGTTTATAATCCTATATTTCCCTTCTCTCATCAACTCACATTTGTTCCTTGCGAAGAACTCTATTAAAATGTGGCATTTTTTAGTTTGAAGTCTGGTTTGAGGAAGCTGTCTGTAGGAGAAGGTATAAGCAGAGCCATGTGAAGGCTATGGCTGCCTCTGTATCCCATTACATTCCTGAAGTCAGCTGTAAATGTTTTTGATTGCCGTAATGTTTGTTCAGTAACATGTGTTGAAGTTGCTGTGATGTGGCTGTTTGTTGCACTACCTCAACAGTTTGTACTTTGTAGGCAGAGTGGACAGTTTCCCTCCTTGTAAAAAGCAAAAATTAATTACTAGAAGTTTAGTCACTTGTAAGTGTTCAGAACTTCGCTGAGTTTTAGAAGTCTTGCTGCAAATCACAAGATCAGTTTTCTGAAGTACCAAACTAGTACAGTTTTCTACATCAGGTAAAACCAGTGTTAAGTAAAATTACCTCATAATTTCTGTTCTTTGTTTTTTCCAGTAGAAGAAACTAAAAACCAGAAGCAATCAAATGCCTTTTATATACATACTTCCTAAGGAAAAATCTGCTATGGGTTCTACTCTTGCCTTGGGAAACCGTGCCAGTTTTAATATTTTGAGAACAGACACTGTTTTACTTAACTGGAGAATTGCTTATTTGGCATTTGTTACAAGGGAACTGAAGTGCAGCCTGCAAAATCTGAATACAATTTAAAAAAGAGTATTTGAAGGATAAGAGTAATAAATCTCATAACATTGCCCTACACTATGTGCTGTGTTCTGAATATTTTTTCTGCCTGTCTTCATTTCTGTAAATCTTACATCAGGATGCTGTTCTGTTTGAGTTAGCTCAGTTGGCACCTCGTTTAATTTTGAACTATGTGTAAAAGTAGTAAGTTGTATTTGTATTTTTGTGATGTTGCTTTCAGGTGTTTATTTTTTTGCCATATAATCTAGCTGTGAGACGTGGTTATGATACATCAGAACTTATATAGAGGGATATTTTTGTCTGGTTTTTGGTTTATGAATGTTCAGTTCTTTATACGTAGGTTATTTGTTGAGGTTCTAAATGATTGTAAAATTAGCAAAAAAAAAAAAAGTGCTCGCTAAAAATTGCAGTACTCCTCAGAAAACAAGCTACTTAAATCATGTAGTTCTCAGGGACAAAAAAAAGGATAATACTCCTTATGGATAAAGACATCCAAGTAGGAATGCCAGGAACCTGAATTTTTAAGGTTACTTTGACATGTTGTTGCTTATTTTTAAAGTGCTGCACCCACTGAATTCAGCCTGGCATGGCCATGTTAAAAAGTCAGAGCAAAGCTTTCAATTTAATTATCTATAAAATGATGAAAACAGTGAGTGACCACATATATGATAAAAACAGGTGATGCAGCTTGTCTAGAATTTCATAGAAATCTGACCAAATCAATTTAGTAGTTTAGAACAGTATTCAGCTGTTGTAACTGTGAAACCATCTTTTGTCCACTTGCAGTCCCCAATCTTATTCCCTGTACGTACTCAGATTTGCTCTACCGATTTCCGTAGAGATAAATATAGAAGTGACAAATTGGGCAGAGGTATTGTGAGAACTTTGAGATAGTGAGCTGTACCTTTGCCAGATAAGATTATCAATAGATTAGAAGAATACAGATAACTTAAGTTTGAGATGGGACAAGTAATGAGCCAAGATAGCAGTAATTAAAGCTTGAGTGTCACTGCGGTAACTGATGAAATATGAAGACTTCTGAAAATAGATTTCCCAATGATAATAATTCTTCTTAAAGCCATGACTTAACTTAGCGGTATGTAACATGTTTTAAGTGTTATCTAAAGATGCATCAATGAGCCTGAAGAAGATTGATGAAGTGCTAAGGTGTTGCAAAACCAGAAGAAAGCTCCATTCTGGTTAGTAAATATACTAATTGGAAATTGAACAGTTCTGTGTATGTATTTTATTCTCTCTTACTGTAAGATGAAGAAAAACACTAAAATGAACTTTTTAGTTGTTCACACTGTTAAGTGCTAGTTATTTAGTTAATTACCAATGCTTGTGAAGGTGTCTTTTAAGCTGATTCTTACTGAATCATTAGGATAGCTTTAAAGAAAGGAAATTATTTTTCCAGCCGAGAATAGCAGCATGGTTTCAGTGATTTTTCCCCACCCCCCGATGAATGTAAAAAGTTCATTTCACAGGGTTCTGTTTTGTCTTCTGTAACAGAGGAGAGCTTTTTTGTAGCAGCTTTTTGTTGTGGGTGAAATGGTGTATAATTTAAAGTCATCTCTAGTAGACATGTTCTTACCAGCATTTGGGAAGGTACATCCTGGTGCTTCCCTTCTTTTGAGGCAGAAAGGAGTTTTGATAAGAAGACGTAGCTCTGTGCCGTTATTTTTTTGCTACATGGTAGTTAAGTTCTACAGCCATTACAGATTGATAATATACTTGAGGCAGATGTTTTTGATCTTGAAAAACATCTAATATATTTTATATGTATATTTTACTTCAGGAAAGAAACTTTCCTTATGTGGCTGATGTTGCACAAAGGTCTATGGGTTTAAAACCTGTGTTTAAATGCTTTTAGTTGCACTTTGAGCTTGTCATTGTGGAAGTTATGAAACCTGTGATGAGTTTTAAACTAATTAAATACCAGCCAATGCTTTTCTGTTTTGTTATGGAGCAATCATATCTAAACTTAAGTTTAGATTTCTGCATCTAGTTAATTAATTTTCAAAGAGCTGTAAATGGAAAAAAAAGAAGGGAGGATTATCTGGTCAAAAGATTTAAAATTGTGATCAAACTGACATGGTTATTCTAAAAGCTATGGTTCATTTACTAGGAAATTAGTCTTTCTGGCCATAGCTTTTAAATATTGGGTTTTGTTTTGTTAACAGTGTTCAGAATCATCTTTCTTTGTGGCTATTTTTGTATTCCATGGAAAAGTCGCATCTTTCGACAAATTATATGATAAATTAGGAACAAGTTTCTTAAACTCTTCAGAGCGTGTTTTCCAGACTGCTATTCAATCATGCAATTATTTTCTTAATCTGTTTGTAGAAGTCTAGCAACAGAATTCTTGTGATTACTTGATATTTTAAGTTCTGCTTCTATCTAAAACTGGATTTTAATCCAGTATCGAAAGTTTATTTCTTTTTCTGTGGTCGTCTTTCTCCACTGTTAGCTCATCAGTTTCCAGATCCTATTTTCCAACTGTGTTCTAATGTGTTTTTGATAATGCAAAGATAAATTATTTTAGAAAATATCAAGACCAAATTTATGGCTGGGAATAATAAAAGAGAATTTAATGTCACTTGAAAATATGTGGTAAGGATGTATGCTTTTACAGATAGCTTGATAATGGCTGTTTTGCTTCTAGAGAGTATAAATGCTCAGAATAGGATGATACACATTTTTTGGACTTAAGCAAGCAGTAGGCCAAGAAAAAAGTTTATAGCTGTGTAACAGTGTGAAAAATATTTGGGTATTGAGTTTAACTGAAATGTGAACCCATTTAATTTTAAATAACTAACTAGAGCAGGATTCCTGGCTGTCCCTGATCCTGGACAAGGCCACGTTTGTCATATTATCTGGGAGTGCATGTACTGTCATAGGTGATGCTGATAGTTCCCGAAAACTGTTTGGTCCATCAGCTTGGGAAAAACATCTCTTAAAAAAAAAAAAAAAAAAAAAAAGGTGCATTCTAGGAGTAATAAAACTTATTTTAAAAACAGGCATCTGAATCTTAGTTCATTTTTCATACATCTTAGATTTCTGTAGTTCTGTTTGCAAGAAAACATAGTTATTCAATTTCATCTTAGACAGGACTCACTGCATGGAATAGAGTGGCAGAAAAGGCCATTTTGAGCAACTGTATATTTAAATAGTATTTGAGAGTTGTAGTTCTTCAGTAAGACAGTATTTTTTGAAGTACTTTGAGATCTTTTCTAATATGCCTTCAAAACTTAATTTGAAAAGCTGTGTAACTTAAAAATTAGAAGCTCAAAAATAGGTTTGATTTTAATGTGGAAACTGAGGACCATGTTTAGTTGCAAAACTCCACAAATCTAATCTTAGAAGTACAGTGTACTTAAATGGTCTAGTGTCAAAGATGTACATTGTTCTTCCCAGCTGAAAGAAACAAGTGTTTTGTGATGCATTGTCCTGGTTTCGGCTGGGATAGAGTTAATTTTCTTCCTAGTAGCTGGCACAGTGCTGTGTTTTGGATTTAGGATGAGAATAACGTTGATAACACACCGATGTTTTAGTTGTTGCTAAGCAGTGCTTACACTAGTCAAGGACTTTTCAGCTTCCCATGCCCTGCCAGTGAGAAGCTGGGAGGGGGCACAGCCAGGACAGCTGACCCCAACTGGCCAAAGGGATGTTCCATACCATGTGCCGTCATGCTCAGTATATAAACTGGGGGGAGTTGGCTGGGGGGCAGTGACCGCTGCTTGGGGACTGGCTGGGCATCGGTCAGTGAGTGGTGAGCAATTGCATTGTGCATCACTTGCTTTGTATATTCTTTTATCATTATTATTATTTTCCCTTCCTTTTCTGTCCTATTAAACTGTCTTTATCTCAACCCATGAATTTTTTTCCCCAATTCTCTTCCCCCATCCCACTGGCGGGGCGGGGGGGGAGTGAGCAAACGGCTGTGTGATGTTTAGCTGCCTGCAGGGTTAAACCACAACATGCATAAAAAAGAATATCAATAAAGAATTGTTTATGGCTTCCTGTTTTTTATGTTGTCCCACTTTCTAAAAAAAGTTATTTTGGCTAAGGGTTGTATTATTGTTTTATAACAATGCTTGTGTATCATTTGCTAGCTGAGGACCTTGGAGCTCTGAGGCCATTCTCATTTACTGTAAGGCTCTACTTGGATGTAGAATAATGGCTTCTAAACTGAGGATGGAAGAAAGATTTATTTCCCAATATCGTGGTACAGCAAGAAGTGAGATAAATGACAACATGTAGTCTTGTTTTGAAGGGGTAGGCCGTGCTGTTGTCTTACACTTATATTTTACATTACTTGCAGCAATGTATGATGACAGGGCTATAGAAATGTGGCTGTAGGAAACATTTTTGTTACTGTTTTTGCACACCTCTGCAAAAACCCCAGGAAAAATCTGAGCGTGATCTCTGTTAAAAGCAAGTCCCTTTGCTTGAAATGTTAATTTTAAAATCTAGCTTCAAAGTGGTAGCAATGAATTTTGGAGCAGGGCTGGTAGAATGTCTAGAGCACAGTAATAAGATCCCATGGCTCTCAACATGTTTCAGTGCAGATCCAAATCTGAGTGAATATATTTTGTATAATAAGCTTAGAATTTAGAAGAAAAAGTGTCTAGATTTGTATACTTACTTTGTATGGGTTTGCATTCTCTTTGAGGTTATGAAGAAGAAAACGTTCTTTTCTCTCACTTCTGGACAGTGAAATGGAGTCTGAGAACCTTTTAGTTAACCTTTTGATTATTTTGGTGAAGACATTATTTGATTCATAATTTTTTTTCTAGCTATTTCCACTTAGAGTTATGGGGCACGGAGGGAGGACACTTACATGTTTACAAGTACTATGGAAAAATGAGATACTGTGGTGTTATCTGCCTTGTTAATGTGAAACAGTCAACACCTGGTGATGGGCCTTGTCTCCATCTTGATATGTATGGGAATGTTTATATTCTGGTCGCATCCTTGGTAAGCATGCAAAGTGTTAGAATTAGGAGTGAATGTGCAGTTTGACCGTGGTATGGTTGTGCAGTCTTTGCCTGTCAGATCACGCTTAGGGGCCTAATCTACAAAAATATGTGCATAGGCTCTTTTAAGACTGGAAAAAGACCTATTAGCCTTGATGTAGTCAAAATTGTGTGCTAGTTAGTAAGCCTTACCTAAGGCTTACCAGTGTAAGATGCATCTATACAGATCTGTGTTTTCATGCAGCTGTGGCTTTTGAGAGTTATCATGCAAATTATCTGACATCATGACACTCATTTCTTTGTGTGCATTTCAGTAAATGAGCTGTGATGAGACAGTTACTGTCAAATGTAACCTGTAGCCATGATGGTGAAATGGAAGTTCCAAGAAAACAAAGAGAGGCAGAGGGAAGTAAAAGGAAAATAAATGGAAGGAGTATAATTCTGACTCAGTTTTTCCTAACCTGTTCTGCCAGAAGGCTTCAAGACCTTTTGGAGTTCTGCACAGATATAATTTGTTTCCACTGAACCCTTGAAAGAATCTTTTTAAATAGGTCAAATACTGTTTCCTTGCTTTAAAGTTGTATGTCTCTCACTATTTATGAAACCGTAAGCAACCTTGACAACAAACGAACTGATCTGAGTTGCTGAAAATATGCAGTCATGAGGGTTTATTTTTGCATATGGTTCTATTGTCTTTCAGTATTTAGTGTGGTGTTTTCACATGCGTTGGGGAAGGGAATAAATCCAGAAAATTTGGAATCAAGTTTACTTTTATAGAATAATAGAGGCTTTTACTTGGACAGGTACAAATATAATTTTTCTTGCTATTATTGCAAGCTGACATTATTTTCTGTTTGAAGCTCATCATGAAGCACACAGGGTTTTTTCCTTCTTTTTCTCTGCTTACTCATTGTTTTGTTTAATACATGCCTGAAATTCTTATTTAAAAAAAGAAAAAAAAATATTTTGCTTCCGTGTGCCCATGCAAGTAATGTAAAGTAGTTTTGGTGGCTGTAATTTGATTCTGTCACTTAAGGAAGTAGAACTTTACCTTTGTCAAGGTTACTTCACATTAGTTTCACGCTTACTTTCAGAAATAAATGTGCATTGATCTTCATACATGTCTGCTAATTTTCCTTTATTTGGGCAAAAGTTTATTGATGATCTAGATGAAATGGCTTTGACTTAAGAATTTTACCTAAGTATGTTTGCAATGCAAAATTAAAACTTTGCTAATTACATTTTTGATGTAACCATATAGTGGACACAGTCTTATACCTTATCTTATATAGTTTTGTTGCTAGTCAGTATGGAAAATAAAACTGCAACTCTGATGTGATCAAGGATTTTTCTAAGGAAAAGTCATTGCTCCCATTAGAAATGTAATATGCATTTGTCATTGGTGGTAACTTCCCATTGGGATGTTCTAAGCACACATGAAAAGTGGCTTTTTACTGCACAGTTTACTCTGATTTTGCAGTTAGTGTCAAGATCCTTTCTACCCTAAGCTCATGCCAAACTTACGTTTCAATTCTTAGCTTTGAAAATCATCTGGTATGTGATTTCAAAATGAAAGGGATGCTGTATTTCAGAGCTGGGTTGCCTTTGGCAAATGTGTTTCAAAGCCAGGTTTCTGGTGTCCATAGCAACCTGTGGGGACGGAGGAGAGGCTGTCGCTGGCTGGACCCAGATGGGGACCAACATGCAAATAGGAATTTGGAATTTGCTAAGTGAGAAAAGCACTTGAGGTTGAAGAAAGTAGTGGACCTGAGATGAGAGGCAACAGTGGACTGATTAAAGACGGTGAAGCAGAGGTCGTAAATGGGAAATGGGTTGATGCATTTGTGCTTAATAGAGCATACTAATTTTAAAAGACCTGAAAAACTATAACGAAATGTTGGTGAAAAGTACTGTCAGTTTTCCCATTTCCCTTTGTGTGATGGTATGTGCAGCAGATAATAGTGTTTCCCTGCTCTTGTTTCTTCCATTAGCTCATGGAAAACGTTTGTGCATATCTTTTATTTTGTATGCTTAAGTATATATATTGTAATCTCACCTCATATTTATCTTCTTCTCTACCCTGTTCTCCCATGAGCTCCTTATTTAATTCACTGCATAGACTTGCTTTTGAATATCTGTTGCAGAAGGTGGAAGAGCTGAGTGAATGAGATAGGACTGTATGAAGAAAGTGTGTGGTCCCACATAGGGGTTTTAAAATTGTGTTCTGGAGCATAGGTCTGTTTCCTTAGGAAAATTTTGAGAACTAGTAAATTTGCTTAGGTGTATGTCTAATGCAGTAGAGCATAAAGTATTGTTATGCTTGTGTATAAATTTATGGTAGATTATAATAAAATTTTATATACCTCATATCTTGTATACTGTACACACTGTGTGTCCTTCTGTTTCAGAAAGAACAGTGTGTAACTGGAAAGGGTAGAGAAGAGAACAGGATGGCTGGCCAGAGAATGGCTTTTGTGTAAGAAGTGATTGATTGGAGTAGGATTCTTTAGTTTTGAGTAAAGGTAAAGGTAACTGAAGGAAGATACAATATAGGCATCAAAATCAGGACTAATGTGAAAGGTGAAGATGACTTTGTTTACTGCCTCGTATAATTAAAAATCTGTGGATACCAAATATAATTAGCTGCATCAGGCTTAAATGAAAGGATGTATCTTCTACTGTGATGCATAACTAAGCTGTGGAACTCCTAGCTTCTAGGTGCTAAAAATTTACACAGATTCAAAAGTAATATTCATGGAAGAAGATTTGATGAACAGCTTTAAATCAAAGATTCTGTCTATGACTTCAGAAGTTCCTGATTCAAAAATCACTGAATATCTGGAGAAAATGCTTTATAAATATTGCTGTTAAATGACATATGCTTATTCTATTCCTATGTCCCTCCTTTACCATCCTAGTGATATTTGCTAATAGCCACAGATAAAATGCTGGACCAGATGGATCTTTGATCTCACATGTGGTGGCTATTTGTATGTACTAGTTATGATGGTGAGTGCTTTTAAAAAGCAGAGGAAGGAATCTGGTAATTCTGTATTCAGAGAACTGTTTCAGTAATGTACAGTTATTTAAAAAATGAAGCCACACATGAAGGAGAAAACAAATTTTAAGGGCTGCTTATAGAGACCCTTTTATTAGGTGTGTTCAAGGAATGCAACCAGATTTTTGTGAAACTAAATTTAATGTGTGATCATAGCATGAGCTGAGGTGGTGTGTTTTTTTTTTTTTTTTAAGAGAGTGGGGCAGCTGACTTAAGACTGAATGCTTTGTGAATTAAAGCTTAGAGTCCAGTGGATATTCTTGCTGGGTTTTTTAACAAAAAATGTATAAATTTATATGCTAGCTGTTGCTCTCCACGTAAAATATTTGCTGTGTGCTATTGGTTGTGTAGAGGCTTGTTCACCTGGCCTTAGCTAGCTATTAATACCTCTTTAGCAGTACCTTGGAAGAAATGTTTTTCTTGAAGAAAATAAAAGGAGTGCAACACTGATGCATGCTTTTAAGTGTTTTGATGTATAAAAAATATCTAGTGCATATCCTTTTGACCAATGGGCATCACATAATCTTAGTGTTCATTTGATCTTAAATTCCATGGAATAGTATTGCTAAATACTGTTGGGCATTTTATGATATTTTACCAAAGCAGTCCTTTGTTGATATCAGGTATATATAAAATGGCATTCCTTCATTTTGTGATCTTCTTACACCTCTTTCCCACCCCCCTCACCCCCACCCCCCACGTCAGAATGTCATGGTTGTCTCCTCAGTGTAAATTGAATGTATTGTGAAGTGTAGCCTGTGACTAATTGCCTCTTCCTGTCTCTGCTTATTAGCTGTCTGATGGTGATGTGGTTGCACCACTTTCTACACATGGCCTCATGGATATGGCATTGTGACACCCATATTAAAATACGCAAGGCTTAATTTCAAAAGGCATTTTGGGTTGGGAAGTTAGAGAGGTTATAAGCTAATATTGTGGCTGTTTTTACCCCTTTTATTTTAATGAATATTAGTTGGTAATTGAATAAGGTGTAGCTATTTCATGTTTTGATGTTCTAGAGGCTATTTCTTTTCAATTGTTCTCCAGTTTTGTTGAATTAATGTTACCCTACAGTTCAAGCAGTATGTTTGGAATATGGCTTACCAATTTTTTTTTTACCGAAAATGCATTTAAAGTTTGTTAAATATCGGTTCTACAAGTCAGTTTGGTGTATTAGTACCAGATTAAAATATTACGATGGCACACTGGCTTTTCAAGTTGCATGCACCCTTATCTCTCTAAACAATTTACCAAAATGAAACAAGTGCTGGACTGGTAATTCGTTATTGGCAAATGTGCAACTTACAGGGTATTGCAGAGAGAGTAACTGTGTGAATGTCTTAATTATTCATTGGTGTCTTGGTAGCTGTGAAATAGTTCTGTTGTGAAAATATTTTCTGTGGTCTTTATCCTTTTAAAGTAAAGAGATTCCCTCTTTCCTTCTCCCTCCTGCTTCCCAATAAAACTCCAAATACTGTCTTACAAAATGAGGTAATTTAGTTTGGTAACAGAAACTTGGTATTCTCATGGCTTTGTTTCATTATACTGATGATAATTTTACAAGACAAACAGGAAACACAAAGCGGTTTCTCTGTAAGGTTTCCTAAAATAATGAATGGAGTTAACCAAAACTTTGTGGGTAAATTTTTGAAACCTCAGATCACTCAAAGCCTAAAGCTTAGAGTACTGAGCACCACCTCCTTTGACAACTGTAAATTTTTAAGGTATCCAATTGAAAGTGTATGAAATTATTGGTCATTTTACCCACAAACTACAGATTTAGAATCTGGCAAACTTGTTGGAGTTTACTTAATTGGAACAAAGTATGTAGTGTAATATTTTACTAATGAAAATACTTGGTTCTTCACTAAAATTTTTTCATGCATGCACATGTTTTACAGCTATACAAGCATTTAGTGATGCTTCCTCTTTATTAATTTGTAAATTAATTTTTTCAAAATCTTATTTTTTAGGGGTTTATAAGAAGAAACAGGAACCTTTCTTAAGCTGAAGACAAAGTAAAAGAAAACCGTATCATGTGTTAGAATACTGAAGAGTGAAATTTCTTGGATTAGTATATTTCTGGATTGCACAGCAAAAGAAAGAAGAGGCTGAAAATGGGGAGGAAGAAAATACAGATCACAAGAATAATGGATGAACGGAACAGACAGGTGAGAAACAAGGAGTCTGCATGAACAAGTTCATCAGTAATCCTAAAAATTAATGGAAATTTTGAATGCATTCATCTTAATTTACTCTTCTAAAGCTGAGCTTTGTCTTCATGTATCTACAGATGGCATTACCAGAATACAAATAAGAAATATGTCTCAATGTTTTACTACTGTTTTAGGGGAAATTATTATTTATAAGTAATATCAATTACGACTTTAAATCAAAGTCACTGTAAAACCAGTATTCCTATATAAATGGTAGCCTAGTCTGTACTTCTAGTAGACTGGAGGACCGTGTTGAATAGACACCTTAATTGATCTGATAGCTACTAGGAACGCTTAGTAATGAAGATGGAGAAAGGAAGAGAAATTCAGAAAGGATGTAGTAAAAGTATTTGCTGCAGCCTCTGTGACAGAGGAGTTTGACATAGCTGTGGACAATGATCTAAAGTGTTTTGGATATAATAATGAATTTTGTTAACATGATTCTATTTAAAAACATTGATTTATATTCCTTGTAAGAGCTGTTTACTACAACAGTCTTTAAAAATTGTCAGTCAAAAGGGAAGAGTACTTGAAAGTGCACTGTTTTAGGGAAAGCTGCTTACTTGGTTGCTCTTGCCCTAATAAAGAGGTGTCCTGTGAACTTGAAAAGTATCAAAAGTTCATGACTGTACAGCAGTAGTGTTTACTCTTAACTTCTAAATTGCTACATGACATATGAAATAAAATTTTAATTGGATATTGAAATGTAGAGTGGGGTATCTGGAAGCTACCATTTTTAAGGAAAGGTATTGTAGGAATGACTTAGGATCTTTAAGAATAGTCATAGTGGGTCAGACCAAAGATGCTGCTAGGCCAGTATCTTTCATCCAATGATGGTCATAAGTAAATAAGCGTAGGATAGAGATGCATATTACAGTACTCTGTAACCCTCTTCTAGCTTCTAACTATTCTTAGCTCAGGGATTTCCTGAGCTGGATGTGGTTTCCCTATATTTAGTAACCATTAATGGATTTTTTTGTTTTCTCCACCCCCTGCCACTGAACTTATTCAGTTATCCTTTGAACCCTTACAAAGTTGCAGCATTTGCAGCATCTTTTGGCTAGGATTTCCTATAGGTCTATTACCTGTTGTTTCAAGAAACACCTTTTCATTTATGCTTAGTTGGGGTTCTGCTAGTTATTTAGCTCTTGTATGAAAAAGGCAGCAGTCACTCCCTATCTAGTCTGTCCATCTTGTTATTCTGTGGACCTCTGCCATGTTTTCTTATTTTCTCTTAAAATAACTTTTTCAGGCTGAAGCACCGTAGCTTACTTAGTTGTTTTAATACAGAATTTATTCCACACCTTTGACCACTGTCACTACTTTTCCCTAAACCTTCTTGAGTATTGCTACCTTATTTTTGGTGGCAGAGGGACCCAGAACTGCAGAGTGTTCAAGATGCAGGCAAAACATGCACTTGCATAGCGGTGTACTGATGTTTGTTCTCTGTTCCCTTCCTAGTATTTGATTTGCTTTTTTAACTTCCTCTGAGCACCAACTTGATGTTGGGGTAGCGTCAGAATTCCATGAGACTGTCTCGCTGCTGACATATCAACTCAGAGCCCATTGTTTTGTTTGTGAAATCAGGATTGTTCTTCTCCCTGTATCACTTTAAAGCAGTGTAAACTCTGAGAAGACTATATATAGCAAGAAAAGTATTATTGGCGTTTGGGAGAAAGCCAAGTATTGTGTTTGAACAGCTTTAATCACACAATGACTGTATGTTTGATGTCGATAAATGTCTTAAGTACATGTAGTAAAAGTAGATGAATTAATAACTTCAGTTCTTTCATATCTTGCTCTAGAACTTCAGGCATGTTGAAGAGGTGGAAATTGATCCCCCTCCCCCCTTTTTTAAACTTATTTGGAGTAAATTGGATAACCATGTTTTTGTTCTGCTTGAAATACAAATTTTGTTATACCCTGACTTTGGTGTGGTGGGTTTTTTTCCAGGGGGAATTGGTTGGGTGTTTTTTTGGATCTCCATCTCATTGTTCAGATTGCAACAATGGCGAGGAGGAGAATTAGTGCATTTGTATCAAATTTTAGCCCACTTGTACCATTGCTGTGACTGAAGCAAAATATGGGGATTAATTTCTAAGTTTTGTTTCTGGCTGGTCTTTGGCTAGTACTTCTCTTGGGCTTTTTAGTGACTAGGAAGAGGCTTTAAGCTCTAACTTAAAAATGGAATTAGGCTTGCCTTATCCTTTTTCTGTGGAAACTCTGAGATAACATACTGCATTTTGTTTTTAAAAGGTTTTAAAGAGATTAAATAGTTCTTGTTAGTGGAGCCAAATTCTTTGTGTAGAGGTATTGATGGTATTCTCTAACTCCACTGGTGTCCTGTGGTTTTGGTAGCTAGTATATAGAGTTTCAACATACTAAAATGTCCTGATGCACAGGATATTTATTAGGTATTAATTTACTTTTGAGAATTTCTTTCGTTGACCCAGGTAAGGAGGGCATTTAGGGGGGTTGTTTTGCCAAACGGAAAGTATAGTTCAGTTGTGTTCTGTCAGTTTTTCTATGGCATACATACCTGGTTAGTAGGTTACTCATGAACATGCGTATGGTGTCCTGTTTAGATGTTTAATATGATGCTTAGGTTTTTTTTGTTTGAAAATATGAGTAGAATGGGATAGAGCTTTGGCTGCAGAGCAAATTCATATAACTTGTGTGGGAAGAAAAGCTATTGTTTTATCAGAAGCATCTTATTTCTGATGGGATTGTATGTGAGCTCAAAACAGAATATGTAGACCATTACTCTGGGGGATTACAATTGTCATGAGACTGTCACTGTATTATTAATTAAGCAGTCTTATCTGTTTGAACGAGCTGTAGGACATTTATCTTCATTAGGCTGAAGAGAATAAAGTACAGTAAATTAGATATCAAAGGAGCTCAATCTTGCTGCCTTTGCTGTCTCCTTCTCGCCCTTTTTTGCTAAGCAGTATTAGAGTAGTGCTGAGGAAGCCGTTGGCCTGCAATAAAGATACATATTCTTGTTTTTAGTGTGGTCCTAAATGGCACACTAAATGGCAAGGAAAAAAATAGAGAAATTTGCAGAACTAATATTCTGCTTTCTGAGTTCTTAAATGAAAACTGAGTTTATAATAGTCTATGTGCATTAAAGTAAGGCTTGGACTCCAGTGGTAGTGGGGTTTGTGCTAAGCACTGTTCAAACACAAAGTGAAAAATCAATGCTAGCTGAGAATATCACAAGTAAAATAGCCTTACAAGAGGACAGAAAGGTAACATTTCAGTAGAGAAGTTAAGATTCCTTGCCCGGGATCATACAGGTCCTTGGTGGAACTAAGCCTTCAAGTCTTTTCATTTAATGACTTCTCAAAGTAATACAGCATACACACATCTTGTTTACAATGCCTTTTTCCTGACAAAAACTAAACAGTAGTATCTGTCTATATGTGCTCATACTTGGGTAATAATCTCTTAAGTGTCTTGTGATTGAAGTATCTAGAACAACAACAACAGCTACTTAAAAAACCCCACAGTTTCCCCAGATCCCCAGAGGAATCCAAAGAATTCTTAATGTCCCATCCAAGACAGGATAAATAAATCCCAAGTGTTCTGAAAGAAGACATGTGTAAAGTGATAGAACCGCTAGGAGACTTACACAAGATCTGTTTTTAAAAAGCAGCTGTTTTGTATTATATGTGGATAGTAAAATTTCCACCTGCACTTGGGAAAAGTACAGCCCCATGAAACCTACATTTGTACTTGGTCAACTTGTTGAATTGATAACTGAAAGTAAAATACTAACAGAAGATACATTAAGGTAAAGTCTGTCAGATTTTTTGGCATCTTGTCTCACTAATGTATTGTAATTGTTAAACAATAAGTAGCTAAAAAGATCTGCTTACCCTAGTTGAACCTTGAATGTGTTACAGCACTCTTACATAAAATTGTTTCAGAGAGAGTGCTGTATCTTAATGGAGCTTCTCACCAAATGTGCTTTAAAAAGGTTGAATAAAAAAGTTACGGTAAGTACTCACTTTTTATCTGAACACGGATTATTCAAGCCTCGCAAAAGGCTCTGTGATTAGTGGTCTTTAAACCCTAAGAAGTTTCTAAGTTAGAAACACTGCACAGGAACTTAGGTGGAACTATGGCTATCATAATATGCCCGACATTCCATATTCTCATCTTTCTAGGTCTTCTGTTTATTACCTCCATTCCTACTGTGGCTAAGTGTTAACAATCCAGGTTTTCAAAAATCATAGGCACGGTGCATTTTTGGGGGGAGGGGGCACATGTTAAAACAGGCAGTTTTTTGTTTGTTTCTTTTTAATGGATGTGGGTACTACTACGGTTTCTCTTCAGATCGTATAAATCTTTCGCCTTCTACTAAAGATTTCCGTGAAGAGGAACACAATTTTTTAGGGTCACAAAAACGATCAGGGGGATGGAACACCTCTCCTATGAAGAAAGGCTGAGAGAGTTGGGGCTGTTCAGCCTGGAGGAGAGAAGGCTTCGGGGAGACCTTATTGCAGCCTATCAGTACTTAAAGGGGGCTTATAAAAAAGATGGCGGCAGACTTTTTAGCAGGGCCTGTTGTGACAGGACAAGGGGGAATGGCTTTAAACTAAAGGGGGGTAGATTTAGACTAGGTATAAGGAAGAAATTTTTGACGCTGAGGGTGGTGAAACACTGGCCCAGGTTGCCCAGAGAGGTGGTGGATGCCCCATGCCTGGAAACATTCAAGGTCAGGTTGGACGGGGCTCTGAGCAACCCGATCTAGTGGAAGGGGTCCCTGCCTATGGCAGGGGGGTTGGACTAGATGACCTTTAGGGGTCCCTTCCAACCCACCCTATTCTAGGATTCTATGATACTATTTTACAGCTGGAGAGGCATCTCAGGTCCACAGTACCTTTGCAATCATTTGTGGTGGAAGAGCAAAGTGTGCACATACTGTTGTAATAATAGTTTTTGTCAGCATGCTATGTACATAATGTTTTTAGTATTTCTGTCTGCATCCCTCTGAGACCCTGTGGTGGGAAGGATAGTATATATTTTATATTATGGATAGTATTAAGAAAGTAATATGCATGAGATACTCATCTCTGGAAAAAATGCCTTGAGGTGTGTATACACAGAATTTTCCCATCCATCTTCCAAAAACTTGATGTACACCTAGGTAGTAATTAACATGTTAAACTATAGAAACCCATAAAACAGGTTTGATTGTTTCTTGTGTTTTACTTCATTCCATATCTTGGAAAAGTATTCTCACTATTGTCTGTTAAACATGTAGGGCATGTAGGTCACTCACCCGTCACAGAGGCGTATACTTTGAATTGTAATATGGGGGGGTGAATATGGCCATAGACAGAGGTGTTCCCCTCAACACTGAAGCTCAGATTGAAAGGCTAGATCTGAAAATAGCATCTTTATTTGAAAGGTCTCAGAACATTAACTTCATAGTAGTAGATTAAGTGCCTTTTTGAGACACTGAAGAGGATGTTTAGTAAAAATATTATCCTTGACGAAAAGCTGGTCTTAGCATTAGACCTGTGTTTGATTCAACTTGATGTCAAATACATTGATACCCTTATATCCTTAACTAACTGAAATCTTGTGAAAGGAATAATTTTTTAAACTTCTTTTTTCCATACTTGATGGTGATTTTTATAACTGTCTCTCCCCCTTCCCCGATAGGCAAATGCTCCTTTGTGATGGTCTGTAATGGTTTTATTTCCCCACAGCAGTTCTAATTGGACAGAATGATTGTTTCATGATGTTCCCAAGTGGCAGAAAACAGCTTAAAAGTATAAGTGAATTTGATTAGATGGTTTAATAGCAACAAAATAAGCATATTTCTTAGCTGTGCATAATTAGAAATCATAGAATCATAGTAACAGTGTTGCTTCCATCGATACTGCTGTTTTCTTTGATTTTTATTAGAATTAAGGTTGTGAGTAACTTGTAAACTAGTTATAGAATAACTGATCATCACAGAAGAAAATATTGTGATACCTGGAAAGTCAATGTTGGTTGAACAGAAGGAAATACGGTTAGAGGATCCTACAAACTTTAACTCTCCTTGGTAGTTATATACCAGTGGAAGAGGTGGGGGGCTGTAATTGTTTAGCTTAGTCTAATACAGAGCATTGGCCCTAAAAGTGGCACCCAAATATGATAAGCAGTTCTTCTTTTAAGCTTGTACACATGTTCAGTTATGTCGCTTGTTAGTAGGAATAAATAGTGTAGGCTCAATTGCTATATTCCTTGAGTGCTTGATTAGAGTCCTTCAAACCCTTGTCATGTGTTAAAGAATAACGACTTTTTTTTTTCTCCCCCTCCCCCCCCCCAGGTCACCTTTACAAAGAGGAAGTTTGGATTAATGAAGAAGGCGTATGAGTTGAGTGTACTCTGTGACTGTGAAATAGCACTCATCATTTTTAACAGCTCTAACAAACTCTTTCAGTATGCCAGCACTGATATGGACAAAGTTCTACTTAAATACACAGAATACAACGAGCCCCATGAAAGCAGAACCAACTCAGATATCGTTGAGGTAACAATTTGAAAAGACACATCAGTTTTCTTATCTACTTAATACTTCAAATATAGAGCAATGTAGAGTATTTTAAGATATTTTAAGCAAATGTATTTCATAACTTGAAAACCTTGTCATAAAATGTAAACTACTGCTTTTAGTCTGGTTTCTCTAAGGCAGTAAGTCATCTTTAAAGCCATGTTGTTTTCCCATCTGCCCTCCACCTCCTGCCAGTTTCTGGGAAACATGTTTGATTTCAACCACATTTGGCAATGGAAATAGAGGTGTGAAAGATGGTTGTTTTTGGGGGAGGAGGGAAGTGTTCAAGGTTTTAATGGAAAAAATCAATTGAGTGGAGAATAAGGTCCAAAGAGTGCCCTCAGCCTAAAAGACAATTATGGTTGGCCCCTCTTCTTTTCTGAGGTAATAGCCACTTTACCAGTCAAATGTTGCACAGGGATCGAATCAGCCACAGCCTGTGCTGCACCTTGTTCAGCCACAAAAAAAAAGTGAATCTATGGAGCAAATGAACTTTAATTAAATTTGTTGTCCAGTCACTCAGTGTCAGTTAAAACATAGCAGTAGAACGACTGCAGTTTCTGCAGTAATAGAATAGCATGAATATATTTACTCAAAAGGTATTGGTTTCGTCTACTTTTATTATGCTTGTGCTTTAAATAGAAACTCTTTCCAGTACATAATTTCTAAATTAGGTGCAGTAGAAATCAAGGATTTTCTTGGCAGTTGGAGCCTTTATGTACTGTAACTGCATTTCAGATAAGAGTCATGTCTCCAGTAGTCCTGTAAATAGACCAAAACAGGTGGCTGACTTAAGTGTTTCATTTAAATTCTGAAGTTGTCTTCTGAACAAATGCCTTGCTTTTTAGGAATGACTTAGGAATAGTGATTAGCCTTGTATAGCTGAAGAGTCTATTGCCAAGGGGATCACAGAGTACAGGGAGGATACTAGCTGATCTTGTAAATAAGTTTTCAACAAAAATCAGATGGACAAAATGGAGAAATAGACAAATGCCTTATATTTCTTTCTGAGAAGATTCTCTGCTAATTTGCCTACCACCTTTTATGATCAGAAAGAAAACCTCCCCAACTTATGTCTTCAGTGTTGAGTACTAATGAGAGGGATAATGCAAGTTTTGAAGAGCTGGAGGAGTATTACTTAGTCACTGGATAAGTATAAATAAGGGATAGCCACTGTAGAGGAAGGGAAAACCTAATTCTTTCAAGATGAGCTTTTGACTGAGAGAGATGTGAATTTGAGATAGGGATGCAAGCAAGTCAATTAGTGAGGCTGATCTTTGTTCTACATCTAAGGCCTCTTTGTGTTATGACTTGTGGTAATTGTGCTTCTTCACATCATGAGGACTAAGAACCTCTTCCAAAAAAACTTCTACACAAGGCTGCCTATAGTTTTTTTTTTTTGGGGGGGTGGGGTGTTTGTTGGTGGGTTTTTTTACCGGTGTCAAGCGTTTGACCCCTGGCAGCTACAAAAAAAGTGCAGTCAGTACCCAAGTGCATATATGGTTTCTTTTCTGGGGGAACATGCAAGGACTCATCTGCAGATTCTTTCTTATTTTCCTCTGTAAGTTTACTGTATTATACTAGTGTGGGATCTGGGACTTGACTCTCTTTTTTCAAACATAGTATAATTTAGGAGCGCATCTCCCAGTCTCTTCAGGTTAGCCCTGTGTGCTCTTTAGTCTGCTTGAAATGTTTTTGTTTTCTTTTTTAGTAAAAAGTTACTTAGTCAGAGAAGGGAGTGTATACCTTTTTGCAGGGAAAATATGTTCTTTAAGTTTATGGCTGTGTTCTGGATGGAAAAGTTAAGTTGGTAGGATGAAATATTTACAAGCTAAATATATGTAAGGTAGAGTGATGTTTTCTCTCTGGATTCCAGGGGAAAAAATTATGTGTACAGTATTTCAGAGAGAGATTCCGCAGTTTCATTTTTTGCAATTGATTGCATTTTGGATTTAATTTACAGATCTGTATGGTATGTACAGATTTACATACCATACTCTGCCTGTATGGTAACTTTGTAGTCTATTAGCTATTGTTCTTTAGGCAATTAAGAGATATCATTCATGGTTGGGTTTGGATGGTTTGCTTCCCACTGTAAGTAAATAATGTCTTTAATTTAGAAAAACATTTTTTTTCAGTGGAAAATTACCTAATTTTTTGCTTTACAACAGAGCTGAATTGGTTCAGTGGAGAATATGATGTGCTTTGGAGCAGATGCAATGACAGGTACAGCATAGATAGGGAGGAACATGGGAGAAGAGGTGTGATGGGGGAAGAGCAAGAGTATTTAAGCAGTAGCAAGTTGCCAGAAACTCACTGCTTCATGTAATTTCACCATTGACAGGTGCTTGTGGCATGACAGAGGTGAAGTTACAGCACCAGCGTTTTGGAAGTGTTCTGAAAGAACAATGTAAAATGGCTTCTCTTTATTGTGCCTATGTAGAAATACTATTTTAACAAATAAAAATTACAAAAAACCACCCTAAAAATCTGTCAAATACATACTAAACCAACTTAGAATAAGTAATTCCATTTTATGGAGTTACAGCTGATGTATATATCTTAGTTCACTTTTTAGTAATTCACTTGCCTCCTTGAATATGACAGATGGTATTTATTGTGATGTAGGCTCACCGTGAAACTAGTCTTGACCCACTGTGTCCCCGATACGCATGACAGGAGGGGTGTTTTTGCTGTGCTAGAAGGAAAGCTAATTCTACACAGCTCAGAAGCTGTGTAAGGGAAGAAACAGATCTACTGCTACGTATTTTCAGTATTGGGTAGATGGTAATGTTGTAAATGATTAAGATGAGACATCTTCCCCTTACAGTTGCCTCCTGTTCAATTTTGGCATAGGAATAGCTTTTATATGCCCAGAGCTTGGTATCTTCTGTTGCTGCTGGAACGCTTGTGTGAAAACATAGTAGGAGGGAGAGCACTGGTATCTTAAA
Organism: Pygoscelis adeliae; assembly: GCF_000699105.1. Taxonomy (NCBI): domain Eukaryota; kingdom Metazoa; phylum Chordata; class Aves; order Sphenisciformes; family Spheniscidae; genus Pygoscelis; species Pygoscelis adeliae. The sequence continues at coordinate 4,291,990 of NW_008824499.1, read as the reverse complement.
TGAATGCTAGAATTTTTTTTTATACATGCCCTTATGTCTTTCACTGTACATGTTATTGTAGATGTGAATGCTCTGTTGCTGCCCTGTACCTATTCTTTTTTTAATTTTTTGTCCCTTTTATGTGTTTTTGTTGGTCCCATTTTTCTTTTTAATTTTTGTTAATATTTCTTTGTCTGTTCCCCCCCCCCCCCCTTTTTTTTTTTCCTATTCAATTTTTTAACAGTCTACCTACCAATAAATTGTTGGCTGCTTTACCTATTTCTTGCCATGGGTTTTTGTTGTTGTAATTTTTTTCTTTTGTAGCTACTTGGTAACTAGTAACTGATATGGGTGTAAGGAATACGTTTTTTCAGCCATCTTGGCAGAATCACAGACTTTTGAATAGCTGGAATTAGAAGTTGAGTTTCGCTTTAATGTAAACTTAGTTTTCTAACTATCGGTAGTATACTTGGGGATGGTCCATTCCCTGCCATTTGGTACTTTTAAAATTCAGGGAGAAGATCTTGTAACAGATGGCTTGTAACCAGTTTTAACAGATAATTGGTGTGGCATTTCTGAGCTGGGACTCAACCTCTGTGATCTTCAACTCTTTTGCTGTTTGAATCTGTTTTACAGTTTTGGAAAAAAGAGGTGAATAGGGAAAACAGGATTGTTTGAAACACTCAATGTCTTCAGAACATACACAGGTCTGAAAAAACTTACTTGCTTATCAGCATCAGGTACGATTCGTCTAATGGGTTTTTTAGATTAATTTCTGCATCCCTCTGAAATATGGAAGGTCAACATAGTTGATGTTGGTGAAGACAGTGAAATTTTGCTTATGGTTGCTGATCTCCTGACCTTTTAGTAAAAGACATTTACTCAAGAGGTGGTAAGTGTAATATTTCCTGTAAGCCTCATGGAAGCAAAAAATGTACCCTCTGTTGAAATTCCAAAATAACCTTTTCCTATGATTTCAGAAATATAAATTACCATTCAAAATTCTTTGACGTTTCTTGCTCTTGGAGAACATGGTCCTTTTCACATCAGATGAGAGAGGTTTTGTTCTGTTGGTACAACAAGGTTTCATTCATATTATTTTTTTCATAGTTATCTGAGTGAAAGCTAGTGCTCTTGCACAGCTTAGATGGACTATATAGGGATATTGAAAAAAGTGAGGTTTTCATTCAGTGTGTGCTTTGAATTCTTGAAATATTAGGATCATGTATTTAGTTTCACAAAGCCGTAATGGCACAGTTGAAGATTGTTAGACCGAAGTACTATCTATGACTTGAAGGACTTGCTGTAGGTGTTACAGCATGTGATGCTTTAAAATTCATGGACTTTTTTTCTGTAACACATTATTCTTGGCAAGTAATTATTTTTCCTGAAGAAAGAAGTAGAGTACTTCTGCAGAGTAAAATGGGAAGAATTTCAGGTTTATCAGGATTCTGTATCCATATGGTCAACAGAATGTTTTAATGTATAAAAGACCATTTGAGACCTTGAGCGTTCATCCTTTCAGGCACTCATACTCAATCTTCTTTAGTGTAGGCGGTGTTAAGATTATTACAGATTCTCTACAAGGTAACACTTCCACGTTGAGTCCTTCTGTCCCTCAAGAGGGCCTCAGAAAGCAACAGTCATTCAGTTGTTCCCTCTCTTCCAGCCTTGCTTTTTCTGGGAGTCAAAGGCTGAAGACGGGCTCTTCTTGCCTGTTTAGCTTGACTTTTTATTTCTTTTACATGTTTTGATGTTCCTTTAGTGATACAGCAAAACAGGGTTTATTTAACCTACACTTGGCTGTGGGTGGGTGGGTTCTGCACGTTCCATCATATCACCTCATCAAACTGTGATTTGATTTTTAGGAGCCTGTCTAAAATGTGACCTACTTCACCAGTTGGCATCTGTGCCCATGAGAATTTTGGATAGGTATCAGTTAATGAGCCTCTTCTGTGCTGTATAGTTTAATGCTGTTTTCAGTATAGTATAACATGCTGTATAAGGCTTAGGTTATACCCCAGTTACTGACAGCTGTCCGTGAAATATGTAATAATCTGTAATAAAAATCATTACTAAAAAGTATAAAAAAACTGTCCTAAACAATACCCTGTAATTACTGTAAACATACTCAATCTTGTGAAAAGACTGCTGTATTAGAATAATCATAGTTGTTTCTTGGTTTCAGTTACAGCAGGTGATTTGGATGTTTGTATTAAATCTCTTAACATGGGAAACACTGACTCTAATAGGAAGTAATGTTTGTGATGGCTTGGTGTGATAGCGGTCATGTCATAGGTTTGACAGACACAAGACAGAAAGCAGGTAAATGTACCTGCTGTTACTTACAGTAGAGTAAGTAAGCCAGTTTAATCTTACAGAAGCTGTATTCAGTGCGTCATCTTGCATTAAAATACCAAATGGGCCCTCTGTTTTTCTGCCTCTTCACAAAATTTTTGCGAAGAGCTGCTATAGGAGCAATACGTGTTCTTTAGTCATAGACGTATGTAGTATCAGAGATGCAATTGTCAGTTCATAGCTTTGAGTAAGCACGTAGAGCTCATCTGCACGTGTAGAGCCTGGAGCATGAAGAAGCAGATGCATCTCCACAGCCAGATGGAGCATATGCCAAGAGACAAGTGTAACAGTGTATGGAGCGTAAACAGAAAAGTTGGTGTTGAAACACTATGTTTATAAACCAAAAGCTTTTTGGTTTTATTTTTTTTTATCCAGTTTTCTCCACCTCGCCAGCATTGCTTCTTTTCGAGGCCGTGGGTTACCAACATGTATTTTGAACTGTTATTGGTGTGTCATATACTATAGTAGTTTATTGACCATGGGATGTTATAGTATTTTGGTAGCGCTTGAATTGGTTCATAGCTTCTTTTTTTAAATTTGGGTGAACTGCATATGAAATTGAAGATCTGGGAATTGTATCTCAATATACATGGATACACACAAACAAAATTACATGAGAAAGATGTTCAGTTAATTGATCCTATTTCCTTCCTTGGTGGATACCTGGTGTATCCAATCTAGATATGCATTTGGCAAGCAATTTGGGCTTCCATATTTTGCTATTCAAAGCTAAAAAGTAAGATGGTGGAAATTGGATCACTTCCTTAAAAAAAAAATTATTTGAAATGTTTCATGAGAGAAGTTACTTGGTAAGTTTTTAAACAGTTTTAAAAAGGAAGAGAATGCTCTACAACCAGCTTCAGCTGAAAATGAAAACTGATGCTTAAGAGGTGACTAAAATCTCCAAATTTACATGAAATATCAACACAACTCTATAGAACTGAGGTAGTGCTGAGAGGCAATACCATGAATGTTGATTGTTAGACACACACTAGAGTTTGTAGGAAGGTTGACAATGCTGATTAGTTAACATTGTTTTGCATTCCTTCATATTTGATAGATGGAGAATTGCCAGAAGCGGGCTAGACTTACGGGGGAAAAAGAAAGAAAAAAGCAAAAAGCTTTGGGCTGATAGAAGAATACATATGAGTACTTTGAATAGTATTATCATGTGTTTTTGTTGTTTGGACCGCTTGCTTTGGTCTCCAAAAGGACCACACTGTGGAAATAAGCGGTACACATCTAAAAGAAGCAAGAAGCTTAAAAATGGTTTCAGTGAAATAAGGAAATGACTTTGTAATCTGCTCATGAGGCTGAGAAAATGTGGGCATTATTGGACTTGATTTGCTAAATGATTATGTAAATGTAATTATACTGCATATAACATTTCAAATAATTTGAGACGGCACACAAATGCCTTTGAGACATTTTAAGGATGTGACTGAGGAGGATTTGTGTATGGTTAAGGACTAAAATCTCACTTTGAGCTTACCTTAAAAAGAGAGAAAATGCATAAAAACTGAAGTGGTCTGGAATATGATTCATCAAAACATATATATATAAATATATGTGTGTGTATATATATGTATAGTAGCTTGAATTTTTTTTTTTCTAGTACAAGTGTTTACTATAAACCTGGCTTCTAAACAGGTTATGCTTTGGAGTTTTATTTCCCACTCAGGGTTCAGGAAGAAACAGCTTCCTTGAAAAGTTTAAAGTGTGGTCAAGGTAACAAATATTTATTTTGAATACAGTGACAGAAGACACCTGTGTATTTTGTGCCGAGTAGAACAGTTACCACTTACAATGGAGTCTGTCTCTGTTTCTTCCTCTTTTTTTCTTTTTTTCCTTCTAATTTGGGAGATTAAGTTCAACAGTTAATCCCCAAAGTTGTCTTTGAGCTGTTTACTGTTATCATTAATTTGTCCATTCTTGCGTTTGGTAATATTGTTCTAATTTAAAATATTCTTTTAATTCTTTCGCTATGCTGAAATTGCTTTGGGCATACTAGTAACTAACGTTGACAAGCCTTTTTTTTTTTTTAAATTATAGATTGTTGGCGACTTTAAGAAAGCTGACAGCACTACTTTTTGTTCCTAGTTAATGTTATTTTGTGTTCCTTCATTTCTGATATATAAAGAATTGCCAGAGGTAGGGTAGACTTAATATTTTTTTTTTTTAACAGCTTTGGCTTGCCTGCAAATAATCTAAAGCTACACTTTTCTCATGTATAAACCAGTGATTAAATTTAGTGTGTTTAGGGTTAAGAACACTAGATTTCTTCTAACTTTTAAAACAGTGCTGCTGTTTTAAAGTTACCATGCTGTACTGGTATTCTGAATTTTGATGAATTCCAGCTTTAATCACTAATTAAAGCATATATATATATATATATATATGAATCCTAGAATAGTTTGGGTTGGAAGGGACCCCTAAAGGTCATCTAGTCCAACCTCCCTGCCGTGGGCAGGGACATCTTCAACTAGATCAGGTTGCTCAGAGCCCCGTCCAACCTGACCTTGAAT
>NW_008824499.1:4239788-4286367 GCF_000699105.1 Pygoscelis adeliae | reverse complement strand
TCATCTGCAAACTTGCTGAGGGTGCACTCGATCCCACTGTCTATGTCATTGATGAAGATATTAAACAGTACCGGTCCCAATACGGACCCCTGCAGGGTGCCACTCATCACCAATCTCCGTCTGGACATGGAGCCGTTCACCACTACCCTCTGGATGCGACCATCTAAGCAATTCCTCACCCACCGGACAGTCCACCCATCAAATCCATACCTCTCCAGTTTAGAGAGAAGGATGATGTGGGGGACCATGTCAAAGGCCTGACAGAGGTCCAGACAGATGACATCTGTAGCCCTTCCCGTGTCCACTGATGTAGTTACTCCATCATAGAAGGCCACTAGGTTGGTCAGGCAGGACCTGCCCTTGGTGAAGCCATGCTGGCTGTCTGGAATCACCTCCCTGTCTTCCATGTGCCTTAGCATAGCTTCCAGGAGGATCTGTTCCATGATCTTCCCAGGCACAGAGGTGAGACTGACTGGCCTGTAGTTCCCTGGGTCTTCCTTTTTTCCCTTTTTAAAAATGGGGGTTATGTTTCCCCTTTTCCAGTCAGTGGGAATGTCACTGGACTGCCATGACTTCTCAAATACGATGGATAGTGGCTTAGCAACTTTGGGGTAGTGGCATATGAAGTTTGTCTAGAATGCAGAAGAAAACTTTTGCTTTTGCTTGTTTTACTGTAGAAAACTTAGGCTGTTGTGCTTTTGAATGAGGCTTTACAATGTAAAACTTGCCATTAGGTGGAATCTGTAGTTTTTTTAGGTTATGGCTATTGTATTTCACATGTGTTTTCTATGAAAACTACCCTTGACTTTGGTGTATGTTCCAAATTAGCCGATAGTGGTACCATATTTACTCCACCCTTCCTCACAAATCTTTATGAAAATATAAATGTTGAACTGTAGAAGCTAAAATGTGTCAAATGTTCTAGACATTTGTGAAATAAAGATGCACTTTCAAGTGGAGTAACAGTGTATTGAGAGATTCTTTAAGGATCCATCTTGCATCTGGGACTCTTTGGCCCATGAAGATTTGTTGGCGTGATTCCTATGTCCTATACCTCTTACTTGCCATCCTCCTTTAGAAGCAAAGGGCGATTAAGGCTCCATGTTTATCTATTTGTTTGTAGTACAGACTTGGATAACACATTCCAAAGAATCAAAAATTAATGAAAGCAGTGTTTTGTTTTCTTTAATACTGCATATAGCTTTTATTCTTGGTGAATAACACATAAGTCTTACTTTCTTTGGAGACTGTTTTTAGTTTATTTAAATAGGTGCTGCTGGTCAGCTACATAAAAACAGTGACTCTCCTCTGTTATGAAGTCCTGTATTTATTTCCCAGCTGCGCAGGTGATGTTTTTCCAACTGATTCTGCAGTGTGTTTGGAGAATGTTTTTATTTTTGAAATTTATAGGGCAGACACACAAAGTCCAGTTCTCACACCCACTGCTCGGGAAACACATGTCAAAGATCCTGTTCTGGATTTAGCTGTTCTGGAGACATTGTGTTAAGTAGGATTGAAAATCGACTCCAAGAAAATCTGTAACAGCTCACTGCTTGTTAATGCTGGAGTTCATGCCGGCAGTCACACAAAGACATAATTATTTACTTGTATTAATAAGTTCTTCAAGCTGTGCTGGTCTCATGTATTTTGCAGCCTTTATGTTGCTGCAGAATTTGATGCTTTTGAAATTCTGTATTGACAGTTTAGATGAGTATATTTTTACTTTACAATTTCAAAGCGAGGACCATGGCATCTGTTAATCAAGAGTGAGTGACTTCACACAAGCTGTGCATGGAAAGAATAGACCCCAGAACATTGCATCTCCTGGGACTACAGTAAGATAAATAACTGTTCTTTCTGATGATACTCTTGATTTCAGTGGAGAGTTAATGTAACCCCAGCTTTTGACTTTCAAGCTCATGGGTTTGTTAGTGTCTTCAGCTGTCAACCCTGCCAATCTGCCAGGGATTAACTGTGTTGCAGAAGGGACAGCAGAAGTACTAGCTTCTTGATCATTGCAGTTCATCAACCAGTGTTTTAGAATGAACTGTCAAAAAGGAGGGAGAGTGTCATTTATAGGATGCTTCACACCTAGTTGCCTTTTGGAGCTCAGTATGCTTACATGCTATGTTTCTGTTGAGAAATTTCTAGTACTTTGCTTTTGAATAATCTTAATGTTTGGGCCTTAAACTGATGGTGCCTCTGCAGAACAGGGCTGGGGGCGTCTCCAGCCTCCAAGGAAAAAATGGTCTAGAACATCATACTGTCATAAAACCTCCCAGTCATGTAACCAACAAGTGGGTGTGATGAGATACTTCTGATCATTATGATGGAGTTTGTGGTTTGTTCATTGCCAGTGTTTTACTGCAAATAGTGTGACCTATCTAGGCTGCAACATTCTCAACACTCATCTGAACAAAGGACTTCATGTTGATCCTTTCACCTGGTAATTGTTTCATAACCTGAATAAGGAAAGTATTTATGGTGGTGGTTCTTGTGGTACAGACCTATGAATCTCCTAATAGCCCTTATTATATCATATCATACCATTCTTGTTCTTCGTAATACTTATAAATCAATACACATACAGTGTTAATGTCTTTTTGTGACTTACCAGTGCTAGTTATTACATCTTGTTAATGTCATATCAGTGACGTAATATTTCATGTGGGAGCTTACATGTCTGTAAGTTATAGTATAGACTATGGAATGCTAGTTAAGTTAGTTAAATTGGCAGTAGCGTGAATTTTAACATTTAAATAATGTTTTACTGGAATTATTTATCAGTTACTTTCAATAGGAAGTGAATAATATATTTTTAATTAAAAACTACCAAATTCATTGGGAATATTGTGAAGATTTTTTTAGATCAAGGCTCTTGCACGTTGTCCCACTGAAAGCTTTTCTAACTGTAACAAACCGATGCCATTTAAAGCCCTGCTCTTTTTTGCATTAACTTACAATTCAGTACTTGTTGAGTATAGTGACTTGTTAAAAAGGAAAAAAATCAAGCATGCCAGAACCAGTCTTTATCCAAATGTTGACATGAATTACACGATAGAGTAAAGCTGACTCATATTTCACTGTCCCTGATTCCCGTACAGTCTTTCTCTCTACCCTTCTAGGTCCCACCTAAAAAAAATCAAGCATGCCAGAGCCAGTCTTTATCCAATGTTGACATGAATTACACGATAGAGTAAAGCTGACTCATATTTCACTGTCCCTGATTCCCGTACAGTCTTTTCTCTCTACCTCTCTAGGTCCCACCTTTGATTTCCCACCCCCTTTTCAGGTTAGGTAAGGACAGTCTTCAAAGAGGTGGTTTGGCTTTTGATTAATTCACTGTAAGTGAAGGTTATGCAAGGAAAAACGTATTAAGTATATTCCTTTGACACATAACTGAGAAGTTCAGTATTCAAAACATGAGTTGTGACATACTTATAGGACTTCAAGACACAAAGCTGTAATGTTCTAATTATTTTAATTCGGTAAAAATAGAGATGTAACTGCTTGTATCGTACTTTATTTCTGGAGAGGTTCGCTGCTTCCTGTTGTACATGCTTATCTCAGTGTTTTCAAGTACCTGCTTTCAGCTGTCTTCTTCAACTTGGTTATTTTTTGGTTTCTTTGGTAAATATTCTGCAATAATGTTATGAACTGGGATAATGCTTGTATGTGTGTGCGCACACACACCACACCTGTTAGAGTGCACACATGTGCCCGCACATACTTGTAGGTATTTGTCCATACAGTTGGACACCTTTTTAGGTGAAATAAAATGGCAGTTCCATACCGATATTAAAGGTTATTGAAGCTTGTTGTGGTAGACCTTAGTGTAGCCAGTTCCCATAATGTTACATGTGAATGGTATTTTAACAGTTGTATAAATCCTTAGAATCCACTAAACGTTTTCTTTGGGAATAGTTGCTATTTGTGTTGTAATTGCTGTTTTGATAATACTAAGTTAACTTGAGTACCAAGACTTTGAAATAGTTTCTGATATCCTTTCCAATTTTCAAGCTGTAAGGAGAAATTCATGACAAGAAATGTTTGAAATAGCAATATTGCATAGGCAGGTAGACCAAAAGAAACCCATTTTTATATCATTAAATTATAATTGGAGTTTAGGAAATTTTTCTTGGCAAACTATGAGTAGGAGATAATAGTTTTACTAAAGACCTTCTAAAAGATTATGAAGGATATTATGCAGATGGATTGCTACACTTGGAAACTTTTCATGTTCCATATGGCTTATCTGCAATATACTGTTGCTGAAAGGAGGCATTCAGTTGGCTACTGCTGTTGCTGATTTATATTTTAACCATTGCAAGTATGTGAAGAGGTATGTATGGGAGGATGTGTATGTACATATATATGTTGTCACTTGAGTAAGGATTGAAAAAAGCATTTATGTACCATAAAATATCTCTTTGAACATTCTAACATAGAACTGTGTTTTGCTTGGGTTTACTGTTAATTTTGTTTGTTGCAGACTGCATTCCCTGAAAGGACTATAAAATATATTTAATTTATATGCTAAGGAATAGTTTCTGCTTCCTGAAGATGAACATCAATCTACTTTGTCTTTTGTTTTTAATAAAAAGATTGAATAAGATTGACTTAGCCTGGCAATTTGGTACTCTTTAATGGAAAAATCTAGTTGATGGTACTTTCTATAAAACAGGTAAAATGAAAACCTGCTCAGCGATATAAAATTTAATAATCTAGTAAGTTGTATGGGAACAAAGACAAATGCATCAAATACCAGACTTTGAGAGCTTGGCTTAGCTTTCACTGTGGAAACAGTATTATCAGTGCTAATGGATTACTAATAATTTTAAGTCTCAAGAAGTTAATTTAGGAATGAGCAATCCAGCTTGTTGGTAGGTCAGCAACTGCATTATAAAGTCCACAGTTTACAGATAGTGTTTCTCTAAAATCACACATACAAGTAAGCAGCTTCCCTTCCTATACCTTTTAGTCCAGTGCATTGTGTAATATTCTGGGGGTGAAGAGTGGATTTTATAGCCCATAAAATTGTTACTCTTTAGTAATTGCTTGTGGTTTATCTATTTAAGATACTGTTTCACAGCAAAGATGCTTCATGCTAGAATTTAAGTTTCATACCATATCATGTCTAAAAACCTTTTGTATGTGTTATTTTATATAAATGAGACTTTGAATCCTGAGTGCCATCTTTATCATATCTTGGAGGAATTTGACAGCTAGCTTTCATGTTTGGCAAGCCAGGGATACATGTTAAAATTTCCCAGATACTGGAAGTGCTCCAACATTTGAAACAAGACTGTGTCTTTTCTTAGAGTGGTATATAACAGGGACACTGATAAAATTTCAAATCATGAACATTTTTCATCTGTAAATGATGAATACCTTTGCCTAAAATTGAGCATAGCAGAGCATTGCTTAAAGGGCTCTTCCTTGTGTTTTATGGCCTAGTGCTAGGCAGGCTTATTTTTTTGTTTGTTTGTTTGTAAAACCCTGGAATAAGTAGTTAATCCTAAACCTCCTTTTTTTCCTAACATACTGTAATATTTGACCAAGAAATATAATCATTGTAGCAAACTTTGTTAAAATACCATACTCAGAATTTTTGATGTCTAGATATTTTTGCATAATATCAATTATTTACTTTTGAAATACCACTACTAATTGAGCACAAGTATGGAAAAATACTAAAGTAAGCTAAAAGTAGAGTATGTTAATTTTTCAGATTTTGCTTAGTATACATTATTTTGGTTGGGGAGTCTACCAGAAAGATTGGTGAGGCCTTGTTTTTTTAAGAAGTTAAGCTCTCCAAGTTGCTTAGCTCGTGGAAATGTTTGTCATAATCTAAATTGACCTCCTATGCATTCACTGAAGTTTTGAAAGCTGGGCACCACTCTGCTTTACTGTGCTGTTTTGGGATGGATATATTTGTGGCTATAATTAGAATGTGAAATTCTAACTGGTACCATAGCAAAATGTAATTGAAAATGTGTCGGGGATACTGAAAGGAGTAGTATTAGGGCTAAACTTAAGTAGCCTCCTAACTCAAAGGAAAGGAAAAAAGCTTCATAATGAAATTTGCAGATGCTTCAGTGGTTGAAGTTGAGAATATTAATAGAGCCTGAGGAAAATTTACAAAATTTGTGAACGTTACATAAAATAATCCAGTACATCTAACTACGAAAAAAGAAATTGAAGCCTACAGAAATAATGTTGATGAGCTTCAAACACAAAACAGCATTACTCAGTTGAATTATGTGGTTTTTCTTTGGCTGTTCACTTTTGATGTATATGCTGCACTTGGGATTCACTCCTGCTTCTATTTTAGACAGTGCTAAAATTTGTATACCCAGCACTGCAGGGTCAGGCTCTGACTTCGCAGAACTATGTTGTTACTTCAGAGAAAAGAAACAGAAATGATGATACTTCTGAAGCCAAACTGACCTGCAGGAAGTTTAATAACTATAAATAGCTTTCAGTGACTAAGAATACTCCTTGGATACTTGAATATGTTTTATATGTAATAGGGGAGAAATTACTATATGTAAAGGATGATACACCATAGTATTGTTCAGGGTGATGAAAGTGAAATATTTTGTGCTATAAAAGAAGAAAAATCCAGCCTGGTTTTTAGGCTCAACTTCTTGGCAACAGTATGTAACAGGAAGCAAATAATAAAGCAATTGTCATGCTTTCAGCATGACTCTTCGCTATATGTAAAGTCTGTAGTGATACATGTAGTTCTTGCCAGCTGAAGTCTCTGCCTGCTGTGGGAAGGGAGCTGAACTGCATTGAAGGAGTATGCCCTGTTTTCTCTCACTGGTGTTTCACATAAGAATGAAAACTGGGTGGGAGTCTGGTGCTGTGACTACTGTATTTGTCCTTCGTTTTGTGAATATCTCAGAAAAAAGGCTTTTTAAGTGGGATGCGATTATCAGTGGTGGCTGAGGCAATGGTTTGTTGCTGCCAGAAAGGACAGGCCATTTCTTCTGCCTACTTTGTATCTGTGGTGCTCAGCCCGTACATTGGAAAACCACCTTATTCCTGCTACAGTTGAAAACAAACCCAGCAAAAGTAAGTTAAATAAAGAATGGCCAAGGAGAATTTTCTGTCATTTTAGTGAAGAAAAAATGACTTATTGCAGGCTCAAGCAAACTTCAGATTTGGCGTAAGGGTGGTCTGTAGGATCCTGCGCTTTCTGTGGCAATAAGTTGTTGCTGTCAGTCAGTTTGTCAGACTGCTCCTACAGAGATTTCAGCAGTTCCTTAAAGCATGGTAAATAACCTTAAAGCATGGATCTCTATAATCATCTGCAGAGATGGAATGTGAGACTGATCCTGAAGGCTACAGTATGGCGAAATAGCTCTCGGTTAGCCTTGGATCTCTGTTTTAGGAATTATTTTTCTTTGTTCCTGAACACTGATAGGAAAGGCACTATTGCAGCCTGGGCTAATGGTACTGGCTTTTGCATTTTATTGGTGTGACTGCAACTTCACAATCTTTTGCTTCAATGATCTTATCGTTATTCCCATCATGGATGACAGAGTGATGCTCGGTCCTGTCCTTCCTGCACAGAGCTGTGTGAGCGCTTGGCGACTGCATTTGTGGGTGAGGAGCCTTTGGAATTTGGTGCAAGTGGCAGCAGTGTCCTCTCCCTCTCCACTATGGCATGGCAGCTCTCTAGAGCATCAGGAAACTGTTTAATTGGTTTTCCTTTTGATAACCATGGTGTACATGCCTGCTGGAGCAGCAGTAATATTTGGCAGTACTAGTAAATCCTTTCTGTAACTTCAGGCCTGAGGAATACTTACGCTTTTTTAAGTTACAATTTTTAAAAAAGTGTTTACTCCAAATTTGTGCTGCTTCACAGCTTTTCTGTGCTCTGACTGCAACAGCAGAAACAGAACTAGCCACAGGTTTTAAGTGAAAGGTTTGCCTTTTCCAAGGGAAATCACTTTTCATTTCAATCTTAGTCAAATTTTGGGTATGTTTTTCCTCATTATTTGGGATGAAATACCAACAAAAATTCTGTTTGGCCTGCTCCAATAATAAGTGCAAAAATAGAGCTGTTAATGTGGTACATAGTAGCATTGATAGCAACAACCATTTCCTTTTTGTGTAATATTACAAGAAACTCAACACTGAAAATTTTTTGAATGAACTGACACTTTTTTGCACTTCATAACACTCTTTACATATGAGGTCATCCTACTTTTTTGCTTTAAGGCAGAAAAATACTATTTCCTGAGGTGACAATGAACATAATCGAGTTCTCTACAGTTTTGCCAGAGCTGGTAAGGAGCCCAGATCACTAGTATCAGAAGTCTTGGCTTTTTAACCACACTCACTGAATGAGAGCATAAAACATGCTGATTGTGCTCTTTTAACCATTAGCAACATGTCCTTTCAGAGTCAGATATAAAAACCAGGATCTTTCATGGGGAGGTGGACAGTTGGGGGTTCTCACTTAACTTTATCTCTGGTAGCAGTAATCTGTGTTTATTAGTTTAAAGTTTCTGGTTTCCAGAACTGCTGATGACCGGTATATTGAGCCAGTGTAAGTTTGTGTGAGAGAAGCTGCGTGCAGCTGGGCTGGAAAAAGCCTTGGAGAAGGTGGTGACTTGGTATCACGCTGTGGAGACTCAGTGGGCTTAAAGCTCCTGCATTTCATGTTTGTCTGTTGGATTTTGTGGAAGGAAGCTTATACTAAGATAGTTAAACTGTGATGGTTGAATATCATCTTTGTTCCTTATGGGTCATAGAATAATTAACTTTACTGTATTTTTGTACTCTTTGGTATCTGTATTATTGGTTTCAGTAAAATTTATTTTGAATTCTAGAGATAAACTAATTATTTTTTTGTTGTTTTGCAAGAAGCCCTTCTGTTCCTTAGATGCTTCTTGCTAAGGCATGATTCTTTTCTTAAATTAGCAAAAATGCAGTGCAATTAAAAATTACGTTGCATATGTGTGGGGAAGTTCAGGAAAATATTGGGGCTCCTGTACCATGTGCTTGAATGTAATATTTAAACCTGTCATAGCTAGTCCAGCAGTTATCATACGATGTTTTCTAAGCTCTGCCATTCAAAAAAATTAAAATAAATTAATATTAAACTAATAGTTATCATATTTGCATATTTCAGTTTTACACAGTGGAACAAAAGCAGTTTAAAACTTTGGGGTCATTCTGCAATATCAAGATGACCACAGCTGTCTGCCACACTTGTATAGCAACTTTTCATGTCGCACAACTATGTCGTTGTGTTTGCCTGATTCTTTTAAAAAAAGATTTCATACCTGCCTTGGTTCCTCATAAATACTTTGCATTGTTTTCTGACAAAAATCATTACTTTTCTCTCATCAGTTAGTTGATCCAGTCCAATATCAATGCTGCACAATCTCAGTTACTGAAGGCACAATACAGTGCATTGGCAAACGTGTTAGAACAATTTGCAGTAATTTTGGCTAGGTCTTAGAGGAAGTGGAAAGTAATACAGATTAACTCAAAAGGCTACACATTCCCTTAGATGATCTGGAAAATAAGACAACGCCAGAAGGTAATTACAATAAGCATCCAATAGCAAAACTTGAAATTTTATGTTTTTTCCCTCTTGTTGTAGTAAGAAAATTTATGTTCTCTACTAGCCTCAACTGCAAAAATTCTGATTTTATTCTAAACACACTTGTGTATCACAGCAGAGAAATAAAACTCTATTCGTGTTGCACAAATATTACTTGGTCTCACTAATTTTTTTTCCTCCCATGCCCCCCCCCCATCTTCAGAGTTAATAAAATTTCAGTCTCCATGATAATACCTTGGAAGTAGCTCAGGGAGGGGGAGTTGTTTACATTAATCAGAGAAATAAATTTTAGCTATAGAGAATCTTGAGGGTGGAGTCAGCACTTGTTTATGGAGTTTGGCTTTCCTGTGTCCCCGCAGAGCGATTCCCAGTAATCATAGCCTTCCTTGTTTTCCCTTGAGCAAGGGCCTGTTATCGTGTTTCACGCTGTAGCCTGTGAGAAAGCTGAGGCTGGGCTGTCTTGTGTAGGCTTCGCCTGGCCGCGTGAACAGATTACAGCATTCCACTTGTTAGTACGAGCCACGGAGCAGAAATGTTTTACTGTTATGTTACTGGGCAATGATAAAGTTGGCGGTCTTTTTATGGTTAGGTCCTCAAAGTGGCAGTTCGTATTTTAGTGATAAGGAGACAGAGCTTTGGATATCAGACCC
Source organism: Pygoscelis adeliae (assembly GCF_000699105.1). Taxonomy (NCBI): domain Eukaryota; kingdom Metazoa; phylum Chordata; class Aves; order Sphenisciformes; family Spheniscidae; genus Pygoscelis; species Pygoscelis adeliae. The sequence continues at coordinate 4,276,131 of NW_008824499.1, read as the reverse complement.
AGACGTATTATCTGTAACAGTGAACTGTGGCTTAAATCCTTCCACAATGACAGGAACCCCATCTAGAGTGAAGGTTTCCAGAATCTTAAACAGGAGATACTGAGGCATTTTCCTTCCTCATGAGTCAAAGCAGAGTTAACCCCATTGTTATCAAAAATAACCAGTCGCCAAGAGGAAGGATGCATTTTTATATTTAAATAAATCTCTTCCTTCATATTAGAACTTTGAGTATAGTTTTCAGACAGATCCGGGAGGATGAATTAGCAGCATTACGCTTAAAAGCTTTCACTTGATTGTTTTAGAATATTGAAAGAAGCACTAATGAAACTCCCATGCTGCAATACTTAAAATTGCTCTAATATTTTTCTCAAAGGAGGTGAACTAGACAGCATGTGTATGTCTTGCAAGATCGATCTTTATAGTATCTAAATACAGCTTCTAGTCATGTCTTGGGCGCTGCATATGCATGTTGATGCTGAGCACCATGTAAAGACATATTTGGATTCTATTTACAGAATTCTGTGTGTTGCGGGGTTAAGTGTAATCCAGATTATACAGTGTTAACATTTTCCCTACTGATATCAAAGTGTAGAAGACTGGCAGGCTGACTTGTTAGGAAGGGCTGGGAGAGGGATAACAGGCTCCGACCTTGAGAGGCCGAACAGCCGGCCCTTGTATGGCCAAGTCCATATACGTGTCCAGCTGATTGGTTAGAGGAGCAGGATCAGTGCTGTGACAGGTGTTGGAGGAAGCTACACCTGTTTTCCCCATATGCTGATTTAGTGATTACATTTTTGTGGGAGTTCCAGATACTGTGTGGGATACGCGGAGCAAGCCAAGAAACTTGAGAAGGAATTACAGCTTATGGTGACCTGTGATATTAAAGAATTTCAGACGGCATAATTGAATTTTCAAGTACTGCTTTAAAACTGAAGTAGAAACAGTCAATATTTTGCATGTATATGAATAGTGAGAAAGTCTTGTGTGCTTTTTATTGGACTAAAATTTAGTAGATAGCACTTTAAGAAAAAATGTTGATGAATACTGTAGTCTAAACTAAAACATAGGGTTTTTTTATCAGAAATTCAGTGTGTTATGGAAACCTATAACTTCTATAGGAGAACAAATGCAATGTCAGCATGCAGATTTCAAATCTTTAGGATTTTTAGTGTAAAATTAGTAGAATATAAATAACTTCTCACAAAAAAACCACAACTCCCCTCCTGCCTGTATAATCCTACTGCTGTCTTATGTACTGCTAATGTGTACCAGTTTAAAAATTTATATTGCTTTCCTTTTGAAACTTTTTTAAAGCATTAAAGATTTTTCCATAGGTGACATTTTAAATCTTGGTTTGTTATAAATGAGAACTTGCAAAGGTAGATTTCTGATTGTGTAATAGGGTGAAAAAGAAAAACAACAAGGAATACAAATATCTCTTAAAATTTGGTCACAAGTGGTTTGCTAGTTTCACATCCTTTCTTTCAGCAGCTTATTTGTAATGCCTAGATCGTAGACAGGTTTGGGTTTTTTTCCAGGGGATGTTGATGTGAGTTCTCCATCAAAAACCAGGAAGTAGCCCAATAAAGCAGTTGCATCAAGTTAGTCTAAAGGAGCCTGAAAAAACTTACGTTTAGCAAACTAAGTCATTTTAGAGAGGGATTATGTAATTTCTGTTTATAATTTTTTTGCAGTTCTTGTTATCATGCAGGATGACAGAAGTGCAGGAAAATCCTGCATTATAAACTACTGAGACCAAGTGTTACATATATTGATGTACTGCAGTTGTTGAATTTGATTGAAAATTTTAGCAACTGTGTTTCTCAGAGTTTAACTGTATGCTCTTTAAAGTGTGAGTATTAAAACTGGGATGCTAAAATCAATTTATTAAAGATACAGTAAACTGGCTTTTAATTACCAGTGATGACATAACTTCTTTGCCATAGACTTGAATGTTGCTTGTATGTCAGGCAACTTTACTCCATCAGCCAGTACCTAAAAACGGTTTTGCATGGAACGCTGGAGAGATGAAGTGCGTGTAGGTTAAAGTTACCCATGAGATGGCTCCTGGGAGAGTCTGTGCCTCTGAATGAACCTTTTCTGTTTGTGTACTATGCCACTATTTTGAAAGACTAAGCCTGTCTGTTGAACAGTGAGTTTTGTCTGTGAAAGTTTCATGTAGTTTCAGTGGCTCTGAATGATTCAGTAGTATACAAAACTTCTTGGCAAGTTAGTATGATTTGTATGTGAATTTTCCAATTGTATTTCAGACCTTAAGAAAGAAAGGCCTTAATGGTTGTGAGAGCCCTGATGCTGACGATTACTTTGAGCACAGTCCACTATCGGAGGACAGATTCAGCAAACTAAATGAAGATAGTGATTTTATTTTCAAGCGAGGCCCTGTAAGTACTTTTACTTTATCTCTACTTTTTATTTGTTGATCCTTTTTATTAACTTCATTATTTAGGCTCTGAACAAGAAGGAACACAGAGGGTGCGACAGCCCGGACCCTGACACTTCATATGTGCTCACGCCACATACAGAAGAAAAATATAAAAAAATTAATGAAGAGTTTGATAATATGATGCGGAATCATAAAATCGCAGTGAGTACTAAAGTATGGTTTGTGCTTCTATTACGTGCATGAGAATTTTCACGGTGTTTGCTTACCACTGAATACCACTGCAAAGACAAGAGGATGCAATGGTTGATGAGGGAATCTCTCTCTCTCTCTCTCTCTCTCTGAGGAAAAATGAGATGCTGATACTTGATCTTGTTAAATTACACTTTACCTTAAAGAATAAGATTTATCTCTAGCTTCTCTTTTGCACACACAGTTTTTCATACCTTGTGAACATGAGGTAACATTTCTAAATTTCAGGAGCCTAGCTGTAATGCCTAATCCTACCTAAAATATTTTTATGAAGATAGATTTTGTTGTGGGAAGTAGGATAGTTTATTTACATCTTGTAGCTCTTTATCTGTCTGATCAAGATTTTACAATATGTTACAAGCAGACAAATAGAATTGGATTAATTTTGTCATCAAATCAGTGGAATTTATTTTGCTGAAGTCTGGATGTAGAAGGGTATTTAGATGTTTAAAGACTGGTGCACCATGGGAGCCTCAAAAGATTGGTGTCTTACTCATATTGAAATTCTAACAGAATCTTCCTTGGATACTGAAAGATCTTTGAAAATTTTGTCCCAGGTGCCTAACCCATTTGCAGCCATAAGTCACTGAATTGCTTTAGAAATGATATGGTCTTATCCCATAGTGTGATCAGAGGATAATTTTTCATTTTAGTGTTACCTAATTCAAAAATGAAACTGTCGTTTTCTGAACCCCATATATTTACTGGGCAGATTATTCATGTTCTCCTCAGTTTCATATATACACTTCAATTTTGGGGGTCTAAGGCAAAAAGAAGATTTAGTGGATAAGAACTCTTGGAAGAGAATTATTGGGCTCCAGAACTCGAGAAGTTTGGAGATAACAGTAGTGTAAATTTTGCATGTTTTTCATGGAGGTGTACATGATGACATTTAATTTCCATCTGCTAAAACCAGTTAGTGTTGAGTATTACAGGGGAATTATTTTCTAAGAAAACTAATACAGGGTTCTGCCACAGCCTTTTGAATTTTTTAACATTGCAAATTTGTAGCAATTAAAGTAAATGGACTGGCTAGGTTAATCAGCACAGACCCTAGGGTAATTGAGTAGTGTGTCCCCAAATGACTTGCTGATACTAGAAATTATTTCATTGTTCAGAGCAGTGAGGCCATCTCTGGGGACTTAACAGCAAACTGACAGTCATGACACTCAGCATCAGTTCTTTTAGCAAGTTCTTTATACTTGAATGAAGCCAGTATCTTTTGTTCCTGCTTGGTTTTGAAGCTTTTGATATCCAACATTTCTGTGTTGAGACATCTTCTTCAGGCCTCATCTTTCAGTATAACACAGCTAAATTGCTCTCCCTTAATTTTCTGTGGTCTTCATGAACAGCCTAGACTGTCTGTGTGGACATCAGTGTAAATAAAAAAGGCAACATTATTTTTTACCTCTGTAGTTCTGTATTTACAGCTTAAATTGGACCTGTTATGGTTCTATTTCCAGTACTTATGGGTCTGTATAAGAACATAGTTTCTTTTGTTCTAGTGCACTCATTACTGTCAAAGGATAGGAATGAGGCAAACCATGAAGAATTCGGTCATAACCAAATGAGTACCATAGATGGGCAGAGGCAGCCTTTATTGTAAGGTGTGGGGGAAAGCTGTCATTTATTAGTTCTATATTGAGAAACCTACAGAAGAAATGTTCCAACTACTTCTAGCATTGTTTTTAAGCATACTTTCAGGTATTTCAAGTTTAGTTTGAGTTACTAGATAGCACGCTGTTTAAAAACAACCTTCTTTTGCAGATATTAAAAAGTTTCTTGAAGTAGTTTCCCGTGAAAACAAATACCAATACAGCTTGTCATTAGTTAGATACTGTGAATGATTTGCTAGCATTACGTCGCTATGCTTCATTACTTTTTCCTTCTGTCTGTGCCAAAAATTGATAATTATTCTTAGGAATGCTTCAGTGGGGACACTGTCATTGGCTCTGACTAGTAAGAGATTTTTTTTCATGTAGAGAATGTATTATGCTCTTTTAAGTAGTATAGTTATTGTTGTATTTCTAACGTTATCAAAATTGTCATACAGAAGTATCATTCTAAGTAAATTTTAAGCTGCACATGCTAAAAGTGCATTGTTTTAAGTATACTTACTAGGTCATGAATGTTTGCCATCTGCATTTGACCTCTAAATCAAAACTGTTTATCTCTCTATTCTGTCAATAAATACTACCGAATTTTTACCCTTAAATTGTACCTGCCATGGTTTTGTTTCCAGTATTTGAGAGTTGTGAAAGAAAATAGTCCCTTTTGTTTCAGAAACTCATCACTGTCAAAGGATAGGAATGAGACAAAGGCCAAAGAAGTTAGTCATAACCAAATGAGTACCATAGATGGGCAGGCATCTAAGCTTTTGATTCAAATAGTTGTTGAATAACAAACATATATAGTTCAGAAAAATAGTTGCCTTTTAAATAATGCTGTAAAAATTAGAATTTAAAAAAATGAGGTTTGCAAAAAAGCAAGATGGAGTGGTTATTCAAGCAGCATTTTGTGGAACACAGCTCAGAATAATGACAAGTGAAATGTTTAAATTCAAATTACTGAACTTAGTGAATTTCTAAAGATCTGTTTACTATTTATAGTTTGAAAAAGAAAGCTTTAGAGATTAGTAGCAATATTTTGGCAAGGTTGTTAATAGAAAATGTTATTACTAACTTTTTCTTTTTTGTGTAATAACTGACTATGTTGTAATGTGCATGTTTATGCTTACATTTTGAAGGTGCAACAGTTCATTGATTTGTAGACATGTTTAGCTTGTCATTGCTTTGTAATAATCCAAATTAACTGTGATAAATTTGTTGTATTTCTGAGCTTGTGAATTTATATGAATATCTTCAGTTTTTTGTGTTTGAACTTTCAGTATTTCAGAAGTTTGAGTAATTCTTTTGGAACTGTATTTATATGATGTATAAGAGTTTAACACCATACTCTACAACAAATGGATGTTTTAAAATTGTATGCTTAATAGAGTTTAAAAACTAACATAATTAACTTTTTTTTAAACCTGAGTAATTCTTAGCAAACTTTAATGTGTATTTTTATGATGTACTATTTCTGCAAACATAGTTAATGCTAATGTTGTTGTCTTGTGTGTATTCCTTGTCATCTTTCCTCCAGCCTGGCTTGCCTGCTCAGAACTTCTCGATGTCGGTTACAGTTCCAGTGTCCAATCCCAACACGTTAACCTACAGTAACCCAGGGAGTTCCCTTGTATCCCCATCACTGGCTGCCAGTTCATCGTTAACAGACACGACCATGCTCTCTCCACCTCAGACCACCCTGCATCGGAACGTATCACCTGGGGCCCCTCAGAGACCACCAAGTACTGGCAATGCAGGTAAGATTTCAGTACTGTTGTGCTTTCCTTTTTTACCCTCTTTTTTTTTTTTTTTTAAAAAAAAAAAAAAAAAAAAAAAAAACACACAAACAACAACAAAAAAGTAACAAGTTCTTAATGTATCAGTGTGTTTTCTTTTTTTTAACAGCTTAAGTTTTGAAGTACAAAATGATATGATACTGTAATGAGAGCAAGTTAGTTTAATGCTCTGGTTTATTTTTATTAGGTGGTATGCTGGGGACAACTGACCTCACAGTGCCAAATGGAGCTGGTACCAGTCCAGTTGGTAAGTGCAGTATCATGTCTTTGTTGAAAAATAGTGTTGTGGTTTTAGTTTCACAGTTACTTAAAAGCAATTTTTTATTCTGACTCTTTTGAAAAAGTGGTTGTGGAAGAACAAAGATCATAATTTTCTTAGTTGCCTCGTAATTGTCAAGTCTTGTAAATTCTTATCAGGCATTTAACTTTTTACTGCCATGCCCTTTCCACTTCAGTAATATTTGCATTTTTTATTTTAGTGGTTTTCAGTAGTGGCATGCTGCTCTTGCTTTGTGTTTCTCTACAGGTGTAATTACAGCACCCTAATAGAGATCTTATGTTCGCCAAATTTCTTACTTGGTATGAAATTCACTGTGCTTAAACTACTACACTAAAGACAACTCGGCTGTTGTACTCAGCTTTATTCACAAGACCTGGATGTTTGATACTGGTTGTAGTGCCAATCAAAATGAGGAAAATACAGACTGTATTGTTGTATTGCCATGTGTATCTTGCTAATTATTTTCTAGCAGTTATACAAAGAAGGCAGTAAATCTTGGAAGCTGATAGCTAGGTTCTGTCTTAATTTTGGAAGATGATCAGAATTTCTCTCAAAAACAAATTAGAGATCTTGCTAAAAGTCAAATTCACAGTATTTTTTGGTCTTCAGTAAAAAGATATGATAGCACTTTTTCATTTAGATAATACTTTGTCTCCCCTAAACAAAATTTAGTACTCTGATAGACGGCAGGCAGCCACTGAAATTTATCACGCCGCAGAAAGGCAAAATAAATGACAGCTCACCCACTTCCTTCACGTTCTTCCATTCCTTGAGATGTCTTGGTAACTGAAGGTCAATTTTGGACATACACATAACTCTCCTTGGTATGTGTTCATAGCAAGGAATTAGAGAAGCAACTGTTGACCTTTCAGTATTTGCCCACTGGCTACTTAGTGTGGCAACTGGGAAAAAGTTATTTGAAGATAAAGTCAGGCAATTGAATTTATGAATAAAAAATGCTGCAACTACAAGGCTGAAAGCACAGGATTGACCTTCCACTCTTCATCCATTCTTTGGTTATGTGCAGCGAAGATATGAAATATTAAAGTGTGGTTTCCATCAGGTAAGCAAGATTTTAAATGGAGGAAGCTTCCTCAGTTGAAAAAAGATGACTGTTTTTAGAAACTGTGGAGGTCAGATGTTGATTTCCATAGTATTCCTCAAGTCAGACTAAATAAGTTTTTACTATCAAGCCATTTCAGGCCTCTTCTCCAAAATCAGGCTTTAGTAACAGCAGCCTCAGATTGAAGACTACTTCTTTCAATAAGCAAATAAAACAGTTGTTTACAGCAGCTGCTATAGAATATTAAACTGTAGAAATACCCAGTTACAGCAGCTTGGTGAACATATTTAATGAAGTAAAATGTTTTCCTTCTTGCGTTTATTAATAGTTTATGTGAAAAGTCAAAATGCATCGCTTATCTCTTACTTTCCAGAACATCGCACCCAAAATGTTATACATATACCCACTCATTTCTAGAAAGATTTTTCATATAAGTAAAGAGTTGTGGCTATACAAGAACAGTGGAATATCTATAAGAAATACGTCTAGCAAAACTCAAATATCTAGTTGATACCAGAATGCTAAGCCACAGAATACCCTAAGTTATCAGAGCTCCACTTTCTACTAGGATAATGGCATGGCTTCTTTTAAATACTGTCAGGTGCACTGTAACCATCTCAATTGCAACCAAAATCAAGAAACCATACATAACCAGATTGAGTAAATCTGCTAACTTGTCAATTTGAGCCTGACAGCTGCCATTGAAGTGTGTGTATCAAGTTAATTATGTCTTCAGAGAACAACGGTTTTAGTTTCTTGCTACATTTATTGTAGAATTCACTTTGAAAAAATATATTTTCTTCTTTTAGCTGTCAATCTTTTCTTTTAAACTTCTCAGGAATGGAGACTTCTGTGGATATAGTTGTGAAAGGTCATGTGTCAAATTTGCAGCTCACAATTGATAGGAGAGTTGTCAAAGATAAAGATGGAGTACTGGCATAGCCATATTCCCAGATATTCTCTTATAGACAAAGGAAAAACCCAAGTCTTACTTGACATTATGAAATTTTGAGCATTTGAGATTTTGTTCTCATTTCATTGAAATATACTTACACACCTTCATCTCTGAGTAAAAAGCAAGTAAAGGTTATCTTGCATAGTTGGGACCCAGTTCAAACAAAGATGTTGCATAAAATGGCTCATATTTAGTTCACGAGTCTTTTTCTCAAGTCCTGTGTAACTTGATTGGAATAGATATGATTTGCTTTAACAGTCAATCTGCCAACATAACAGTTTTTCTGTGGAAAATAACTTTGAGTAAAAATGTGTGTTGTAGCAAAGATTAGTAGGTGGTTTTTTTTATGTCCAGAACAAAAAATTGTGATAACTTTATAATACTGAGAGCTTATTTCACATGCAGCTGTCATAACTCTGAAAAAGCATTTTTATTTTGTAATATTTCTAAAATTTTACCCACCACATAAAAAACATTTGCTGAAAATTTTACTTGGCAAGTATATCAGTTTTGAGAGGGGAAAAATGTCTGGCATTATGACAGTGTTTGCTTTTGAGCTAATTTATTTTTTCTGTTAATTAGATCAAATGTTTTGGAGCTAGAATTTTCATGAAACTGTCGCCCATGGTCAGTGTTAAACCCCATTCAGTTTGTGGTGGGCATCTAATATGCTTCAAGAATCTCTTTATCACCAGGATGTGTACAACTTGCTATTTGTTGTCAGCATCATCTTGGCTTGAACACATGCTGCATGTCTATATAACTCCTTTCAAAAGGCTGTGGATTCTAATCAGACAAAGTATAGCCTCACTTGCTCTGAGTACCCAAATAAGGGGGAGAATTTCTTTGACTTTGAACTGAAAGGACTTGATGGATGGATCACCTTCAAATTTCTCATGAGGTCTGCTTCACTATGTTCCAGTAGATTCGGTATTATACCTTGAATCATCCAGAGACTGCCAATGAAGTGCACTTCCAGTGAAGTTGTCCCATCCTTGAGGACTCTGAGAATCAGAAAGGCTCAAAAGAATTACCCCTGTTACCCAATCTCTACTTTTTCTTCCATACCTTTCATGTATGGCATTGAGCTAGAACCATGCAAAGGACCTGAGCTGGTTTTCATTGCCAAGGCTGCATGAGAAGCGTAAACTCTGAGACCTTTCAACTAAGATGAGTTCCCTAAGTTCTTCCCAGTCCTAGGTGATTTTGAAGGAGTTGTTGGAAGTGGAGGCTCTTTATGATCTTGCAAGGACACAGTATTATCTGTCTATACAATTCTTTGTCAGTGAAGTAGCCCTTCTGGTCAGTAATGCAGACTATGGATCCATTTAATCTTCTGGGAAGTTATCTTCCCTCTTACAATTTTATCATCAGGAGAATGGATAAGAAAGATCTAGTCTTGAGTACTGAATTTTTCCTTTTTGCCCCAGAGCTGTATCTTCTCTAATGTCCTCGCTAATCTTCAGATTCTGAGAATGTGAAGTAACTGTAGGAATATTGAATTTCTTTGGAATAGAGCTGAAGGATATACCTGCTTGAAAAACTTGTGTCTTGAGCTATTGGATCTCTATGCCAAGCTAGATCATGTGTGATCTTTTATCCTGGCCTCAGGAAGGATTATGCAGAGGTGCAACTGACAGCTTGCATGCACCTGTAAACTGCTTGTATATTGCCAGAAAGGGATCAAGACAAAGAACTGTGAAAGGCCACACCTGTAAATGGTTCACTTTGTGTTGAGGGCTTGGCTGATTGGGAGAGCTTTTTCTGCGTGTCTGAGGATAAAAGAATCTTTCGGCTTGGTCTTTACAAGTCTGAGTCAAGTGGCTAATATGCTGCAATTCTTCAAAGTACACCGGAAGGCTTCAACAACAAAACAATTTTCTGTGCATACCTTTCTATTCATGTTGTTTTGTTTATTAAATGAGAGACACCCCAATGAGAAGTATCAAACTAACTCTGGGAAAAACATACCTCTTGCAGGAATTTTGCTTGAAACTGGATCGATGCTATCAGCCTCTTCCTTAAGAAAACAGACTTTCTTCTCCCTCCATCCCCACTCTCAAACTCACCAGCCTGGATCATCTGCATCAGCCAAAAACCTTGGCACTGTTGTTGTAGACAACCGCCTTAGGAAAGCAGCTGTAAACCTTGAGCATATTCCTACTTAAGGTTATGCGTTACTGGTGGTATTTCTAATCTGCTATACTTTCTCTTCAGTGTGACAGGTAGTATCTGTCACAGGTAGTCTTGCGCTAGACAGAGCTCCTCACTTCCTAGCTTGTATTGAAAGGGCTTTGACTTAAGAATGTGTGTTCTACTGGTGCTAAATGCAGTGGACAAAGGTTCTTGCTCTGTAATGTCAATAGAGTTGGCATAATGTTTTGCTTTGCTCTGATCTTTAAGATTACACAGATAAATAAAACAGTCAGTGTTTCATCCTTCTCCAAGGAAGAAGTTGAAGGATCTCTGAAGAACATGGAGAGCAGCCTATTTACTCTTAACAGCTTCCAAGTGCTCCTCAAGGAAAAGGAGTACTGAAAGTGGACTGCAGACCAGCTGTTTCACAGGGTGCAAGCTGAACCCTTTTCCTTTGCTAGACGTTGTCAGCACTTAACAAAGTTTGATCCATCCATCATCCTCTGATTAGATCAGCTCACAAGAAATGACTGGCTGAAATCAGCATGAAAAACATGCTGGTAGAAGAAAGCATTTGATATGGTGGTGTTTTTTGGTTTTTTTTGTTTTTTTTTTTAAATTGCAGCAATCTCTCCTTGGAAACCACCCATCACATGTGGTCAGTTCAGTCCCTGAACTACCCTTAGATTTCAGTTGAAACTTCATATATTGTTATGTATGTTCATTATCTTACCATAATTTCTGATTTACTAAGAGGTACAATACAATTCTGGTTAGAATTTGCCACATGTATAACAAATCATTAATCTCCCAGCTGGATTAAAGTATTGCAGCATACCTGTTTGTGTGAAGTCTCAACACTTACATAATGTCACCTTGCCCAGGATACACCACCACACATCCTCAGATGTTCTAAATTCTGTCGTCCATTCTTTACCATTCTTTACATTGGCTTTGTATAGATACATAGGAATCAACAAGTTCAGAAAGTAGAACTCTGATTTCATTAACTGTAAACTGCTTAGTTGACAAAAGACCTAAAAGGCATCCAGTTGCCACTGTTAATGTTTCACACAGTTGAATAACATTTAGATACAAAAGCACTATGTCTTGTTTTTAGGTTTGCTGCTGCATTCTGAATAATAACCCTGGTCTTGAAGAAGGCCCGTTTAAATTCTAAATATCCTTGAAAATTCTCTCCTTTTATGTAGCTTTAGGCAAAAAAAATTCTCCAGCAACCTGGGAAATGAGGGGTTTTTTTTCAGTTTTGTAACATGAGTAAGCATTCCCTTGACACTTAGTCATGTGTATTTCTTTTTGCTGCATTTTAATATCTAAAGTACTGCCTTAGAAGTATAAATCTTACGTTAGACATGTTTCAAAATCTTATATTACTGTAAAAGGTATATTTTAATTCTAATCATAGTGTTATCTGAAGTATTGATATGTAAAGATCAGTGCAAATACATTTATTTCAGCTTCTGTGAGATGTTACAGTAAATTCTTCCAAAGCTAGCAGAGAACTTAGGCTTTTTGAACTGATGGTAGAATCGGCAATGATTTCTGTGTGAAGCTGAAAATGGTATGGATGGCATATGCTGTTTTGTTTTGGGGTTTTTTTGTTTCCACTTAAAGCTGTCATACTCAACCAAAAAAAAGTAAATAAATTGAACAGCTAATGCACATAGAAATGCTATTGTTGTATTTATGTGCAATACGTTCCTTTCTCCCCCCTGCCCCAGGGTCCTACATGTAAATGTTTTTCTTCAATAGAATTTATCCGGTCTTCTGGATGCATAGTGAGTCGATGGCTTATTGCAAACACAATTTTCAGTTTACTTCTAATTATTTGACATTTGTTGGGTTGTATGATGTCATTTGAGACGTAAATATTTATTTACTACTGTTCTTATTTTTGCTTAATCTTATATTGCTTAGCTGCTTGTGCACAATTATTTTCTAAAACTGTGTATAACTGTTCAGTTTCTCCAAAGGTGAACCACAAAAAAAGATTAATGGCATCAATGACTATAATTTATTCCTTGAGTAGTAATAAGTACATGGAGTACTTTCCAGCCACGTGTTCATTGTTTCAGCTGATGTGATTTATATAGTGAAATAGGAGTCCGGCTCATGTAATTGAACGCTACATCTTGGGCTGCAGGACAATAAATGAGATTAAGCTGCATTACGTTTCTGAAGGCAGAATATACAGTTGGTAAAATGGGTGGGTTTTAACATTTAGCTTCAGAAAAGTTACTTCAAAAGTAAACATTTTCTGACTAAATGAGAAGTAGGCTGGTGTACGTTGGCAATGTTTGTTATCATAAAATCTAATTAAATTATGATTCATATAATTGAGAGCTTATAATCTTTGCATTAGTGTCTGTTTTCCAAAGAAGTGTTTCAAACATGCTTTCATAGTCTGTTTTAAAGAATTAGAGTTAAATAAAACTCTTACGATGGAAGTAAAAACAGTAGTCTAATTTTACATTTACATAGGATTTTATATTCTATTTCCATTTTTCAGTTTGATAGTGTTTTTAAACATAAATTGTCTTTGAGGGAGATCTACAGTGGGTGGGGTAGATACAATTTCTGTATTATACAAAATAGTAAGTAGAATTTATGGGGTTATTAAAGCCCCAGTTTGGCAAACTGCCGTATAGTTGCATCATCCTGTAATCATTATCTTTTCTGGCTCCTGACCTTACTCTAAGAAATACCATGCTTTTAGTTATCCTTTCACTCTTAACTTGTAATTTGCTTTTCTTATTAGATTATTAACAGGAAAAAAGGCTTTAGGTTTCATATTAAAAATGAATATTCTACAGTCTTATTGCAGCCCCAGCATGAGATTCCTCAAACAATCAATGTAGATACTCCAGTGTTTGCTAAATGTTCCATGCTTGCTATTTATAACAAAGGGCTGCTATTGGATGAATACCCATAGTATTGCACACTTATGACATTTTTTGTTTCTCCTGTTCTTAATATATTTTTTTCTAAACACTCATTTTAAGAAATGCTCAGCCTTTTGTCAGAACAAATGCTTTGACTCTGCTCTGCTGCTGAATGATACTGCGCAGAGAAGGCAATGGCAAGGAGTTTGTTGTTTTTGACAGCACCACTAAAAGCATGAAATGTTTCTGAAGGATTGGCAGAGCCTTGTAATAAGGGCTGCAGGAAATGACTGTGTTGGGTGTGGAAGAAAGACACTGTCCAGATTTAACACACGAGCTACTGAAATACTTGAAAACATAGGACAGGAAATGGTATCATAGGATAGACTAAAATGCTATACAGAACTCCATTGTTTATATAAAGTTATTGTTCTGAAGTTTAAATTTGACTCAGCACCACAGCTTTGGCGTATAAAAGGTAACGCTGACAGCCTAGTGAGTAATAAAATGCTATTATTATTAAAGCCCAGACTTGACTTTCTTATAACAGTAAGTTCTTTATGTTCTGGCATTTTTGCTGAAAATGGAAGATACTGTAACAATTTTTTAGATATAATTTGGTGAAAATTATGGTATTTTCTAATAATTTTTCCTCTCTCACATCTGTTTCCAAGTCCACTTAATTTTTACTCTGTCCACTGTGCAAGATTTCTCTTGCAATCTGATGCTATGTAGGCTAACTAATGTTTGCACTCATTTATAATGGATAGGTATTGATGCATAACTGTATTTAACAAAACCATGATTCTGTGAAAACTGTCTCACGGTTTCAGGAACCTTAGGCGTAGCACGGAACTCAATTTCTCTTTTTTAGCTGGTTGGTTTGTCTGTGTGACCTAGCTGTGGCTAGTTTTCTCCTAGCAGTCAAGAGTATATTTAGCTCTAGTATGTATTCTCAGCTCCAGCCCAACTTTTCAGCCGCTTCAACAAAATTTTATCACTAACCTAGAAGCATCCCAATAAATTCTGCTGTTTTCTGCTGAGGAGTGTAAATGCTTTTGCTTAATTACAAAATGAGTCTTTGCTGTGGTTTTCAATACAGAAGGAAGAATGCTGACATAAAAAGCTTTTTCTTCTTTCTGCTGTCTGTGTTCCTTCTTTCCCCCATAACTTCCAAGTTAAATGGTAGAATTATCAGAAAACGTATTCCCATACCTGCCCCCGCCACCCCCACCCCGGCTTCAGGAAGGTACTAAATTAGAATAACTGCTCCTTGCTCTGTTAACCTTGAAAAACTCAAGGGACTTATCAGATCATCCATGTATGGTCAGGCTTTTGGCACAGTAGGAAATACACAAAGAAAGTAAATCCAGAATTTGAAATCCTGGCTTTAAAGTTGTGAATTTACTGCTCATGCATATGTGAACAAGAATACTGTGGTTGCAAATTCCAGTAAGTTCTACCTACTTACAATTTTTTTCTTTAAAAATATTTAGCAATAACTTTGTTTCCAAAAGACCTTTATAAAACTCAGTAGAATATCTTCAGATCAGCACAAGAGCTTTGTTATAATTCTTACATTAATCTTTGCTTTTGCCATTTCTAAATTGATAAAACAATATGTAGGGTTCCATTTATGGTGGACAGGGAAAAGGTGAGGATTGCATTTGGCAGTTCCCCCACTACGTAACAAGGATCACAGGAGGAGGCTCCCTCATCAGCATCCTGGTGAATTCACACCTAGGTTCTCAACATACACTAGCTAAGTATCTTAGCAGTACCAGTCACCTTCATGAAGTGTTGTGCTGTTACTGAGCATGTTATTGCTGCTTCATTCTTGGTAAGCTTTTAAAGGCATTACAAATTTTGCTAAAGAAGGTAGAATGTGACACTGACAACTTTCTTATTTTAATTGCTTTTAGATTAATATGTACTTAATGTAATAAAATTGGTGGGCATAGGGGCCTATTCAAATTAGAATAATAATACAAAATTCATGCCAGTATGGTGCTACAGGCTATTAGAGAATTTCCCACACAGTGAACTTTGTGCAATAGACTTTTCCCTGAATTGTAACTATAAAGGCAGCTCTCAGAACTGCAATGCTAGTATAAACATAATCTTACTATGAATTGTATTTATTTATACACACACACAAAAGTTCTGTAGTGTGAACTATAGGGTTCCCTGTTGCGAAATTCCCCTCGCTTAACAACTTTTTTTCATTTGCAGCTAAATAAGGTGTGTATATTTTGGGAATTGTTGGTATAAATATGATAAAATCATTGGAATGTGGCTTTAATTTTTTTTTCCTGAGAAATATATTTTGGTTACCATGATTGGTGCTTTTGTCAGTACAGGAAAATAGAATACTAGGCACTAAACTGTTTTACTGTCTTGTTACTTTTTTCTAATGTCTTTTGAGTGTAAGCTAAGGCCTGTATCTTGAGCATATTCAGCTTTTGGAGATTTCAGTGCTGAAGCCAGGGACCTGTAGGCTTTGGCTTGTCTAATTCTACTTAGAATGAGTATCAGGAGTAAGGTAGAGAAAGACCTGTGTAAAATAAATTGACAGGCATAAACGACATGTATATCTGTGTCCAGAGATTGGAATGAATTTGAAGAGAAAGGATTTGTTGCTAAATGTAATAATCAGACAGTATATATTTTTGAGACTGAAATTCATTTTATTAGAGAATAGATGCTGGAGTCCTGCAGATCTTGAAGATGTTTGAAGAATACATTTTAGAAATAGAGACTTTAAGAGCTGATTTTTTTTTTTTTTTTTTTTTAATTCTCACAGGCAACAATTCAGTATATTTCATATTCTGGGGGTGGGGACGAAGTGGGGTTGTGCAAAAGCACACGCTTTTTTGCAAGCTTAGCCTGGAGGAACTTCAAAGGGCAAAATAAAAAAAACCACAACAGATGTTATTAGAAATCGTTCTTTGGCAATATGCTCTTCTCAGCATTTAAGCTGCCACAGTGTGCCCTTGAGGTGATACTACCTTTACATATTGATCTTCTGGTGAAAGTGCTTTCTGTTTGTTTGATCATTCGATACTGCACCTCTTGTGAGAAGTTTTTTATTGGAAGTTTTACAAAAGAAATATTGAGTAATTTGTACATGTGCACCAAAATTTTGTATTGCTACTTCTCTTCAGTATTACACTGTTTTTCCTCTTTCAGGAAATGGGTTTGTGAATTCTCGAGCTTCACCAAGTCTACTTGGAACTACTGGTGGTGGGAATGGCTTAGGGAAAGTCATGCCTACAAAGTCTCCACCTCCACCTGGAGGAGGTAATCTTGGAATGAACAATCGCAAACCCGACCTCCGTGTTGTCATACCACCCTCCAGCAAGGGTATGATGCCACCATTGGTAAGTTAAAACATTTGTTCTATGACTGGCTTTGTAAAAATGAAGTGTTCTGTCCGCATGCACAAGGAGAAATTACCTCATCTGTTTACCATAGGTTACAGTAATAGAAAGGTGTTTGTATTCTGAAATTTCCCTAATGTAAATCTAACTTATAAGTTGTAACCTTGGGAGAAGTTAAATTTTAAGGCACTTTTTAAAAAAAGTGTAAAATAGCAGTCTGACCTAAAGGCAGTTAGAGTGCAATCCTAGAGGCATAGATTGGGATTTTGTTGTTTTGATATGACATCTTGCTGACTTGGTACCAATAACTTTGCTGGTTTGGAGGATGTGGGTTTTAAAAAGGGTTATGCATTATTCTGTGGAGGAATGGCTGATCTTATTGGTGATGTGAACTGTATTAACGTGCCCTAAAGCACAGTTTGTATGTGTTTTTCCTGGGTCGTAATGGTTGTGGGATGCAAAACGTAGCTTCGGTGGTAATGATGGTCTGAGAGAAACACTTGTTTGATGTGGTGTGCTGGAATGCAACCTTGTGTGTCCTATGGTGGATGTCATGTCTTCAATGAAGGCATAAAAGAGTAATGAGGATCAGGCTCAGTCCCTATTTGTGTACTTTTCAATACTACTGTGCAGTTTGGCATGTTGGTAGTAATGTGTGCTATTCCAAATCTAGGCTGAACAAACAAGTTTCATGTCAGGCATGAGGCAACCACAGCACTGAGACCAGAACAGGTCTTTCAGGAAGAGTTACTCTATTTTTCCTTTAATTTGGTTGGCCAGATCCTTTGGTCTTAGTCTTTAACTGTCATGTAGAAATTTTAAACATCTATGTGTACGTTTTCTGTGTATGGAAGAATGAACCATAACCAAGAGGAGCAGGATATAAACAATACAAGTATTCTCTGTATAATTCTTATTTGTTTTTAAGATACCACAAGTGCTTACATTTGTTACTGGTATTCATAATGAATAATACAAAATTAATCCAAGTAACAAAAGCTGTAATTATCCTCAGAGTAATGATTCTTGCAGTTTTAGGTTTTTCTAGGAATGCTGAAGTGTAGAAGACATAGGAAATACACTGGCTGATTATTTAAGTGAAAATTAGGCTTTTAAATTAATTAGAAATAGCTACAAGAAGAGGATCTTGTTAATGCAGTTGTTCTAATGTTAGTAGTATACAGTGCCTATTTACTGTTGTGTTGTGAAGAACAACATAATATTCAATTTAGGTTTTGTCTGTCTTTTTGAGGAAATTGGGAGTAGAGATGCTGGGATGGTATGATGGTTGTATGTGAAAAATATTTTGTTACTGAGCTGGATGTTTATTGGATCAGTCCAGCCAGAAACTGCTGTGCTCCATATCTACATGTGTCGTCAATGTGTAGCTGTGTCCTTGGTTTTACTAAGCTCTTTCTGCACTAATTTTGCCAAAGCGTGTGTTCTTTCAGTGCAGTATTTTTTAATTGACCCGAATTATGTAAAGTATTATACTTCCCAGTAGTATTATTTACAGAACCAGGTGGCAAATTCACATTATTAATTAAAATAAATAAAATTCCTGAAGCACAAACATGACTTTTTCTTTCATTTTTGAAAGCAATGCTATTTTTAGTAACTGTGTTATCCCTCTTGTTTGCTGAGTACAGTCGGAGGAGGATGAATTGGAGTTGGTGAGTCTGGGCTACTGTTTGATGAGAGAGAGCAAGATGCTGAAAATGTCTTTTACTACAGTTTTTTAAACTGTAGTTTCATTACATATTTTAAATAATTCCAGTGTTCCCTTGATAGCAGACAAATACATTTGTTTTATCAAACTCAAAACATGACCAATTCAAGTCGAAAACACATCCAAAGCCTAGCGCTTTCCATTTGTAAACTTCTGGTTTTTTTCCTGAAAAATTTTCTGGTTTTCTTGGAGGGAACATTGGAAAAGAGCCTTACAGAGTAACTGTCCATGTGTATAGGATATTTACTGTCTTTTCTGTAAAATATAAACAACCACTTACCATCCTTTAAATTATTGGAATATTTTTAGAAAGTGGCTTCACTCATGAAGTTCTTCAGATTGTAACACAAGCCCTGTATTACTTCTCTTATTTTCAAGGAGATTACATCATTGCTGGTGAGGTCACCTTTTTGGAGTTTAGAATTATTTCATCCTGTGTGAGATTATCAAACCACAGGGGTGTTCCCTGTTTACCAAAAGGAATAGAGAATTGCAAATGAATAATTCTACCTTTTTCCAGTGGAAAGATACTCTGCTTTTGAAAGGAAACTCTTGGGATTTGTGTGTTCTCTATTTTTCCAAAAGGTTTTAACATTTGGCATTCTGTCTGGAAAATAACGTAAGGCTAAAATAATTTGTAACTTATTTTTAGAGCAATTTGCAAATTGTTTAGCTGCTGTAGCACAAACCACGCAGAAGATGCTGCATCATTGTAAAGATACACAAAGAAGTCTGCCTATTACATACCTTGATTTATTTTTGAACATGGACCTGTTGCTAATATGAGGCTCTAATTGCATGAAAGCATGGAAAATGTAGTGATTTAGATAAATTTCTTGATGAATGCATGCTGTTGGTTGATTTTTTTTTACCTTAAACATGAGCAATAGATTTACAAAAGTAAGTAAAGGGAAATGATTTTTTGAAAGTCAGTATTTAAGTTTTTAAGGTTTATTGGAATGACTTGAGGTTATAAACAGCTGTCATGCGTGCCCTTCCTACCTTTATAGAGGAGTGTCTGGTTTCCAGTGCAAGAAATAGAACTTTAATTAAATGTAAAAACACGTAATCAAAATCGTGTTGCAACTGGAATTATGCAAGAGCACTTGAGTTAAGGTATTCCTACCTGCTAAAAAGTGCTATGCTCTTTGCAGTGTGAAATAGTGCGACTTGCTGGAGGCGGGTTGGTTTATGGATACTATATGGAGCGTGGGCCCTCTAGTGGTTTTAAAAACTGGGCTCATCTGTTTGGGGAAGAAAGCTCACACAAAGAAAATGTAGTAGTGTCTTCCTCAAACGTGGTAAAGAAATATGAAGTACATCTGCAATGTTACGTCTCTTATTATGCTAATTTCTGATGCTAATTCCAGTCCTAGAAAGCAGTTCCAAATCATGTCTGTGAACATTCATTCTGTGTGGTTGGAACTGAGTACTGAATATGAAAAACAGTTAAGAACGGTAGCATAGCATGAAATAAAGATATTGAATTCTTCCTGTTACTGCTATCATTAGCACTGGTTTAAAAAAAAATAAAAAAATTCCTAAAAGTTGTCATAAATTTTTGGTTGAATCTCCAAGTACAACAAATATTAGACACATCTAAATATGTCTTAGTGTCTTTGTATGGCTGAGTGTTCAGGAATTGTATTCAGAAATAAATTACCTCAGAAAACTACCTTTATTAGCCACTCAAAATAAAAAAAAAAAAAAAAAAAGAAAACCCCATGGGGAAATCCTTTGGTCTGGATTGTTTCCCAGTATACTCCTCTAACTTTTCCATTATACAGTAATCCCAACTTTATAGGCTGCCATCCAAGAAAGCTTTGGAAAAAGGTCAATTTCTGACAGACACAAAAATCTGCTCTAATAACATATCTTTATGCCAGATAAACTTGGTCTAGTGGAGATTTTCAGAAGTACATAAGTGATTTAAAGGGATAAATTACACAGAAAATCAGTGTGACTTTCTCTGTGACTTAGGGCTTTGAAATCTGGGAGCTCTGAAGCAGAGTGGGTACATCTGCTGAACAAATGCCAAAGAGCCTCCAAATTCTTACGAGGCTCAAAGGTGGGCTTTTAACAGCAGCCAGACAAAACAGAGATCAGAAGCTGGTAGCCAGTGGAAGATTGTAGCTAATTTTAATGTGGTAGCTGTGGTATACTTTTTTCTTTAAATTGGAAAGATATAAGCCAAGGATTGATAGCCCTCGATTCATCTTCGCAAGTTTAAGCTTAGAATTGAATAGAGCCATGTTTCTGTGCCTGCTCATTCCATTATTATAAAGGGAATCATGCATTTTTTAATACTGCTCACTCTCTGAAGATCAGTGGAGAAAAAAAATTAAGTGCTGCAGATACTGAAATACTTGTATACCTGTCCAAAATAAGAAAAAAGTAGTAGTAGCTTCAGTCTTTCAAAGCTAGGAAAAGGAACTCTACCAAAGAGATGAAAACCTGCTACTTTCGTAGCAAATATTTTTTCAGACATAGAGGGGAGGCTTGCTTTAAAAACATATTTTCAGCAGTTTGAAATCTGGCTCCCTTAATCAGGATGGTTCTATAAGAATGTAGAAATACAGGGTGTAGAGACTTCTACTTCCAGTATTTCTAAGACTTCTGTAGGTAAAACTAAGTATCTGTTGTTTAAAAATAAAAAATGTAGTATTTCCTGTTCTTGACAGTATCTGGCATGGCTAAATGGTGTTGAACTACATATTTTGAAGAAAGATTTAAAGTTGCCTCCATGAAAAGTAGTATGTTCTGTGTCAGAGCAGCTTTGCTGTCTGGTGGTATTCACCACAGTGTTTAATACAAGGTTTTCTAAACAGCAGATTTGGTTAAAGAGCTTAAATTAAGTGCTGTGTTTGCTACAGATGTTCATTCTGGTATATGGGAAAGACTGTTGTTAAAAAGCCACATCGTGCCTACAGTTAGAACAGATAATCTGAGACAATCTAGCTTAGCTATTTTTCCTGTCAAAAAGCACAGTCGCTCTGTGTGAACTCAAATGTCATTTGCTTTGAAACATATCTGCATTATAACAAGTACTCTCTCAGTTTCTCAGGAACCATGGGAACAGCAAGATTATTTTATCACTGAGGTCTTATCAACACAAATTTAGAAGATCTCTGTTCCTTTCAGGACAGGTGTAGTCAGCACAGTGTCAAAACTGGCAGCTAGAATTCTGAAAATTGGATAAACAGCTGGGAAGTGGGAGACTTTTCTGGTGGAACTGCACCTCACCATCTGCACTAAAACCTCTTTAAAAATTAAGACTAAAAACTCTAAAATCACTTAAGAACTTCTGAGAATTATTGTGTATATCCCTAAGAAATTGCATTTATTTTTATGTCCTACAACTCTAACACTATTGAAATCTGCATGCATGGGAAGCGGACCAGTGAGCCTTAATTTTTCATTTCCATTTGCTAAGATCATTTTGGTTGTCTTGAAATGTTTTGGCTTGTTTAGAAAATCTATCCTGACAAAAGGGCTGTACTTGTAACTAAAAAATAAAGCAAAGAAACCCATTTTAATTGAATGCTATTTTTATATTAGCACTTGATTTTCCATTGTTCTGATATCACAAGACATGTTGTTATTTTTAATCATTTATAGAATACCCAAAGGATAAGTAGTTCTCAGTCTACACAGCCTCTTGCTACCCCTGTGGTGTCTGTGACAACTCCAAGCTTGCCTCCACAGGGATTGGTGTATTCGGCCATGCCTACAGCCTACAACACTGGTAAGCATTGTTTTTAATAAGTGGCTTGATCTGTCGGATGTACAAGGCTTTTGTGATTCATAAGCCCAGAAAATTTGCATTTCTGTGACACTTCACTTTATTTTCCTATTCAGTTCAAATGAAGGCTCTTACCATCAAAAATGAGCCTTTAGCTTGTAAAACGTGTAAATGTTGAGACATCAGGAAGAAGCTTTCAGTCAGTCAGGTTGCACACAGCTGAATAGAGAGACACACAATAAAATGGATTGCTTATAGCAGTAGCATTCAAGCTTTCCATCTGAGAACTGAAATGCCTCACGTTTAAGCAATAGTTGATACTGCAGAGCATATTGTCCCTTTTGTTCTGCTCTGCTCAGTTCCAGCAGCAGGAGGGAATCGGACTCCACTGGGGCTTTCAATTTACAAAAAAGTCCAGATAGGGTCTTCTCTTCAGCAGTTTTATCGAGAGTCAGGTGGGGACTCATGGGAAGGCATTGTCAGCATTTCACCACTGCGAGTCTCCATTATCTGAAGGACCTTAAAACTACTTTTTATCCAAGATGGGTGTGATGCAAGGAATTTGGAGATATAAGTGATAATTGGTTTGCTGGTTTGGAAAGCAGTTCATGATGTGGTGCCTCCTACTTTGTCTCCATACTGATAGAGATAATTTTGACTTCCAATCTCAAGGTTCTCTATTTGTTACAGACCTTGTATGTAATCAGTAAAGGAATTTTTGTAATCATTTCCTTGAAAGGCTGCAGCCTTGATGGCATCAGGTTGATTACCATTGATCTGTGATGCATAATTTAATTTTCAAATGCACCTGCAGAGAAACTACATTGCAGATAAGTGTCAATAAATTTTGTAAGTCAGAGTTAAAATAACTATCGGTAAAAACTAAAAAGGAAAGCAAAGGAAGTAATTCCCCAGTTCGCTGTTCTTTTTAGATGAAGTCTAGTTAAGACATTCAAATCTAAGTGCTATAATTTGTTAAAACAGGAATTTCTGAACTGGGGACCACTGTGTCGGCAATGTTTGTCTTATTTGGTAGACTTTGAAATTCTAAAAAAATAAAATCTTGCTTCTCTCTTCTGCAATGATCGCTCTTAGGAACTGAGCTACACTTAAAGAGCTTCCCTTTATAGCTGATCAGCTCTGGCTCTCTGGCTAGACAGAAGGGCTTGAGAGTATTATTGTTGTCTTTCTATGAATCTAGGAAGATCCACCTCTCCAGTAGAAGAGATTCCCCAGTAGCATCTCTTCCCTTGACCTGTATCGCCTTTGGCTGTACATAAATAGTTGGCAGGCATGAGATGCTCAGGAAGCTGGGAGGCAGTGGAGGACATACTAGGAAGGAATAAATAGCTTTTCCTTAAGGAGCTGCGGTATTGGGTTTATATGGCAAGGCTTTGGTAGTGGTGGGGGGGAAGGAGGACGGGGACACACACGTCCTGCAGGGATGGCTTCTCTGGGGCAGCTCCTGATCTGTTCTTAATGTCAGACAGAGCGTGTTTCAGACGGCTGCAAAATGTACTTGCTCCTGCCCGAAGCTGAGCCCATCAGCAATGCTGGTGGCACCTCTGTGATAATATATTTAAGAAAGGGTAAAAAAACGCTGCGCTGGTCTATTGTCAATGACCTAATGTTCTTACTCTTGTGCAAAGGTCAGGACAAATCCAAAAAAACCTTCAAGGTTTGTAGAAAATGGGTAAAACCTGAGTGATATCGAGGTTTTGTAATTTTCTTTGTTTTCTGCAAGGAGGGGCGCCATCAGGAGTATATAATGTTGGAAGATGGAATAACAGAGTAGCCATTCGTTCATGATATTTTTCCCAACAAAAAAAGATGCGATTTTATACATTTTCTTCTGCTTTTTTTAGCTTTGAAAGTCTTCACTACAGTTTTTAGTTTCGACTTGTAACATCTTCCAGCCAAGCAACTCACATCTTTTTGTATTTATCTTTTTTATATTAATGGACTCATTAACTGACATTTACTACCCTTCAGCTCCTTTCTGGGTTTGCCTCAGAGGCAATGCCCCCAAGCAGTTATTGGCATGCATGAGGTTTGCATTTTGAGAGGGACTGTTTAGTCATCAGCAACAGTAAATATTTATACTGTGGTAGCACCCAACTAAATTGTTGAACATTTATGCAAATAATCGCTACCCTGAGGGTGGTTAAAGTCTAAAGAAATGAATGAAAGAGAAGATGAGGTTGCAATAACAGTATAATGAGCAGACTGAAGAATTGTGCTTGGTGACTTGTTTTGGATTATAAGCTTAAGTATGAATTTGCTGGACATATGGATCTTGGTTTGATACTTGCCACAAAGATTTTTTTATATATTGCATTTAATAGCTGTTTAAAGTAAGCATGTAGTTCTGGTCCTTGCTCAGAAGACCCACGTTGAGTTTTACCTCTCACCTAACAAATCCCTTCATTTTCTCCTGCAGTTTGACATTGTTTCGGGAAGCAGTGTTGTGTGCATCCCTCATCCAGAACTTACAAGCTGATGGCTAAAACAGGCTTTTTGGGAGAGAGAGACTGTAGTCTGAATCTCAGGAAGCAGCATTGAAACTGGTGTCCTATGCAATGGACAAGTGCTGTTATCACTGGGATACAATTTTAAAATCCAGTCGATTTCCTTTGATAATGCAATAATTTGTGAAAAGCTTTTAGCCTTCAGTGTTTTTCAGACACTTTAAAATTGTTTCAATTAGATTGAGCCTTTCAGGGGATCTGCAAAAAGAAATTTGATGTTGAAACCAGATTGTTATCTGGGTACTCTCAGGGTAGTCACCGCTTATGTAGCAATTTCAGTTTTGCAGTGCAAGGACTAAGATAAATTTTAGATACTTAAATTGTTTTTCTGGATTGATAGGGTTTTTTTCAGGGCTGGAAAGGATAGATTCAGTTCTTAGATCCTTAATTAAAATGTTCGATATCAGTTTTGCACAAATATACTATTGTATATAATTTGTTTTGCTGCAGAAATATTCTTTCTGCAGATTGCTGGAGGAAGAGCCAGAAGGAACTGAGTTACTTGTTCTAAAACAGTGTAGGCATTTTTAAAAATATTCAAAAAACGCAGAGATCAGTTAAATAGTAACTTCCACTTGACAGAGCATATCTAGCCATACCTTATATTACTGGCTCTAGGTCAGTTATTCTGCAAAGGCACAAACTTCAAAGGTATCTTGTTGTTAGGGTCGCAGCAGTAATGGTTTCCGTCACGTAGAAGGCACTCTTGTGTCTGAACAACTTTTCCGTCTTGCATCAGGCCACTCATGTATAGAAACTGGTGTCCTGCTTTTATTGCTAACAGATATATGATTATTTAGGGAAATGATAATGCAGCTAATTGTGTGTGTACTCTTTGGAAAAGTATCTCCTCAAACCCCTGTCATCAGACATGTTCTGTCTTAAAGTACCAGAAGTTAATTGTCCATTACCATAAAAGCTACGATTGTCAAGAAAAAATACATGGAAACTGAATTCCTATAAACATTTTCTTCAGGTCTGCTCTTTCAGAAAACCCATTGGCACAGAATAGCACATCCATCTCAAGTGTTTACATGTACTACACTTGCACGTTGCCATAGGTCTGGCTGCTTTGAAGGTTGAGTGCATGTCCTAGTCATTGGAGGGTTGGATTTTTTTTTTCAGTTGTTTTAGTTTTTAGTTTAGTCTTGCAAAAGGGCTTTGGATTGATCAGCTGGGGAAAACTCTTTCTGAATCTGTGCAGGAACACTTGTGAGGGTTTTTCAGAGTTCCAATAAAAATGTCAACTGAGAAGAAATGAAACAAAAAGGAGGAGGCAGCTTAAGTAGCTTCGCTTGCTGGGGTGCAGCTGGGCTTCCCACGGTCTTCAGGAAGATTCTTGCAGTGATGCATATGCATCTCTGAAAAGGGCAATACCCTGCTGGCGCTGGGGTCTCCTTCCTTTGTAGGTTGTTAAAAGGGAAACCTAGAAGTTGTCCACAGCAAACCAGCCGGTGGATGGGAATGGGGAAATTGTTCAAGAAAGCTTATCTCAAGAGAGATAAATCATAATGGTGTTGTCATAAATACTTAAATTGTTGTCACAATACTTAAAAAACCAACCCAAAAAACAACCCCCCAAAAAAGGTAAAACCAAACATAAACAAAACACAAACCCTACTTAAGCAGAATTTTTGGTTCATCTGCTGGCAGTATAAAATAAGTTTGGCTGCTAGCATTTTGTTGCATTGTCAACAGACTAGAAATTATTTTAAGGAAGCTATATTACAGAATAATTAAAAGCAGAGAAGTGTTTGCGGCTTTGTTTTAAAACCTGAAAGAAAAACATGAGTGATAATGATAAAGTGAAAATAACTCCCCCTGTGCGAATGAAGTGAGAACTGTCTAAGCATTATAGCCTAGCCAAAACTAACAGCCGGTCGCTAAGTGTTGATTAGGAATATATTGTATTTTCTATTATCCATTTAAGTTGTATTTCTAAATTATAATTTTTTGTTCTAAATAAAGAGGTTTCTTTTGTTTATTTGAAACAGAGATGACAGTTTAATCAGACATAAAGTAACAAGTGAAGCTGTTGTGGGGAGAGGGAGAATGTAATGCGTTACAGTAGGACTGCACAAATGGAGTGGACAGAGGGGTCACCGAGGCTGCCAGTTGCAGTGACTGTGGTCGTACCATCCCTTAGGCATCCTGCCGCTGCCTGTGCCTCCCCACCCAGACTGCAGCTGCATGGTTGGTTTTGGATATAGGTTGTGGGACTACGAACTGCTTTGTAACATGAGCCCACCAAACGTTATCTGCGTCTCATCTGGCTAACTGCTGCCTCCCATCTGGGAACCGAACCAGAATCGGTATTTCTTTAGTGAAGTTCAGTGCAAGAAACACCGTTCCTCTCTAATGACTTGTATTAATTCTTCCCTTTTTGTTTCATTTTGAAATTTCCATGCAGACTAAAATTTTCAAAAATGCAAATACTTGTCTTACTGTAAGATGTATATATATTAAAAAAATGCATAAATATGTTGTACCTGTGGGTTCAGAAGAAGCTATATGAGACAGCAACATGTAGGAATTGAAAGTGGAATACAAAAAAAGGTCATTTGGAGACTTATGTCTTGTTAAGCTCCTCGTGAAGTTAGGAGGACTGCTCCCAGACTTCAAAGTTTTCATTGTTGGACTCCTTTGGGTCACTTGCCTTTATTTGTTTTGTGCAGAAAGCCTTTATATTTGTGTGCGCGTGTGTATCGCGTTTTTTTAAATGTATGTATGTGTACATATAAAAAAATCTGTAAACTACTTTCCTGTTTATTTGTTTTTCCCTCTTAGATTACTCCTTGACTAGTGCAGACCTGTCTGCCTTGCAGGGATTTAACTCCCCAGGAATGCTGTCTTTAGGGCAGGTATCTGCCTGGCAACAGCACCATCTCGGTCCAGCAGCCCTCAGCTCTCTTGTGTAAGTAAATCTGGTAACGTTACAGTACTGCACCCACTCGGGACCTTCTGCCACTTCAAGCTGAATAATCTGCGCTGGGGAATATTTAGCACAAGACCATTTTAATTTTGTGTCTGCTGGTGATGGTGCGTTGCCTTTCAAGTTTGCTCCTCGGCTGCAAAAGCATTCATGTTTCATGTTTTTTCAGTTAGTTCAGCATTCAAGCTGACAAGCTGTGTCCCTGCAGGGCCAGCCTCTTACGAAGGAGTCACCTGCACGATGAACTTAAATGTTTGGAAGTATTTCTGTTTGTTTTTTGACTTCCATAAATGCATTCAAACCTTTAATGCTTTTTTTCAGCTTTGTTTCTTCACTTCAGTAAGTTGCATTTACTTACATACTCATTTTGGGGCTGTTGATCAGCAAGACCACACCATCATGCAGACACATGAATTGTCACTTTCTTTTCCTTTCTCATGTTTTCTTATTTCTGCCTTTTGGTTTTCTTTTTCCCAGTACTGGCAGCCAGCTATCTCAGGGTTCGAATTTATCCATTAATACCAACCAAAACATCAACATAAAATCTGAACCAATTTCACCTCCCCGGGATCGTGTAACTCCCTCTGGGTTCCCGCAACAGCAGCCGCAGCCGCAGCAGCAGCAGTCGCGGCAGGAAATGGGTCGCTCTCCTGTCGACAGTCTCAGCAGCTCCAGCAGCTCCTACGATGGCAGCGATCGGGAAGACGCGAGAAGTGATTTCCATTCACCTGTCGTGCTGGGAAGGCCACCGAATTCCGAAGATAGAGAGAGTCCATCGGTAAAACGAATGAGGATGGACACATGGGTGACATAAACTTGCAGTGTTGCCTCTTCAGTTTTGCGCTCTCAGAATGAACTGTCCTGACATATCTAAATTTATAAATAAGGACGTGAAATAAGTCTATTTATATGTATATACATACATGCATATATATATCTCCACATGCATATATATGTGCTAGTGTGTGTAGCATACACAAAATCATCAGGCACTTACGACAAACTTCTTGTATAGCTGCAGATGTCCCATGGTAAAATGTAACAGAACAATCCTATAGGTATTGATCTAGTCTGGCACTTACCTGGACTTGTTGTTTTAATAATATAACCTGTTTTGCAAAGAAACGTTGTACCCGCATTATAATCCTACCACACTAGATTGCAGAAACCAAGAGGGCTCGCCTGTAGTAATGTCCCTGTGTGTTTTATTCAAGCTGTATGGTTACTCGTAGTTAAGAAATAATGCTTTGTAGCAGCAGAGCAGTAGAAAAGCAGGAAGAAGAAAGCAATACTGTACATAAAATGACCTTTATATTACCCAACCTGGCATGGGTCTCTATTGCAGAGGGTGCATGGAGAAGGGCTGATGCTGTAAGAGATAAAAAAAAAAAAAAAACAACAAAAAAACCCACAAAAACCCTGTTTTGCACGTGCAACAAAAATAGTGTATTGGGTCAAAGAAGTGATTTTTTTAATGAGTGAGAGAGAGACATAGAGAACTCGCATGAAATATTCAGAAAATATTAGCCTAGAAAATAGAACATTAACAAAATAAAATTAATATATTAAGTTATAATTGGAATATGTTTGACAAATTTGTTTTTACGTTCATACCTTTGAAAAATATAGAAACGGATTTTAGCTCATGTATATTTTATATTAAAGAAAACAATACCCTAATGAATTGAAGACTATATATAAAGTTATATACAGTACTTTTGAACACATTCTGCTATGAATTATTTATATAAGCCAAAGCTGTATGTTGTAGCTTTTTTGTAGAGTACAGTTTTATCTTATTTTGACTTTCTAGTTTTTGCTTTCAAAGATGAAAAGGAAAAACTTGCAGGCGGAACCTTGGGGGAAAAATAAGCCATGAACACTTATATGTAAATTTAAATTTGAGCCAAACTCTTTGTGTATATAGCATCCTAAATATATTATCACCTTTGGTGTAAGTACCTATGTATTGTACGTTCACCAGATTAAAAAGTATATTTTTGTGGATTGACGCCAACTTGAAAAAAGGCGAGGTCCTTATTAAGTAGAGTATTCACTGTTTAATATTTACTATTTTGTTAAATATACTGTACTTTCTTTGGATTTTAATTATTATTAATATTATTATCCAGATTTTTCAGAGGGTGTATAAAGGGGTTGTCCCCCTCACTGGTGGTGAATGTGTGCCGTTAAATTGTAATCTCTGTGCTGTATGGTTAAGCTTCATTATACATTTTATATATATGTATATAAATAGCAAAGTGGCAAAAAAAAATCCGGTGTTAAGTTCATCCTGCATAAATATAAAAAATCTGTTACGACGCATTTTAAGGCATCATTTTAAAACTGCCTCTTCCGAGGAGGGGGGGGAAAAAAAGAGTGGAAAAACTTGACCTAATTTCTCATGATAGGGAAATAACACATATCAGATGAGCACAAAAGGTTTTTTAAGTCGGCAAGTGGTTTGGGATAAAGCCTCAGAAATAAATTTGCTGTTCTTCTTTGCCGCTTCCATGAAATAGAGCGAGGAATCCGGAGGCCCATCGTGTCCCAACAGCTGGCTAGGAGAAGGCTTTGTTTCGTGCTTGGGTTGGGTAGCTCCATCTCACTTGCACAGTCTGGCTGTGTCGTGACAAGGACAGCAAGGGCAGTGTCATCTCTCCTCGTAACTTCTGGGTGACTAGAAGTAACTAGGTCGTCTTCTCCTGGTAACTTCAGACCAGTGGAGGGGGTAAAAGCCAGGTTTGAGCAGCAAAAAGGCTCGGGAGCCAAAAACTCAGTATACCGGCTTATACCAGCCCGGTTCGGTGGAGCCCATTTCCCGTTAGGGAGCGTTCTTGCCTGGCCGAAATCCGGTCTCCTTCCAGGGCCCTGCTATGCCCCTCATCTTTCTGCCCCTCTGAAGTGTTCGTTTGCACTGGGAACCAAATTTATTAGATGCAAATAAATCTTACTGCTGGTAGTTCTGGTTCTGGGGAGGAAACTACAGTGCTGTCTTAGTATCCAAACCCCTTTAAGTTATCCCTGATATTTATTAGATTTTTGCCTGGGCTTTAACTTTTTATTTTTTTGTAACTTAAAAAATCACTTACTCGATACTGTAATGAGGAAGTGTGAGAAACGGAAATCCACCGGGGACAGCTGTCTCCTCGGCTGCTTGCTTTAATGGGCGATTGAAGAACAAAGTCAGTATGTACAGCTTCCGAAGCCGATCTCTGGTCGTCATGGTAACTTTAAAAAATGTGCCGGTTTCAATCCGTTTCAGCCACTTACCTTTGGAAATTACTCTCCATTTACTGTAGTTAGTTACCGGTTTACCGAAGCGTAGAGGAAGATGAGACTCATTCTAATGGTGACCGAATTCACTTACCGCTTCAGAGAACCTTTTAATGCTCTGAGAAGTTACGTGATTTTTTTCATTATTTATGCACATAGATGAACTTTGCTGTACATCTGAGTGGGAGTTCTGCATTCACATTTACTGTCTATTTTCTTGTGTGCCTTATAAGATGGCTTTGCTGACTGTATCTCAATAGTCTTTATTTCTATGCAGGTTTTTAAACAGTGCTATTACTGTTTTCTTAAAGAAAAAAGCTACATAAGGGTTAGAGTTTGTATTGAAATTGCACCAATGAATTAAAAAAAAAATAAAAACGTCACCGGTTCTTAAGAACGGCTAACGGGAGTGGTCACATGTTGCCCCAAGCCCTCCACCAGACTCAGCAGAACAAGGCTTTTCACAGACCTCCCGCCTCAGGGGGAGAATCTCATGCCGTTGAATAAATGGGAAATCCTGATTTTTAATAACAAGTAACTAACTTTGGAACATACTTTTTTAGGAATTGTAAAAATGTTTTATAAAAAAGAAAAGACGACATAGCACAGATATTTCAACAGGTAAAAAAATACTTTTTTTAATTAACTGTACGAACGAAGTTGCAAGTGGATCCAATCCTAGTCTGAACCCGTTCAAGTCTGAATGATTTAAGGTTTTTATCTGCTGTTGTGACAAATCACCTCTCCATCTCTGAGCTCTCGCTAGAGTGTTTAAAAATACCTGTTATCAGGGCTTCGTCAGAGAAAAATGCTTTAGCCTTTCCTTTCACTTAAAGGACACTAATGCATCAGAAACTTGCGAATTACTGTGCGCACAAGAAATACATAGTAAATAAGGAAGAAAATAACTCCTAACAATTGATCATGGGAAGAAGTTAAATCAGAATGTGAAAGAAAGACTTAACAAATGTAAACATTTAAATCTTAGTAGAAACTTTCTTCACTTTGCTGTGCAAGAGAACACTGCTTTGCTATATTTAAAATGGCTTTTTTAAAAGAGATTTATGTATTTGGTAAATGTTTGTAGTCAACAGTTCACAAAGAAGCTGTTCACGGTTTAATGATGATAAGCCGTTTGGCGGCACAAGCTGGACTTTGTTGCCATCCTTGAGACGAATCTTTTAAGAAAAAAATAAGTTAATCTCAATTTTTTTCCCTGAATGTGTTGTTTTTTCTTCAATATACAATAAATATTCTAGTGAACTTTTTATCAAATGGTTAAGAAAATGCTAGAGGTTGTTGTAAAATATTTGTATCCTGCATTCACTAAAGTAAAGATACTGGCTTTTACTGTGTACTCCGGCCTCTCTCGTATTTGCAGAACATGTTTTTGTTTAGCGCACCTTTGCCCTCCCTCTTCAGGTTCCGTCTTGAAGTATTGGTTTTAAACTGCAGCAGCGATTCTTTTAATCAGTATGGATTTTGGGGGATACATATACTTGTTATTACATACAAATTAAGAACTGATGCTCTGTAAGAACCTTACTACAAAACGCTTACAGAAACTTGCAAGAAAACCCTGGGTAGGTTCAGCCTGGTGACCCGAAGGCAAGCCCTTCCCTCCTGCCCCTCTCCAGGCGTTCACGTCTCCTTCCGCTGCTGCTTCGTGCTGCTGTGAGCAGGGCAAACAGCCGGGGCCCCGGGAACCTGGTGTGGTGGCTGCGGGCAGAGTTGCACCGTGCGGCGCTGCCCCGTGCCCATCACTGCTCCACCTCTGTGGCCACAGCTCTGCATTTTGAAACCAGGCGCAAGGAAGCAGCACCACCCCCCCACGCTCATGGCCGTGGGACGGAGTTCTGTGAGCCGAACGTCTCCTGCGTGAGAAAAACCCTGGCAGAGAAAGGCGTTCTGAATGCTCACTCTTTCTAGTGGCAGGTGGAGATGCTGCAAGGCACTCGGCTGACCTGGGGAAGTGCTCAGCCTAGTTGTGGTGGCAAAAAAGAAAGCGCATGCTGTCTGGGGTGGGTGGTGCCCCTGGTGCTTTTATTTCATTTTGCTTTATTTAAAAATGTAATAATTCCCCCCTCCCCCCAACAAAGAGAGATACATTTCCTTCACAGAAGAAAAATACAAGGGGTTTTCTGTCGGTGTAAGATACTTTAGAGTCCTCGTTTGCAAAATTAGGTTCCCTCAGGCTTTCCTGAGCAGTCTGCTCTTCCTCAGGCCAGGAAGGAAGAGCTTGCGTCTGTGCAACATGAGCCCGTACCACAGCTCTCACCCAGCTTCACTTTCGCTCACGGAGCTGTAAGCGACAGGGTTCACCAAGGCTTTCAAAAAAAGGCCCAAAACCCAAACCAGCCCCTGGCGCATTCCCCTGCTGTGACCCGCTGCCAGGGTCATTAGTGTCAGCATCACCTACCGGAGGGGCACTGGTCTGGGCTTGCGAAAGATGCTGCCCTCGCTCATACCCCAGCAGGTCGCGGTGGCGGCAGTGCCCGCTGGTGAAAGGCAGGGCAGGGCTGAACTCCGCCCCGCCACTGCCTGCGGGGCTTAACGGAACAGATCCTGGGGCAGGAGGGGCCGGTGCGGGGCGAGGAGGGGAATACAAACAAACACCTGCTCTGCCCACCTGCCCACCAGCTCTGCCCTCACCCTCAGGAACGACAGCGGCTGCCAGCTCAGCGGCAGGAGACAAGCCAAGCCCTGTGCAAGCGGCCCAGGAAGGGGCCGCGACCCTTACCGAAACAGCGAGCGCCGCGTTCAGCTGCCTGCTACTTATATCCTAGCATTACCCCAGCCCTGGCTGCAAAATACCTCAGTGTTTGGTTCTACATGAGTCTACCTCTGCCCGCAGTCTCTGAATTTGCTGAATTAAGTTTTGAGGCAAATTCTTCTCTGCAGCAAAGCTCCCCAAAGCCTCATTTTTCTGCTCACTAGCAGGTAGTGTTTACTGGCTCGTCCTAAACAGCACAGACCTCTCAGGACACCACCAGCCTCCGAAGCTTCATTAGTCTTGCCTGCACACTCAGGAGCTTCTTAATGCAAACGTCAGGAGTTCACAGAAACGCTTAACATGCAGCAGCCTCACAGGCCCCATCCTATAAAAGATTTACACGTCTTCCCGTGACTGTCTAAGGTAACGCGGGGCTTCTTTCCCGGCCCTTGCAAATTAAATGCTACTTAGCAAGGCTCTCCCACGTGGAGACTACAACCAAGGAAACTCAAATCAATTGACTGCAATTGGGTGTTTGAGATGCACCATTATGGATTCTTCCCCCCAAAGTAACGCTGGCTAGAGCCCCCTCCCCCGCCCAACAAATGAGCCTTTGAGAAGTGCGTACTACGTACCGCAGGCCTAACGCTACTCTCACGTCCTCCTCCAATACACCCTTTGGCCACCTGCAGTCATGCTGAAGTATTGGCTCTGGACAGGCAGTACCCTGGCGAAAGCATGGATTCTGCAGTGAGCGCCGCCTGCGGAGACACCGGATCTCAAGAGAAGTCCCTGAAGGATTTCACTGAGGAGGAGAGGTCTGGGCTCACCCTTCCCAGCGGTGGGCTCGAAGCATCCTAATAAACACAGCTTAAACGTTTGCCCAAAAGGATGAAAAGGTGAGGTGCTGTCAGCATCCTCGTGCCGCAGCACACCTAGCTTAACCCACCAGAAGTCACCATTTTAGGGTTAAGTATGCCAACACTGCCATGGTCTGCAAGAGATAAAAATGACAGTTCAGAGAAAAAGAAGAGCCCCCGCTTCTACTCTAGGCAAGAAGTGTTTTCTTAAAATGCAAACAACCCCCAAACTTTCCAATCACGTTAATACTGCACTCTTTAGCTCGGCAGCAAAGGATTCGCTTCTTAGACAAGGCATTAATAAATACCTGAAGCAACCAAGATGAGTCGATCGCTACAAAATAACTTTCCCTCAACAGAGTTCACCAACGTTAAGCCAGCTGCCTGATGGTCTTTATAAGCAACAAAGCACCCTTATTCTTCCATAAAATCACATCACCTCACTTTCAGTCAAGTTCAGGATTACAACATCAGCTACTTAAAAAAAATAAAAATAATCTGTATTGTTATCCCCTTGAATGCACTCGAGTCAGAGTCACTGGCGTACGGGCTTCAGTGCCGGGAGGAGAGGCTGTATTTGGCTGCCTCTTCCCCTTAGGATTTTTTTTCTACAACTGAGCTTTGTGGTAATCTCCCTTCCAATCCATCCGTTGAAATATTTGAGGTTAGTGTTGTGTTGGAGGTATGGGCCACCAGGCCTTGTGTTTTAAAATAGATGATATAAAATACTGGCAGTACAATTCCTATCAGGAGCATAATAAAAACTGCGTTCCACCACTGGATTCCACAGTCTGCACCGTTACTGGTCTCCTGCTTCCCTGGCTCGGGCTGCGGCCTCTCCAGTGCTTCCATGCAATACTCTGCGTTTAGCTGGACCTCCACCTGCACCGCGTCCTGAATGCTCTTGTCAATCCCCTTGAAGTAGTCGCTCAGGTGCCTGCCGTCAGCAGAGCTGCTCGCACCGTCATCAGGCTCCGGTAAGTCCACCAGCGTCAGGCCGGTCTGGGAGGGCCCCGTCGGGAGCGGCCTTAGTTCTCTGCCATGCTCCGTTAACAGCCCATGGGTCTTCACGGGGATCTTGATGGACTTCAGTGCATACAAGTCCTGCTCCCGGATGAAGTTGTTGACGCGTTTGATATCTGCAACCTGCAGGATCCAAAAAGGACACGAATATTAGTGCAGGACAACCCAGCCTTTTACCAGTACTGAAGCAGGAAGCAGCTACAAAACTAGTGCAGAAGCAGCAGCCAGAAAATAAAAGCAAGCCCTGGCTGCAAGCGGCCTCGTGTTTTGCAGAGATTTCCCAGCTGTTCCAGGGATGCTCCAGGTCCTGCAGGACAGAGACGGTCCCCTATTAAACCAGTCTATAACTTCCTCTACTGCTCTTCTGTCTCTCATGGGCTGTATTTTGCTTAATACTGTTTTTCCTTCCTTCTGCTTTCTTTACCCTTCTCTCACTTACTTTCTAATCCAAGTTAAGGCAAGAAGAGTCTTTATAGCAGATCCTTTTAAAAATAGTTTTCATACCTTAAACAATGCATGAGTGTTTAAGGTGAGACGACAACGTCACTACGAGCAGGGAAAGCCCTCCCCCTGCTCAGAAAGCCATTTCAGAGTGAACAGAGCTCCATCTTTGGAGCATACTGCAGTTTTGAAAGTAAGATTACAGCCTGGCAGAGAGCAGGCGAGCCTCTCTCCCAGACAGACACGAGCACCCTTTGCTCATGTTCCCAAGCACCACCCCTCTTCTGCACGACAGCAGCTCCGTACAGCTCATTTCTCCACAGCTG
>NW_008824499.1:4236922-4239777 GCF_000699105.1 Pygoscelis adeliae | reverse complement strand
AAGGTACGCTTACGGCAACAAGCTCCGTGCATCTGTGATCGTCTTTGGTTGTTCGTGTGTAGGGTCTCCATCTGTGACTGGTATTCCCACCTGGCTCGGTGATGCAAACAGCAGTAAGAAGAGCAAGAAAGAACAAACCATACATACGGCGTTAAGTCAGAAGGGCAGCCATATCGAAGAAAAGACAAAGGCAAGGCAGCATTTCTTTATTTAATGTTAAATAAAGAGAAGACAGCTTAATACAGTGTGCATTGACAACCACCTAATAAGCAAGTACAAGAACTCCTCAGTTGCCCTAAATCCTCTGTCAAAGAAAACAAACAGGACTGTCAACACGTGCAAGGAGCTCTCCAAAGCTGGCAAGGAGACGTGAAAGAACCTCAAGGGAAAGACTGGAGGATGCAAAGTGAAGAAAACAGCAAGACCCCAAACCAAAGAGAAAGGCAACACAAACAGGTTAACCACCTCCGACATATCATACAGAAGAGGCACAGCACGAGGACTGCACTTTCAGAGAAAGTTTGAGTTGTTCTTTTAGAAATCTCATAAATCACTGTATGAACTGCATTCACAAGCTTGAGGCTACCAATGAAACTGGGGAACGGAAAACAAGAAAGTGATCTACTTCCTCAGCAAATGTGTTAAGTGCCATCAGCGCCAACATGGTTGGTAGTTCAGGGCAAAGATCTCCTTTTGAAAGGCAATACATGAATACACCAGAAGGGAGCCTGAACATCCACAAACGTGCAGGGCTACTTGCAGGCTGTGCTGCTGCTGGCCGGCTGCCAGGAGCGGGGAGGTACCAACCCCAGCAGCACAGGAGTGCCAAGGGGAGGGCAGTCCTCCCTCCCCTGCAGGGAGTTCCCACAGGTTGGATGACCACAGGAGAGAGGAGCTGCAGCGGCTCTGCCTGCAGAGCTGCCTCTCTCCGTGGATCTCCCCTCCAGCCCGTACAGGCTGTCAGGGAACCACACGTCAAGCTCCTCTACATGCCATCCCTGAATGGTGGCAGGTCTGCTACGTCACAGCCAGAAAGCAAGACCCTGCTGAAGGGTAGAGATGAGATGAATGCCCGAATCTCATGTTTACTCTGCAAAGCTTGAGAAATCTGAAAATGGGATGTTTAATCTAATCCTAATCTGGTGCCCCTCAGGCGAAGGGAATCCTCAGTGGCTGGTTCAGACCCCTCACAGCTTGCCCCAGCATAACATCAGGACTTAAAAGCCACAAAATTATTTAGTTATGAAATAACAATCTCACCCAAAGCCTCCTAACTGAGGTGGTTCTTCAATTTTTTGTTTTGTTCCAATGAAAGCGAATTATTGGGACAGGAAATATCCCCTGCAGTGTCTGCAATCAAACACTGCAATGTTGTGCTAAGGCTCTAGAAACAGAAAGTGGAACAGCACTCACGCAGAAACAACAAACAAAGCTGATGGGAAGCACGCAAGAGCACTCGGCTCCACAAGCCATTTAGGCTTATTTTCTGTACTCATTTTTTTGGCTGCAGCGAGCTCCTCTTGTCCCAGCTAAGAACAATGCCAAAAGCAGGCCAGGACTATAAATGGTCAAGAGCAAAAATGAGAAATGTAAAGTGCTTTGCATCCCTGCCAAGTTATCTGTAGCACACACAAAGCTATTTGTTGCACTGTCTTAATACCCCCACCCCAAGGAGGCCCTGATGATTCTGAAACCAATGACAAGTTCTCATTGATTTCAAGGAGAAGCTCGTCCCGGATGTTTTAAACACAGGCTACAAATCTTCCTCACTGATGTCCTGGTAGCCTTTCAGGAACTGCTTAATTGTGCAAATAAAACAAAATACATCAAAATTGATCAGTGCCAGTCTGTAAAGAGACAACAAATGCACAGATCTCCAATAATAAGGATCTCTGTACCTCTTCAATTTAACTGGAAGAAGTCAGAAGTGCCCTTTCTGGAAGGGAGGGAGGCAGCAGGACAGTTTTTTCCTGTGGGAGGAGAACACTGACTACCTGGTCTCTCCCCATCAGCTTGCCTTCTGTACCGGACAAGCCCAGCAGCCTTCAGCAGGTCAGGCAGAGCAGATCTACCTGCACTTGCTGGGGCTGAAAGGCTCAGGGAGCGGGGCAGCAGAGGAGGCAGATGAACAGTCATGGCAGGGACAGGACTGAGCCCTCCCGAGTTACAGTACAGGGGGCACAGCAGGCTTTTTCGTGCCATAAACCAAAGGAGTTGTTCAGAATCTTCCTTCTTTGAGTTCACCAAACTGCTGTGATTTGGCACAAGAGGCAATAACGACACAATTGCTACTACTTAGAGATGAGCATATAGTTGTGACTACGAAGTCAACTGCTGTAGCTCTGAGTTCTCATGCTCTACCGGTGCCAATCAAGGCCTATTCAAGTCCCACCAGACTCGCTTCTTCACATGCATCAGGCTCGTCAGCAGAACCTGGAAGGGTTTCTTTTTTGTTTTGTTTTTGTTTCTAAGGGAATGGGAGGGGAGGAATTGTCGCAATTCCTCTAAGCCCTCTTGCTTCAGCTGCACCACACAGCTGTGGTGTTAAGCAAGACAGACTGCAATAGTATTGCAGCAGTTGAGCCAGTACTGTATCATTATCTCCATCCAGGTCACTGTCCAATTGTTTGCATCATGGAACTTTTTAATCACAGCCTAGCTTGCAGATAAAGGAGGCTCTAAAAATACAGCTTTAACTGCTAAGCACAGGGTACTTCTAACATTCAGATCAGGTAACTAAACTTTTCAACAGTTTCTCTATGAAGCGCTCTGCTTTGGAACAAAGAAAATGTATTTTGTAGTATGTTCCAACTCCAGAGAAAATTCACCGTGCACTCCCTTCTGCCCGCAGACGG
>NW_008824499.1:4234959-4236868 GCF_000699105.1 Pygoscelis adeliae | reverse complement strand
CACACGCACAGACAGCACCTGGACTCTGTGACCTGGACTTTGGCACCTCTCCTTCTCCAAGTCCACCCCTGTTAGACTTAGACTTTCCTTGCAATATGTAAGCTCATACCTTCCAAAAAATAAACAGAAAAAAACCCCAAACTAGACTCCGTCGGAGTGGCATTTCCTTGTGCTGTTCAGTTTTCCTCAAAAACTGTATGCTCCTTGAGAGCAGAGCTCTTGACCTCATTTCTGTACTCAGCTTCCTACTTTTTGCCCTCACTTAAATAACTAAGTACAAATCATGACTGCTACACTGCACTTAGTCACCTAAATTAAACAGGAAAGCAGGTCACGCAGGGTGTGGGGTTGACAGCATCTTCCTAGGCTGTTAGCTGAAGAACTCACTTCTATTTGTTTGTTTTTGCCTTTCGCCAGCTCAGTTTTACCCAGATATCGACCATTCATGAAATACACAGGGTAAACACTTTTCAGTGTCAAAACTATTAGACAACAGCATGCCTTCCTGTAATTCTGGAAACTAAACTACACATAAAATACCTCTGAAGTAATTCAAACCAAGCAAACAGACACAGCTCTTACTTTACAACCATACTGCAGGGCTAGCTTGTTAAGATTATCATCCTCCGTAATCTCTCGTTCCAGAAGTACCACATCGCCAACTCTGTCCCGAGAAGTGCTGCATCGCTGCTGCTCCTTGCCCCTTGGTCGCAATTCCATAACGTTGAGTTCCTCCTCTGATGACTCTTCTGAATCAGATCGGCCATTGGGAAACACATACACCTGCCTGCCCGGGTAACTATGGATGGTGACAGGAGCCTGGAAGGATTTTGTCCGGCTCTCATTCAGCCTCATCTTTTACACCAGCACCTGGAACAAAAACCAGACATTTTTAATTTCCTTAATACCCGTGTTTATTTCTTAGCATGTAAGATATGGGAGAATGGACAAAAAGCACAGTAGTTGCACATGTGCACACACACACAAAGCCCTCCTTCTACCCAGGCCTTCTCAGGGGCAAACCCAAAAGATGCCACTCTAACAGCAGTGACAGAAATACCAGAAACCTTATGTACACAGACTTCAACAATGGGTAGATTATTTTCAAACCTTTTTTTTGTCTACTTATGGACAAACCACTATGTAACACTACTTTGCTACACATCGTAAATACTACTTTCTGTAATTTCATAAAAAAAGCAGCAGATGCACTTGAGCCAGGTGTCTCCAATTATGGTAAAAAAAATCCATGGAACCACCACATCAGATCTCCTACCACATTAAAAACTGACCAAAATTATCCCTTATGTCACCTTTCCAGAAGTCCTTAGTTCTCTACACTTTAGGAACCCACATTTTAATTTCATGGAAGCACACTTTTCTTTTTTAAGTAAGGATAGCTCAAGCCACACTTAACTTCAACCTGAATGCAAGGTCATTTTGTTGCATAAAGACAAGAACCTGCCTGAGCACTTTGTTTTAATTATTGCTAGACCTACAGCAGCAAGTTATTAGGAAGCTCCCTTCTTTCTTTTTTTTCCCTTCAGTCCTCAGCTCCACAAACACTTCGTTGTCAGGGTCAGGTATAGGTAAGAAAACCCCACATTCTCATGGAACTCCATTGACCTTAATATTCTCAATCCACCCATAAGGGAACCTTATGGTGAAACCACCACCATTTTATGGCATTTCGTTAGTACTGAGCACGGCACCCACAGGCTGCAGGCAGGGTCACAGCAGTGCTAGAAGAGGTTAAGGTCTAAGGCCGCCGTCTCCCTGGGCGCTCCTGTGGGACACCTCCGCCTTTCGGTGAGCTGTACGCCAAGCGCCCTCCGCCGAGCCTGCTCTCCCGACGCACTTCACCTGTCGTTCCTCCCCAGGGAGGGCCAAAACTCTTCTCAGCCCGGCT
>NW_008824499.1:4233916-4234357 GCF_000699105.1 Pygoscelis adeliae | reverse complement strand
CTAGCAGCGCCGGAGGGCGGGCCCCTCAGCGCCACCTGGCCAATGGGCGGCGGGGAAGGGCGCCGGAGCGAGGTTGGTTGAGCGGTCAGCGCTGGGACGTGTCGGCGGCAGGGGCGGGCCCCACTTAAAGGGCCCGCGCCCCTCGCCCCAGCCCGGGCGAGGCCTGTGGCCGCAGCACTCGCATGAGCGGGCAGACAGTATACATCTGTACAGCCCTACGTATGGTCTCATTGCCATAAGGTACATTACACTGACTATACATGCAGTTATAATAAAATTTCAGTTATTACATTGTCAATGTGTTGATCACACACACACACACACACATATATCCCATCTATGGTGAACTTGGCCTCATGTTGGGAACGGCGAGGCATTGCTGGGAGGGTGGAGTGGTCAGCCCGGGCCTCGGGCTGCCCTCCCTTGCTCGGCGAGGCTGGC
>NW_008824499.1:4170021-4233630 GCF_000699105.1 Pygoscelis adeliae | reverse complement strand
GGCCGCGGCGAAGCCGGTGCCTGCAGAGCGGTTGGCGGAGCTGATGAGGTGTATTCTGCGCTGGTATGTTTTCCTTGGCCCACCCGGACTCGTGGCTTATGTTTAAAAAACAAGCTCAGGACAAATCTTTAACAAGTTCCACATGCAGAGCTTTCCTGGGGTGGGGGGAGAGGAGAAATATTTCCTCGTAGCTGGTTGCAGGAATTATCCAGACACCACTCGCCCCCAGGGCTAGCGTGAAGGTCTCTTGCGAGGGACGGCCTGGGGCTTCGCTCAGAAGCGTGAAGGGCTGCTGGATGCTCTTTGCCCTCAAGGAGCTGGACAAACCTACTTCTAAGTTAAATTAAAGCTGAGCGCAGTTGCCGGCCATCCCTTTGCCTTCTCTTGTGCACTCCGGGTGCCGGAGGCAGGGAAGGCAAGAGGGGAGAGTATTTCCTCTCCAGCTCTTGCTATCACTGGGTTAGATGCAACATCAGTTGACAAATGTCACACCCTGGAGAGGAAGGAAGGCTCCCCAAGCATCGACGTTATTTTTTTAAGCAACAGCCATCACTTCCTCCCTGCTCTCGCTTGCCCACACATCTTTGTGGGGCTGAGTGATTTCGGCAGGGCTGGAAGGGCAGTGGGAGAGTAGCCAGGCAGGACTGCGGCTCAGCCCAGCTCCTCTGAGCAGCCGGCCAACACGCCACCTCCGAGCAGGTGTTACGATTTCCATCCCTCCAGCCCTGGGCCAGCTTGTCTCATGAGCAGATGATTTTGGGGCTCAGCCAGCTTACGTACTTTTCTGACCCAACAGACGACGGATTTAGTGTGCTGGAGAAGGCTCTACAAGCATGGGGACTAGATGAGATGTGCCAAAATGCCTTCCCCGAGCCACTCGTAATCTCTCTGTGACTACTGAGGTTCAAAAGTTACAAGTAATAATCACGCTTTGTCAAACAAATACAGGTTAACTTGGGGTAACCTGCTCAAACCTGCAGAAAATACAACTGCTAAGGTGATCTGGAAATGCGGGGGCAACAACCAGACTTTGCTGACAGGGCTAAGTCTGGGTTGGCTTACTTCTCCTTAACTGTCATTTACTGCTTATTATTTTTCTAACTTTTAAAATATCGGGAAGAATTATTCATTGGTCGCATGGAAAGACACCAGGAAGTGTAGATGGGAAATTGCTTCGTCCTCCAGCTGAAAGATCCTTACAGAATCCTTATGAAAAGGTGTTTTTTTCCCAACTGTTGGGATGAAACAGCTGTTAAGAAAATAAAGCAAAGAAGCTTTTAATAATCAGACTCAAAATCACTGCCCTTCTCAGGATTTGTCTACACAAATCGTAAACATGGAAACACAGAAGTACTCGACTGGTGTCAATTGACTGCAAATAATTCAAGCTCATTCGTGCATTTGTACAGGCTGAGCTGGACATTTGCTCGCAGTCCTGTCCTGGAAGAAATGTCTGCAGCGTCCAGACTACCATGCGCAACGTACTGGGTAATCTGCCACTGAGATTTAAACATCCCTGCACAGACAAATCTGCAGGTTTCTCTACTGTCTCTGATACATACTGACCTCTTTTCTGACTGTCCAGAAACTCTTCCAGCTGTCCTAATGGGGAAAGAATTAAAGCCTTAGAACAAAACCCGCCGATTTAGAGCTTTTCAGGCCTTCATTATCAAGTGGAAAGGACAGAAGAAAGGCCTGTTTCAGTTCTTTTTTTGCCTTCATAGGCACTTACACTGCCAATTTGCTTCCTGCCTTTTATGGGAAATTAAAACAGCTCAGGATTTTTTTTCTGTCTATGGAAGATTCTGCAGGGCCCAGTTCTGCGCTAGTTCATGGAAAGGTCCTTCACCTTTCTTACTTCCAGGAACCTGACATACAACTCTGGTGGTGCCTAAATAGGACCTGGATGGATCTTGACAAATTTACTTCAAGCAGGACACGGAGAAGCTCCCAGTCCATTTTCTGGTGGTTTCTAGACCTACAGGCATTACATGGACATAAACCACCCCAGCACTGCAGCAGCACTGTTTGCCTGTAGCAGCAGGACCCCAGGTGCTGGCTGCCGTTGTGGTCCTGTGAAATGACCCTGCTCTCCCTCCCAGCAGTCTGTCTGCAATGAATCTATGCTGCAAAAGGATCACAGTCCCTGTGAGAATTTACTGCTTTAAATATGTAGCGTTCTTGTGCTATAGGGCTTTACAAGATTCCTTTTATCTTGGCCTAAAATTCAAATGGCAGATATGATATGTTTTACCAGGCCTGAGTAGGGAAATGACAGGGAATTAAGTGTCCATTCGCTGAGTGCAGCCCTGCCCCTGCTGCCTTCTTCAAACTACCATATTTTACATTAAAATATTATACTCGTTCTCACTTCAGCAAGAAATCTGCCTCTAGCAGAGTGGGATAATTTCACTATTAGGTAATTAATCCAACAAGGATTTATTACACTGAAAAAAGCACCACGACTGGAGGCTTTTCAAAATGTTTTAGATACCTATCTGCTTTTTCCAGGCTTTTTCAGTGTGAGCATCCTCTGCTGATCTTTCCATTTGCAACAGCTGAAGTTCAGCCTTGTGCCACTTCCCAGCAGTTTTTGCTGCCCCCCTGGCCTTTCCTGAACCACTTCACTTGGCAGCATAGTAGCTCAACTCTGCACCTCAGAACAGCTTATCCTTCCTGGTCCTCCAAGCTCGACTGCTGCCCACTGCATTTGTGTAAGCCAGGTTTGTTCAAACTGAAGTAGAGTGACGCTGTGGCATGTGAGCAACCAGCAGATACATCATTTCAGACCCAGTCGCCAAGTGAACTGAGGGATGTGTCTGCTCAGTGGCTTTGTTACTGCAAATGTTACTGCTTCCCAGTGGCCTCGCCATGCTGGAGCTCAACTGATGCAAAGTGTGGTCAGTACGAAGACTATGATAATTCTTAACAAGAAATAACCGTCTGTTTTGTAGAAGTGCTGATGTTGGCTTTGGGTCAATTGCATGGATGATGTCATCATTCCAAATAATTGGAATATTTTTGTTGTTAGCAGATAGATTGTGAGAG
This sequence comes from Pygoscelis adeliae, assembly GCF_000699105.1. NCBI lineage: Eukaryota > Metazoa > Chordata > Aves > Sphenisciformes > Spheniscidae > Pygoscelis > Pygoscelis adeliae. The sequence continues at coordinate 4,230,582 of NW_008824499.1, read as the reverse complement.
CTGCAAAGCCACAAACAAGTGAAGTCTGTCTGGGAGCTGAATGGTTCGGTCATTATACACATTCAACCAACATAAGGGTCATACGTCCCCTGAATTTCAGGAAGAAATCTTCCTACCCCATATTAATGTCAATGCAGAGGGCAACAGACCTGAGAAAGTCTGCTCCTTTTCGCTTAATCCGAAGTAGCGATGTCTCTATGATGCTGGGCACAAGCCAGCACTCACACCGATGCAAGCTCCTTCCCAGCGAACGTCAGAGTTAATCACTTTGTGATAAAGAATCAAAACTTCAGTGAAGGTCTTGGTTGGGGTTTTCCACAGAGAGCATAATCTAGAATAGGGCTCTCCTCTTTTGTCCCTGCAATTCGTGTAAGCTCTTGCTCAGATCCAGAATTGCTGTTCTCTTCATCACTTCGATTTTGTCCCTCTTTCACTTCAGAAGTTTCAGACACATATTCCTTGTGTCTTTCTTTGCTTCTCTTTAAGCAGCCTTCTAAGGTCTGCAATAAAATCTATTATTTCAATTTCGATCACTCAGTGATAGTCTGCTTTCCACCCTTGGGAAACTAATAACTTAATGTGCAACTCGCAGAAAGCAGCTCCAGTCTCTCTTGCACTGGTATTCAATTAACTCACCTGCCCGGAGATGGGCCGTTTCACACATCCATGCACACGTTGCTCATCGGTGCTAACTGATGCTCAGGCTACAGCTGCTCAGGCTGGCATCTGACAGTTTCCAACTGCCCAGGACTAGTAGGAGTAAAAATTGCAATTCATAAATCACCAGGGCCATCATTAATTGTGACTTGATCCATAATTTGGGATTAATAAAAGCAAGACCGAGTGAAATGATTCACCCGTTTCCTTCACCATATGGGCTATTAACAATCAAAATGTAGAATGTACAGTCAATAAAAGACGAAGGAGAGCACCCTCACAAGTAGCAAACTACCGTCCTGACAGCACAAGTTAAAGAAATACTTCTTGAGCATCTGCTTCTTAGTATCAACCAATTATTCCTGTTTAGTTTAGCATATACAGGGGAAGGCTTCTATACAGCACTCTGAGGCAACAGGAATCTGCTGATTTTCTGATATTGTTGATTAATAAAAAAAAAAAAAAGATGAGTATTCCTTTCTATCTTTATTTCATCGTTTCCTAGTGGGAGACTGGGAAGGCAGCTGTAGCAAACCACATCCATGTTCAGGACATGGCATTACAGAAATTATGATGCCTCTATTGCAAATAATTTATAAATGCTGGGCTTTGCTCTGGTTTTGGACTAATGTAGCATAACCGATCTCAGTGAAGTTACCCCCTGTGTTAAGGCAGAAGTATGAGCCAAATACCAACAAAAAAATACTCTCCCTGGTGTCTGGAGTGACTAAGCTTATGTGGGTACTATATATACATTTGATTGAATTATATACACAGCAATAAGTTGAAGAGGTTGATACAGTAGGCACACAACGCAGGGAAGGAAACCTCAGTTAATTAAATTAATTATAGGTATATACTTAATATAGTTAATGAGCTATGGAGGTTACTCTGAGTGCATGTTTGGTAGCACTGGGTTACACCTTGCCTCTTTTAATGGTTTCTCCTTTTGGAAGTGCTTGTCTAGCTCAGCAGGTTCCAGACTTAGCCATGGGCAACTCCGCATAGGAGTGCTACTCCCGTCATTGGCTGCCCTGGAAGACTCTTGGGCTGAACCTTAACGCTCTCAGGCACGAGCTGACGGTTTAGGTGGTCACATGTGGAAAGAAGCACAAAGCCTATGTCTGTGCTGCTGCGCAGAAGCAGCCCTGAGACCTGGCTGACAGCCAGCTTCACACCTTATCTGCAGGGGCATCCCTGGCTCAGGGGCGACCCAACCTGGATACGGCCTACGCCTTCCTTATGCAAGGGTACGCCCAGCAGCAATGTGGCACCCAGCCCAGCAGCCCCCACCTAGCCCATCCCTCCGAATGGCCGCAGCATGTGGCAGAGACTGTGGCCTGTGGCCCTCCCCAGGCAGCACCCTGCTGTTGCCGGCAATGAGAAGAGGGGTTTGTCATCCCTCTGAGTCAGGGTGTGAGGTGCTGGGTACCCTGTACCGCCGACTTCTTCCAGGGCAGAAGCACAGCTCTTGCCTCCACCCTCGCAAGCTTTTTCTCCTGTTTGTAACACAGCAGGTGTTATAATAAAGACCCAGCTTCATCATTCATCTCCACAAATTACTCCCACCTATGAGGACTACATTTGCAAGTCTCTCACGTATGCTGTGACTCTTAGGAATGAGACTTTTGTCTCGGGAACCAGAATGCAGATCTAAACAGCACTGCCGTCTCCCGGAGGAGATAACGTGTCTTTGCTCAGAGACCTAGTTCTGCACTTGCCTTCTATCACGCAGCACCATTTGGCAGGGGCTGCCTGGTTTATGTGATAGCAGACACTGAATTACTTCAGAAAAAACAGAGATTAATTCTTTATATGAAAAAAAATTACTAATTAAAAGTGGTTTTAATTTTGCAGTTCATATTTTCTTGGGATTGTGCCAAATTCTGGAGTCCATACTCCACAGCCTGTCCTTCTGGAGGAATTTGGCTAGGGAAAGCACTGTAAGATTTGTTCCCTTTCCTCTCCCTTACTCTTAGAATCCCTCCCCCTTCTCCCTTCCTGCAACTGGTAAACTGTGAAGAACAGGAATGTTCCTGGGAAGAAACCCAGGCAGAATCGCATTCAGAACAAATCAAAGATTTCTTGCATAGCTGAAGCATGTGTTTGCAATCCCCGATTGCCGGAGCACGTAAGCCCTGCCAGCGCATGTTGTTCCCTTCAGATGTTCTCAAGAGCTCTAGGCAGTGTCCAGGGCGCTCTGTGGACAACGTTTAGCTGAGGCATTGCTCCTTGGCCCATCTGTTAATGGTGCCAGGGCCAAAAAGGCTCTCGGTGAAAGGACGGCGAACAGCCAACCTTACCTTTCCGAGAAGCTGTGTTAGTGATGGCCTGAGCCCTTGGTCTGTGTGACCCCCCTGAGCCACAAACTGGCTCCATTTGGGCCAGTGAGAGTTCGGCTGCTGCTACCAACCTATCACCCCAGGCTTCAGGCAGCTTCCAGGATTGATGAACTCCAGAATAATTAGCATGTGCAGCCCCAACAAAGTACTGCCCAACAGAGATCCCTAATGGATGTCCAAAAGGTAAATTGTAACTGTTGGCAAGCAGCAGGTAGAGAGCCAGTAACTACAGCCTCTTCTCCCGTCTGCCTGAGAGGCACCACTGATCCTGAGGGAGGGTAACTCTTCCAAGAGGTGCCATTTAATGGTTCAAAACTGGAACCTGACAGGGCCAAGAAGAATGGGAGTTGGGGGCCGAGACACCGGTTGGAAAAACACAGCTTCGATGTATTTGTGAGGAAGCTTTTGTCCTTGGCATCACGCGGAGCACAGTATATTACAGGAGCACAAAGTAAGTCCTTGCTCAAGCTGGTGCTGATACTGGGGAAAGGCAGGTTGATGAAAGCACCACTTGTCTTTCCAATGACCTTATCATGTGAGCTCAGCCTGCCAAGAGCTGTCTCTCGCTTTGTGCTCCCTGTGGTCTGAGCCAACAAGCCTGAATGCGCTGTGCTGATATCTGATATTGTTCGGCATTGCATGGCAGTCTCTGAGTGTTGCACATGCATCTTTTCAGAACGGGATGATGACGCCTCTGTGCTTTGCTGCGTATCGCGTGCCTCCATGCTGTCTCCAGCTCGTCTCACCTCCAAACATGTCCAATCTGACTTTGCAATTTTTTGAATATAAGGTGCCCCAGGGAAGGCCCTGAGCTTGCGGGAGGAACAGAAGAGCCAGAAGTGTCTTCCAATGCAAGATCTTTGACCTCAGTAGCTGAGAGGCTGTGCTTAGCCTGGCTCTCCTTCGCTCCCAAATAGCGTTCCCACATCTTTACTGGTGCGTGGCAACAATAATGAGCAAGTAACACATGGGGGCAGCAGCAGGCTTTACTTTCTTGTCAGTCTGGGAGCTCGTGGTTGTAGCATCCTTGCAAGGGTCTTGCAGAACTGAGGTGCTCCAAGATTTGAGAGTTACTGTGCCGGGCACAAGCCCAGAGTGACAGCTACAGCTGATCAAACTATGGGAAAAGCGTGTCGTAGGAGAGAGGGGCTTTGTGGCCTCATGGGACAGGGTGTCAGCACTGAAACCTGTGCTTTTGTCATTGCATCTGGCCCTTCTCCAGTTCCTGCAGTCCCAGCCTAAGCAGTTCTGTGCTCATGTTACAAAGAACATTAAACCATCAGACAGTTACAGCATTGTCTGCAATGGCAAATATGGCTGGAGTGAAAATCCCAGGTCTCAGTTCAGATTTCACTGCATCCCACCAGACAAGCCTTGCTGAGCTTGTTGCACTACAGGCAGGATGGAGCCCAGCATGTCCCTTTCAGTGACATGAAAAAACATGCTCTTATCTGCACCATGAAGAAAGATGCAGGGTTCATCCGATACCATTTATTCTGTTGGAGACTCTGCATGTTCAGGTAACAGGGAAAAGCCTTGATCTTGGCTGTGAAGGTCTTAAAAGCCCAGTTTTCAGAGTAGGAACATTTCAGTCAGGGAAGTGGCCATAATTTACATAGCAAGGCTCTGGGATTTTCTGGCAGGGCTGTTTCCAGAACGGGATGTCATTTTTTCTGCCCTGGGTGAGCAGAACTTAAGGAGTTGCTTTTGCACCTGATATTTGCCTAGCCGCTCACAACAGCGCTCCCCATCGTGTCAGTAATACGGTGTCTGAGTGGTATTGGCCCAAGCTGATGCTGGAAATGGCAAGATATAAAAAAACCCAGCAAAAGCCAGCCCAGTCACCAGAAATGATGATGGATTAATTATAATAAGGGATGGGAAACGAAACAGCCGTGTGCTCCATGAGTAATGAAAAAAAAAAGGCAGATAAATGCCCAGATAGGAAAAGCATTTTCTGTAACCGAGGCTGCTGCTTTAATTGGAAAGTGCTGTTAACACAACTGCCTGACCAAGGCGAGTGCAATAGCACAGCAGGGCTGTTGCAGATCTGCAAGTAAACAGCCGAATTGCATCTCTCAGCTTCAGTCTGCGAATTTCTGAAGCCAAAAGAACAGCTTTAAATTTAAAACTTCTGTTGGAGCTCATGCTTCAGTTGGGCTATATGCCAGGACATGCAAAGACTCAGGGCATTAAGAGTCTCATGTAGATGAAAAGACAGTGGGGAGTCATTTGAGTTGGCTAGTCATGTACTAAGCTATAGCAGGATCTGCCTTCATTCCCTTTAAACCAACTTGCGGGGAGGAAAATTGGGAAAACTGACATTTTATCACTTGTAATTGTTACAGCAAAAGCTAAGGCTAAGCATGGCCCTGATACAACTCCTGTGTCCTGCACACAGTCCAACAGAGGGGTCCCAGCCCCAAGCTGGCTCTGTCCTTCCAGTAATTGTGATGTGAAGTAGCCCCTGAAAGTGCCTAAAACCAGTAACTGACCAGCATTAAGGACATCCAAGCTGCTCTGTTGGCTGTTGTTTTCTATTCACTTCAAACCATAATCTCAGGCAATCTTTAACCACGCAGTAACAGGACAGTTTTGCGCCTAACCTTGTTCTTCCAAGGAGCTCAAAGTGCTTTATGAAGTCGCAGCCAAGTAATGCTATGATGGTACCTCTGCTGTTGCACAGTGGTTCCCTGAGTTACAGGGAAGTGAACTGATTCACCCAAGGCTGCACAACATGTTGGCATGTCAGCACAGCCCAGATCCCAGCTTTCTGGGAAGCTGGGGTGAGCATGCATTAAGTGATGAAAGATGTGTCTGGCTGTCAATAAAGACTTAGAAAAGCTGCAGTTGCAAACTGTGAACAGTAGCAAAGTGACACAAACACTAGCAGCATGATCACCAGGTACCAAACAAAGCACAACTAGCCGAATCTCTTTCTTGTAAGGAAAAGGAAGAAGAGCAGAACAATGTCTTTACTATGTGGGCTGTGTCCCTGCTGGTTAATGCTGCAGCTCCCTGCACAGGCAGGCCTTAGATGGACAGACTGAGAATAATTACCGGGAGTCTGTGCAATCCTTTGCTGGGACTCTTCACTGCCAGAAGCTGCTTTACAATATACCCAGCCATTTCCCTAAGTATCCAACAGATTGGACAAAATTAAAGAAACGTGGGCCTCAGGCTTCAAGACCACTGGGAAGACACTAATCGGGCTCCCAGCTGAACCGAATGCAAGGAAGAACATATTGTTAGCAATAAACACAGACAAATCTTCTCTAATTACAGCCATGGAATGGGTATGTGCTTCTGGAGAAACCTTCGCCTTCCCTCTGGACCATGTTCGCCATGAGGAGAGGGGCCCCAGTGGGCAGTGGGGGTTTTTATCATAGTGCCAGGAACCTTCTCAGATGATAGGAGAAAAAAAAGTCACACCAAAAGCTTTACAAGCCAAAAAAAACCACCCATAGCCCTCGTTCTGGCATAGGGTTCTGGTCCAAGGGGGAGGGTGGCATTTCCACTTGTTTTGAGGCTAGTGCTAGGAAAGTCTCCTAAAAGCCAAGGGCCAAATGCTGATCTTTCTCCTCAAGGAACAGTCCCATGGAATGGGTCAAAGACAAAGCAGTTGCCAGCTGCAAGCATGGCTCACATCTCACGTATAACAGAAAGGCCCCATCCTGCAGCGATACCTGCGTACACCCCGCTCTGCACAAGGCAGCGGCCCTGTGTACAGAGCTGAGCTGTACACTGAGGGCTGTCCCACAGCCAATCTCCAGCCCAGGCACAGCCAGGAGACCGGGACGAAGGGCTTGAGGACAGGGTTGACCCTCCATGGCTGTGGGAGCCCTTGGCCTTTGCATGCCCACACAGGTGGTGGGCAGGCAGCCTGGGGAGCTGCTGAGGTGGGGGCCAGGCTCACGGGCCCACAGTCCAGTCTCACCATGTAGACAGCAACCTCGCAGGGAAGACTTTGTAGGTCCAAGGGCTGGATGCAAGAAGGGAGTTTCACCATGGTCTCCTCCATGAGAAGTTGGCTCTGGGATCGTGCCCACGAGGAGACCATCAACGTGGTATGTGGGTGCATGGGAGCATGTTGGCCGTGATGCTTGGCCTTTAAATCTGCCAGGATCGTGGGGAAGCCGTGCCAGGACCCTGTGCTGCCTCTTGGAGTGCTGAAATCAGAGCAAGTACAAGAGAAAAAAAAAAAGAAGGGGGAAGAGGAACTATTATGACAATTAAAGTGACAAATGAGCAGATGAAAGGTACAAAGTGTCATCTTCCTTTTGCGCTCTCAGGTGGGACTTTACCAGCAACAGAATGAATACCACAGAGAACCAGGCGGCAGTGGATCAGATAACCCCCCCTCACCCCATTCGTTAAAATTCAAAACACACAAATGCTGTGGTCTTGCTAAAAGCAAAGCACTGTCCCCTCATCTCGCCATTACGTGTAACCCAGAGCCTGTGGATAGCAGCTACAGTGAATTAACATGAGCAAAAGTAGCTGGATTGAATTTGCTAATGGAGAAAAAAAATTACAGGCATGTCATTAAGAAACAATAAGCACTAATTCTCTCTGTTTATTCTGATTCATTTTGTTTGATTGTGCTTGCCCTAGGAAACATGAGAGCTGGTGGGGATCATATTAGCAAAGAAAATAGAAGGGCAACAAGTTGATAGTTTAGACTTCATGCAAACATTGTGCCAGTCACTGAACCAGAAAAAAAAAGTTGGCTCAGAGGCAGTCACTAAACTGAGAAAGGATCTATTGATAAGATACTCGTGGGGAACAATCTCAGAATGATGTAAAAGATAGATGGGAAATGGTGCTGCAGAGCTAAGCTAAGCAATCAGGAGAGAATACTGCATCGTTTGGGTTTTTTCTTTGCTCTCCTCCCCATTCTTCCCCATTTATTACTAGAAGAAAGAGTATTTTTGCCTGTAAAAATCTTTGTGCCTAAAGAGGTAACACTGGGGTGCGCTCCTGCACCAGTGCTGAACTTCTAGGTAGCTTTGCTTCAACTTGCTGAGAAAATCCTAGCAGAACTATTAGCTATGGATCTCTATATGATCAACATTACCTCAACTTTAAGCATCTACACTTACAAACTCGTTGCTTGTGGGAAAAAAGTATATCACAATGGTTTCCACTTACCAGAAAGCTGCTCCCACCAGCTACTCTTTGTGGAAATGTCAAAGGAACGAGACCAGGTCCCAGATGGCCAGAGAACACAAGCTATAACTAGCCAGGAGGAGAAGATGCTGTCAAACATGTGGCATCTGGACATGTGAGGAAAGACAGGGCAGCTTCTTTGTCCAGGAGATAAACCTTCATGCCTTTTTTTACAGATGTGATGCGTTTACGGATGTTCCCAGAAAGGGGCAGTAGAGACCAAACCCACACAATGAATAGAAAGATATGTCCTGATCAGGGAGAAATATAAATAAAGAGCGAGAATTATTTGCAATGTTTTTTTTTTCCTTGGCATACAGAGGCTCCACCATGTGTCCAGTCAAATAAAAACAACGGGACCTGTATAGGCCAAAATGGGGCTGCTTAGTGTAACACAGTAATTTCAATCCACTCTGAGATCGCTTCCTTCACCCGCTTTTCAGAGGAGGGCACTAACCCTGCCCAAACGTGGATGCTGTGTGGGCTGCAGAAGCTGGCACAAGGATGTGTGATCAGAGAGCACTATATAATGCATTACTTCACACTTACGTCACTGCAGCAGCATGGCAACCTTTGAGTTGGCTTATTAGCAGGGGGAACAATAATAATTTGGGAAAGGTTTACTATCAGGCTCATGAGTACCTATACCACCGCTCATCACTAACACAATTTGGCTTCCACCTAACCTTGAAAGGGAGGAGACAAGAGAAAAAGGGTTGCTTATAAAATCAAGATTCCCAACAGCTCATGTTGGTGTGAAGGTGTGAAACAGGGAAGCCCATCCCTGGACCACCTTTACAATCTCTTCAGGCTCTCTTGAACGACACAGAGTTAATTCTAGAGCTAATTCAAGCTGCTGCCTGAAGGAAAAGGCACAGTTGTTTACCTGGAGCAAATCCCATATGTCTTACTTCACTTAAGCCGCTTATCCCAGCCCTGTGCTATTGCTTTGTGCCATTCTCTTGCACTGTCCATAATCCACAATGGAGGGGTGATTTTGCTGGTGGGGATGTCCAGGAACTCCAGTCATGGGGCAACACAACAGGCATAAACCGTGCAGCCAGTCTCTTCCTCAAAGACCTTCTGGCCTAAGAATAAGATTTGAAAACATGAAAGCAAGCAGGGGGCAATGTGAGGTGAGAAACCAGCTATCTGCGGCAGAGGAGCTGAGGCAGTAACAGCTTTATCAGGAAACCAAGAACCCTTTCTGGTCCTGCTCTCAGCATAGCTCAACACACCAGCAAATCTGACTGCAGACTGAAATCTTGGCTTCCCCTGAAGCCAATGGCAAACATCCCACTGGCTTCAATGGGAGCAGGACTTCATGCCAGATCTCGTGCTTCCCATTCCTTTGCTGTAGCCATGAGAGCAAGCTTCCCTTCCAAGGCTGCGTCTGCAGCTAGGGCCTTCAGGAGCAGAAGAATGGCTCTCCTTGCAACCTGAGAAGTATCAATGGGAAATGAAAGAGTTCTTTTTAACAGAAATGGCGATTGCCCCAGAGAACAACTTGCTTAGAGTTATGGGGCTCTCTGGAGCCCCATTTCTTTCTCTCTGAATTTTTTCCCTTAGGCTTTCATTGCCCACAGCGTGCACAGCAGCTCAAGCACACAGCTTTTGGCTGTGATGAAATCACTAGTGGAAGAGATGGTATGAGCTGGGTTATGCAGCTAGCAACACTCACCTCTCCTGGTCTTAACATCCCTCATTCCATATGTGCTCACACAGCAGTACCTATACATAGTGTGACTTACAGCAACACAGCAAACAGGCAGGGGAAGACTAAGTTGGCCCACTTCTGCTTTTATCACAACAGAGTTGATGCCTATTGGAGGAGGTAAAGAAAGGGATGCTGGAAGAGCTGTGCGCTGACTGCACAGGGCTCTACGTTTGCTCTGGCATGAGCATCTCTCTGCTGAGATGAGCATCTTGAGATCTCCAAGCTATTTGTGAGGTGGCAAGGTCACAGCTCTCATTCCCTGCAAATCTTTGCTTTCCTTGGCAAAAGTCAAGAGTTTTGTTAGGGAAAACTTGGTGGGTGTTTTGTGATCAGTCAAGCACAGCAGATTACATTACTGGAGGGTGTATACAGGACCTCCCGTCTTCTAGACATAGTGAAATTAGTCTGTTTGCTCCAGAAATTCAGGAGTCACCAGCATGGTGCTGACCACCTGTATTATTTCTTAGGTCATGCGGCATGTCTACTGGACAGATTGTCTGTACAGCTGACTGTTTGCATATCAATTCTAGAGTCAAAGGAAATTCTTCAAATCCCAGAGCACAAATGTGCACTGCTACAGAAAAGCAGGTGGAGATGTGCCAAGTTACAGCGCCTCAGTTGCTACCCCTGTAATGAATGCCCTGCAAGGAAAACTGGAAAATATTTCATGAAAGAGCAAAGATAACACAAGACTATCTGGCAAAGGGTAGAATTTAATATTAATGGCTTTCCTTTAGTCACTGTATTTCCTGTTCCTAACTTAACCCTCTAAAATCAGCAATGGTCAGAGAAGGGCTATAAACTTTTGCACATCTAAAAGGTCTTTCACTGAAAGATTTCAGAGCACTTTGCAAATATTAGGGACTGCTGAGGGATGGCTATCCCCTGAGGAGACTGCCCATGTAGCCAATGGGCAGATGCTCCTTTGGCTGCAGAGGCCAAACACTGAAATTTGGCTTCCGCCCCCCTCTGCAAGAACATATTCCTTCTTTGTCTCCCAGTTCATCACAGGAACTCAGGAAACGAGAGGAACTGGGCTCCCCTGGAATTCACGCTCCAGATTCAGTGTGAAAAACCCCTTCCCCATGGACCAACAGATAATAGACACACAGCAATGATGTGACCGGTGTCATTTCAGCCCATCAGCCACTTTAGGATCTTGTCCCTGGAGGTTCTCAGGGTTACATGGAGACTGCTCATGGCTGTGCATGGCTCAGCTGCTGGTGTAGCTAAACAGCTCCGTTTAACAACAGCACACTGAAGCTTGCTTTGAAAGTGAGCTGGACTAGGCTCCATCTCCCCACCCTTCCCTGCCAACTGGTACTTGCCTGGAGGGGTCCAAATATTAGTCAACACGGATAAGACAACATGGCTCCTCTGAGTCCCGCGGTCCTTCGGTCACAGGAGAGCCTTCTGTGCCACCCACATCTTCCTTTAACCTGGCAAAGCACCTGAATTACTGAGCTGACTTGCCAAGAGAGATTTAGGCTGGAAACATCCCTAGAAAGATGGCTGTCATTAAGGGCTGAGGCCTGCAAAAGAGCACAGTGCTGGCTGGGGCACCGAGCTGGGGAGAGAAGCATTAGTCATCGCTGCCTCATGTTCGGCCCTTCGGACAGTCTCCTCTCCTGGAAGATGCACTGTTTTGCCTGTATGACTGTTGGCAGAAACTAATGAGCAGAGCTGGTTGAAAATTTTCCATCAAAACAATATTTCTGTTTTGCCAGAAGATAGTTTAAAAATTAAGTGGAAAAATTAGAGAAAAGAGCTTGGGTTTTGGCTGACGTTGTCGCTCAAAAAAATCCCGAACTTGAGACTTTTTAGCCAAAAATGGAAGTATTTGGGGTAAGGCAGGGGAGGAGAAGGGAGGAGCCTGGCAGGTCTTAGCAATACCCTGAAAAAAGTCTAAGAAAATTTTGACAAATATGAGGATGTTTTTGTCAATTTTTTCCATAGTGAAGGATACTTCTGCTTTTAGAACCATTCTATGGGGAGGCCGGAAAACAAACAAGCAAATATGCTTTTTCTTTTTTATACATATGGCTAAAGATACTCCATAGCTTATGGTATAAGCACAGGCAGCAATTCCTCTAGAGAGATACATAAGAAAGACCAGATTTCTCATAGGAGCTGCCCAAGAGCCTACTACCCAGAAACTAGAATTCTCAGAACGGGACACACACACACACAGCTGATTCTGCTGTGAGTTTGTACAGCTGATGGAAAGCCTCGATAACCTCACAGTTGCCTTGCATACAAATAAACCAAGCCGTGGGGACAGCCGGGGAAAAGGCACTGCTTGCAAAGGAAGGTACTGTGCGCACAGCTGTTGCAAAACCATCCGTACTTAATAGTCAGCCAGCCACAGGCAATGTTGTTGCTAATAACGTTGCAGAGAAAATGGCACATAAATACCTGGGAACCCGCAAAAAGCTGTCTTCCATCTTGCTTACACAATGATGTGGTTTTTCTTTTTCCCCTTTAAAATTGTTTCTTCAGCAAAACATGGTTGGGAAAAAAAATGGCTGGAATCTTCCTTACCCTCTGGGAAATGTGACTGACAGCGTTTCTTGGGCTCAGTGTCACAGTCCCCTCCTCAAGGTATCGTTGGCCAGTGTTGTGAAATGATGGGGGGGAAGAAGCCACGAGTGAGAGTGGCTGAAGAGACCAGCAGTCTGGTAGTTCAGCAAGATGCTCCTTCCTCGACACAAACCTGGGCATAAAGCAGAGGTGACGGTGCTGAAGCCAGCGCAGCGCAAGTGGCACAGAAGGTGAATCAGCTCTGTGAGAAAACCAAGATGTGACATGTTGTTATTAGGCAGTGGGGAGCAGGGGAGGTTCAATTTATAGTGATTTCCTAAGGAATTAGACCATGATTCTGGACAGGATTTATATTTTAAACAACACTTAATTTTTTTAAAGGACTAATTCAATCTAGATGTGGATTTCATACCTTTTCCTTAATGAAAGCAGCACCAGGGGAAGCACGCTCAGAAGTACTGACGTGTCCTGGCAGGGACTCCGACTGCTGCAACTCGCCTTGCTGACAGCCCGAGCTTGACTCTCGTCCCACGACAGCCCGGGGTTACAGTCCCGGCGACTTCCACCACAAGCAGCTCTGGCTCAGAGCCGCCAAAGTGATAAAAGACTTCTTGTGCGATCATCTCAGGAGGAAAGTTTGGTGCCAAACAAAGCTGCAGTCTGGTTGGGTCTTTTTGCCATTAGAGGCAAAATCAAGGGGAAAAATACAGAGCTGGGGAAATAAATGGAAGCTGCGAAATGTTCAAATAATGTCTTTTCCAAGAAAATGAAAAAAACCCCGAGAATGGCTTGTCTGGCTTTGCTGCCCAGGCCGTGGTTGCACTGATCTTTGTGCAGCCTAAAGATCCTGTTAGAGGATACCCCTTTTTCACTGATTCATCGACAGTCTGAATAGTTTCACTGCCTGTCTCCCAGGGTGGCTGCACAATGATGCTGTAGTATGCAATGACCTTACAGAAAACTGTCAATGATCTTTCAACAGCTGATGCTTTTGGGGTAGCAGAGCCAGCCGTACAGACTGGCGTGCTACCAGCGCCCTCCTCATGCTGAACAAATGAGCATTTCCCTCTGTGCCAGCCCACATTTTGAGCAGTATCCAGGCTTGGGGCTGGATCTCGCAGCCCAGTTTCTGTAAGGGGCATCTCTGAAGTGATGTGAATTTTACCCTTTGCTACTTCCAATAACAAAAAATGTGTCTGAGGATATAAAACCAGTGAGGAGTATCCCTTTCCCTCCCCTGCCAGTGCAGTAACCGCAGTACAGGCTCACTCACTCCATTCGGAAGTGGCCTATGCTCATCTCCATGCCTTTTCAGATTGCTGCTGCCAATAACCCCAGCTAGCTGCTCTGGGAATCTGCCTTTTCCCCAGGACCACCAGTCTGCCAGCTCTCGAGAGAAGGACCATTTCTCTGGTCGTGGCCTTCCAGCATCCACATGTCTGGTTGTAGCTTCTAAGTGCCACTGCACAAAGAACACTGAATCATTATAAAAGACTTCAGAACAAAAACCATCCAGAAAGCAACAGTGAGGGGAGACATAAGGCTACTACAGGAGTACAATGAGAAAAATATTTTTCTTCAGAGGGCTGAAGGAGGAGATTAAATGCACTTGAGCAGATGAGGGAAGGTATTTTGTATAGACTGCAAAGATGGCAAAGTTTCTGGCTGGTGCAAAGCAAGCTTGTGGGGAACAAAGCAGCTGCAAGCAGAGCAAGAGGGGAAAGAGGCAACAATCATGGAGGGAGGGCAAGGCCACAAAGTGTGTCTGTGGGGAAGAGAGGAGGAAGGACAAGGCAAGCATCTCTGGAGTTACACTGAGACTGCTATAAGCCCCTGAGGCTCAGGAGAGGCTGGAGATGCTGAGGATGCAAGGGTTCACCTGGAGACCGAGTCGTGCCAGGAGCCAGCCCCACACGCAGATGTCTTGTGGGCTCCACCATGGCCAGCACGCAGAGTCGCTCTCTCCCGAGGTCGAGGAGGATGCCAAGGCCTGTGGCATGACCCAGACAAGTCACGCTGGAGGCTCCAGCTCCACCCAGGCCACAGAGGGATGAAAGGATGAAACACCCAAACAGGAGTCTTTCACAGCCAAACAAGAGGAGCCGAGGGAAACCACAATTTTCAAGAAAGCCCAGCTGCTTCTCTCCAGCCCAGTGGCCAAGGCGGATACCTACCCCAGGCCATGTAGACCCGGCCAGCGTCTCGGCTGTGGTAATGCACAGGGAACACATATGCAAGTCCCAGACATCAGCTGCAGGACTCTGCTAATTAGGAAAGTCTGTCTGAGTGTCTGGCCACTATTTGGCAGATATGGCTGCTCTGACAAAATAATAAATGTGGTACAGTGCAGCCTCCAGGCATTCTTCGTGGGGTCTGTCACATGAAAGTGGCATGAAAGGAGACGAGGCGATGCAAGACACAAGGAGGTCAGCTTTGGAGACTCTCCGATTACCTTCTGGGGTAGTTACTGCTAAGGGGAGTTTGTGGTCCCTCTCTGCTTATATACTCTCTTGTTTAAACTCTCCTTTTATAAACAGACAATTCTTCCCATCTAAAGTGAAGATGCTTCAGTCCTGCTTGTCCAAGGCAGTTATGCTGTTGGAAAGCCTCTCTCCAGGCAGACCAGCCCATTTCTAAACAGTGTGAAGAGAAGCCAGAGACATGCTAAAAGGACAAAAAAAATGCACACAGAAAAGATAACTGGTCTTTGTGCATTAGTAGCATTTGAGGAACTCCCGTCTTCCTACTGACCTGCCTCCAAATCAAGATAAACAGAAGGATGCTGAAGTGCAAGTTGTACAGAGAAGTATTACCAAGCATGTTCAGCACATGTCCAAGCACTTGAAGAAGAAATGCTGCTCAGGAGCAGTTCCCACAACCTGCCTGTTTCTGGGTGCACTATATTCATACAGCAGCAGGACAAGTGAGGTAAGTAACTTGCCAGCAAGTAAGTTACCAGGGCTTCTTTTCTTACACCGTCAGAAGTGTGAGTGCATTGAACATAAGTGCATCTGATGCAGTTCTTCTCTGCCTAGAACTCTACAGCATATTGGTGTTTGCGCCGACACTCTTCGATAAGAAGAAAACATACCTTTCCCAATGGACCACGTAGTGTTGGGGAAAGTACAAAGGGACATGTGGTTTTCACTCTACCAACGGAGCAAGGTCCTCCAACAGTAGTACTCTGGGAGATGCACGGGGCTGATGCCGGGGTAAGGTGATCCATATTGAGCTTTTTGGAAAGAAATTTCCTTCCAGAGAAAGCAGGGTCCTGCTAGCTTGCTGCAAGGGACCAAGAGACAGCTAAGGCTGCCGTGTACACCAGGACTTGCAAGGGAGTGAAGAAAGCAGGTGGAGCTGGCAGAGGCAGAACTGAACTCCAAGAAGCTGAAGAGAGATTATACTTTCTTCCTGGTACTTTTATGCCAGAGCACCAGAGCCATCTGACCCCACCTGCCTTTAATGATCTTGGCTGAGGTGTCTTAAATAAAAAGACAACTGAGATCACAGGGAAGGACAATGGCTTCAAATCATCTGGCTTCTTGGTTAGAAGATGGGGATTAGGAATAAAAGAAAAACAGCAAACTGCTACATGCAAAATAGGCAAACTAAGTGTATAAGCCTACTGGATTTATAGAAGAGATATTGGCACATACCAGGAAAATTTCAAGCCAAATGTATGACAGCATTCCTTACACCCCTCCCACCTATTGCCATATCCCAGCTTAATGTAAAGCCTTTTGGCTTCCAAAGGCTTATAGCTATTTTTTATTGTTTAAACAGGTCAACAATTGCAATCATATGTTGACTCCAGGCAATACACAAACACGATGATGTGTTAATATACAGCAACACTTGGATGGAATTTCTACAATTTTCCTGCTGTTAACAGTCATATGTATGATCACAGCTGGGCTGGTATCTGCTAAGGCTACCTCTGAAAACTAGGAAGCCTATCAGTGTTGTGCCATTACCAAGAAGCCAGCGTGACATCAGTAAATGAGCTCTATTTTTAATATAAGTATAAACTCAATTTCTGGAAATCATTTTGGGAGGAGGACTCTCACACCAACTGTACTTTGGCTTGTTTTTAAGGCTGCTCTAGAAAGGTGCTGTCCCATCTCCAGAAGTGTCCTTTTAACAAGAATTGAGCTGGAATGGGATATGGATGATGGCATCTTTGTAAGACAGGATGGGAGAGGATCCTACAGGCATATCTGTGTGCAGCTGGCTGCAAAAAACATCTTCATCATGCTGAGGGGGGAATTAAATAGTACAAAGATTCTGGCTAGTGCCTACAACAAAGACATCCAAAACACTCGGCACTGAAGTAATTCTGTTTATTTCACACCAGGGAAGTGTGCAGCTAGGTTATGTAGATACTTTTCCAATGGATGGGATAATTTTGCTCCAATATAAATTTCCACATGCTCAGTAGCCTTCATTATCAGGTTGCGCCTGTGGAGCAGCTACCATTAAACATACAGCAAGCTGCCACTTCACCTCAGCTCCAACATACATTGAAAGCAACCTTTCTCAAAAGCACTTGCAAAATGTCCCTCCCCCCACGCATAAGCTTTAGCTTCCCCGCAGCCTGCTCAGGCATACACAGCGATGCCACAAACGGAGCCTGGCTCACTTTTTCCAGACAGGCATTTTCTACTGTTGTGTCACTGACCACAGACCTTGCAAGGCATTAATCAGGTATGAACATTCCCTGTGCTTTATTTTGCAACCTGACCGGGACAAGACCCATCATTTCTTGATTTGTTAGCACACTGGGAACTCTGAGATGCCAGAGTTTTAGTGACAAATGACCTTTTGCACCTACCACAGCTATCAAATAGTTGGCCTAGACTTAACCGAATCCCAGTCTCAATCCAGTATTAGACAGATGCATAATGTACTACTTACAGCTTCACTCCTTTCTCTTAATTTTCATGCTAGCTGTTTGGTTTGCTTTGCATTTTTTTCAAGTTCAGAAACTTTATTAAAGTTGTTATGGAAAAAATAAATTTATTATTCAACATACTCAATTTTTTCAAAATGGAATGATCCTCTTTTCTTTTTTTTTTGGTTTTCATTTACAACTGGTTCCATTCAGTTTGACTGTTTTTATCTTTTCTATTTATAACCAGCACCAAAAAGAAAATTACCATGAATACAGTACATATGCAAATTAGCTAATGGAAAAATATATACACTTCACTCTGTAATGAAAAACTTAAATGATATTATTGCCATGGAGAATATATCCCTGTATTATAATAAAATATCAAGCAATAATCGACTGCTAAGATTCTTTTCCACCAACAAAAAATAGCACCATACATGAGATAGATAGTGAGAATCTACACTCAATAACACAATTGTGCAACTAGAAATGTACAGTACTTTAGTAACAGTACAGAGTATTGTTTACAATATGGAAATACCACCACTGTAATCAAAAGAGCGTCAATCTCTTACGAACAACTAAAAAAAGTATTGTCATAGATACACGGAAACAAACAGCTTTCTTTTCACCAGTATGTAGTAACTGAGGGCAGAGCATAGCTGTAAATTCATAGTAAAGCTCCTATAAAATGATACAAAACAGAAGTGCAGGAGTATTGAACAGAATTAAACTTTTTATTGTTATTATTTTTCTGGCTATTATAAAATGGGAAGGTTGTCACCATATGAAGTAAGAGTGTAATAAAATGGAGCTGTGTTGTGCCATCAGTTTTTAATTAACATGGTTTCTGATTATTAAAAAAAAAAGGTTGATGCACGCTAATCTGTGGGCTGTGAGAGCAAGCGAGGTGGTTTTTTCAGTGCTCAGACATTCGAAAGAATTCCTTATAAATTCATGTTTCCTTAGGTAGGACCCAGAACTTGGACCCAAATGTCCTTTGAAGTCCAAGACCTAGCATACTGGGACAGGCCACAGGTCTAACTAGCCTAGTATCCTGTTCTGGACAGTGGCCAGTAGTGAATTATTAGTGAAAAACATAAGCATTAAAATCCTTCCTTTCCTATGCACCTTTCTAGGAGTCCACATTTTGCTTAGAGAGGGTGACAGATCAGCACCGGAAGGAAAACGACCCCTGCTATTTAAAAGCACCTTTGATTCCCATTAATAATAAATGCACATACTATTCTTCCAAGATAACGGAGAAGCCCGGTGGCAAATCCTTCAACAGCCCAATGTGAATATTAGCAATGCCAAAAATGATCAGCAAGGGGGCGGCGTTTCATCGGGCCAGGCCACTCCATGGTCAAATGTTGCCCATTAAAAGAAAAA
Source organism: Pygoscelis adeliae (assembly GCF_000699105.1). Classification (NCBI taxonomy): domain Eukaryota; kingdom Metazoa; phylum Chordata; class Aves; order Sphenisciformes; family Spheniscidae; genus Pygoscelis; species Pygoscelis adeliae. Next base: position 4,211,870 of record NW_008824499.1, on the reverse strand, counting down.
CGGCAAACTCCAAACCAAGTGAAGGATGTAAGGGGACCCATCTCAGTCAAACTGCTGTGAGGTGGCCGTGGTGGTAGGGAGGCAGCAAGGACTGTCGCAGCCTGCTGTTCGGGCAGGGCTGTGTTACTGCAGGGTATGACAGCAGGCAAGGGGGAAAACTACCACTATGAATTACCAATATAAATCAGGTCCTCTGGGCTCTGTCTGATCTCTTGGAACTTTCTCATTAGCAGTTCACGTACCTATTAATTTGCCTAACTGAACATCACCGTGGTATTGCCTAAATCTTCCCTGTCACCCCTACCGGCAACACTTTCCATTGATTATTTGCTAAGTAGTTACACAACCTCTGCGTTTGGGCTACAGGGTGGGAGTAACAGAAGAAGGAGGTCTGATCCTGACTATAAGATGCCAAAAGAAAATCCAGTATAACAAAAAACAAGTTGGAATCATTTCCCTGATAGAGAAAATCATCTGGGGCATTGGAAAGCAGATCTGTTTGAGACAGGCACTTGAGAAAAAACTGTGCTAATGTGCCTTTGTGCATACAGGCCAGCCCTTGTGTGCACACATGCTCATTTGCACTAATAAGCACAGATGCGAATGTGAAGCCCACGCAGTATTAGTCTGTTGATGAACATTAGCTCCCTGTGCTTAAAAAACTTAGCCCTTAATAAAATGCTAATGAGTTATTCCAGTGAGGTCCTGGATATTGAAAGGATTGTAATAAGGAAGAGAAAGTTGCTTTAAAGATATGCTGGGTACTAAGAGTCTTTATCCCTCCTTGCATTGAAAAAAAAAGACAACAGCAACAAAGACAACTTGAGGACAAGTGTGAGCTGCAATCCAGACTGGCCCAGGGGCTGGGCGTAGTAGCTGGGCTTAGTTCTGCACTCATCTCCAAAGAATAAAACAGTAACACGCAGTTCTAGAGCGAGTACAAAGCTGCAATTCATCCAAATGGCTCTGTTCATCTCATGAAGAGTGGGCTGTAACTTAAACGCTGCACAGCTGACCTTGGACCCTGGCAAGGGAAATGATACGTGTTGGAGCAAGATATGATAGAGACATTGATCTGTAGGACTAACGGAGGGGACGAACTCTGCCCCGGGTAGAGCTCCTGTTTCAAGTCTCACATCTCAGAGAGGAGTTTGGTTTAAAGTGCAGAGACATGGAAAAGAGTATCATACATGCAGCACTTGCTAAGTGCTCTGATAGCACCAATCTGATAGCACCAAACCTGATAGCACCACAAAAGTAAGACAGGAAGCATTAAAATACAGTGAGTAAAATCCTGACCCTTACTGAAGGCAATGCACGCCTTAGCCTTATGGCTTCAACAAGCTCAAGATTTCACTTTGAATGTCTTGTATCACTGACTACTTTTGACTCAAAAGGCTACATAACCTCAGATGTATACAAGAGCCAAGAGATAGGAAACATCTGTTCTGCTCTCCACTCCATCCTTCACACAGAAGTTGTTCCAAATCCTGTTTCTGTACCAACCCTATCCAGTTTCATGGTCCTCCTAAGAAAAAAACATTCAGTCTCATTATCTGATTGACTTCTAAAAACTGGAGAGAGATTAGGCCAAGCAATCCCTCAGTGAGCTCTACTAGATGAAATGATTTCAGGCTTCTCCCATCTCATGTAAATGGTTCTTGCTTAAAAATAACTATCATCTATTGCTGTTAATAAGCTTCCATTTCATTAAGCTCAGAGAAAAATTAGGTTTCATAAAAGAAACTATATTATTCTGAGGAAAAGAGGATTGTTTTTTAAAATTAGAAAGAAGAGCAGTCCCTATTAGTTGCTCTAAAAACTATGACTTGGAACATTGGATATAATTGCACTGAGTTTTCTGCAGGAATTTCAGAGATGTCAATCCTCTGCTATCAGTTTTCACAAGCTTTTACAGCAAATCCTCTCTTTAAATTAAGCCTTTCATTTATGTGTGTCCCTCCAAGCCCACTCCACAGTGGGATAACTGTTGGGAATTGAAAACATCAGATGAAAGCCAAGATTAAAAGATTAAGTAATGTCTCTACCTTTGCTGAATTATTTTGCCAGAGGCCTTCCTCCACGGAGGTACCCATAACCTTAGTCAATGTAATCACTTTGCAACTCTTGTCCTTTTCTTTAATGGTAGCAAGCCATCCAGTGGCTGGTGATTTAATATATTAAAGTAACAAGCATTAATGAAAAATGTAAGGATGTCAAAATATGATAAAATGATTGGCTCCTTGAGATGACTCTTTCTGTTTGTTTTTTTAAGGTGGATGAGTGGATTACTTTGGTATCCAGTCTGTAGAATTAGTTTCAAGTCTTATTAGGTATGCTTTGGAATCCACCACATTGTAGCAACTCATGAAGTTCCAGTACTCAGACCTACTAGTCCATGATTTACATACAAATAGCTGTAATACTCTAAGAAGTAGCACAGGTTCATTAACTCTTCTGCTGCATCTTGTTTGCATAAAAGTCTCTGCAAGTCTGGCAACAGCGCTGATACCACCGCATGTCTTGGCACAGATTCTTCTCCCGGATCACCCTGCAGTACACTGTCCACTGGTCGCCTGTGCACTTGTACGTGAGAGCAGCTTTGGACAAGAAAAGAAAGGAGAAACTAGCAGATTAGCCAGAGAACAGCATTGCAGGTGTGATCATAATCACTGCATATGAGGGAAGAAAGGGCCCATCTCGCTGGCAGCACTGGAGATAGGTTGATGTTCTTTCTACTGAAATACCAGGCTCTTGGAAGTGCTTACTGCAAGGGTGTAGCTGGACATGACTGTGGGAGCACAAGCCTCCTCACGTTGTACCTATTTTGTCTCAGTGACAAACAGGCCTAGATGAACAAAACGCCTAAAGCATTGGCCTAGATTTAAGCACGTGAACACCTCACAGCAGTCAACGGGAAGCTGTGTGCTCCCAGGGAGAGTGCTTTGCTAAGGCGCGCTTTCAGGAGTGGCCATCATCCTCTCGGTGGAAAATGTTTTTACAGAGGAGCAAAGTCAAACCCAGTTTGATGGATGTAAAGCTAAATTAATAGGAAGTAAAAATAATACTTATTAGTGTAGCAAAAACAGTAGGACAACAATTAGCTATTGGGAGGGGGGGCTGGATGGCCAAAACTCTCTCAGACTGACAAAAGGTTTGTGCAGGGGGGAAAGCAGCACTAAGACACTGTTGCTGAATCTGTTGACAATATCAGGGTCTGTTGACAATAAAGGGTCACACGTGCTTTTATAAAAAAACTAATAGTAGCAAAACTGTATACTTGATAAAAATGCACACATATAGTAAGTGCTTTGTATGGTATGTGATTTATAAATTGTACGTAGCATTCTTACAACTGCTGTGATAATCGGAAAATCTTCTAAATGAATATTGTGGCCTCTGAGGTTGGGAAAAGATGGTTTAATTAAAGAACATCAAAAGGTGCTGACCCAGCTGCATCTTGAGTCCCTTGCTCCTCATCTCTGCCCGATGAAGCCAGGAAAAGCTCTTATCCTGTGTTTAGTCTCGGTGCCAAACACCGGGAAATGATGGCAGCAAAACTGGTAGGAATGTTTATCACTGAAGCTTCATTCAGTTGGACAAGAAGCAAAAGTTTGATAGAATCTGATGAAATGAAGTTGTGCTGTCCCAGAAAAAAAGGAACATGAAGCCAATTTAAAAAAAACTGATTGCGAGAAAAAAATTTGAGTGGAAGTGACCATCCTAAACGGGGGGAGGGAAGAGCTATTTCTGAGTCTGCCAGCAGTGGAGGGGCTTTTTGAGGGGGTTAGATCTGCAGCACTCCCCACTGGCTATGGTTCCAACCAGGCACAGTGCTCGGAAAACGTGATGTAGCTGCACATCTTGCGGGAACGTCCGAGACAGACCTTATGAATCTGAGATGAGAGACTTTATATAATAGAAAGACACTAAGCCACAAACAAGGCTAGGACTCTAATAGTTCAGAGGTCCAAGGTCCCTCATAGGCTGTGAAGTAAGACAGGAAGCATGTCTAGGACGCAACATGGGTCAGGTGCCTGAGGAACAGAATAAACCCCTTCTGAATGTGTCTTCCCTGAGGGGCACTGGACACAAATGTAAAAGTCAGGTGAGGTGAACTGCACACTTAGATACTTCTGAAAATGTATGAACCGGGATGAAAAACATTTTGGAGTGGGGACAAGACAGCATGGGTTTTGTAGACTACTGGAATTTTTTTCTGTATAATTTTTTTTGGTGAGGTTTCCATTGCAGAAAACAGAAAATTTTGTTTAAAGATAATCCAATGAGAATTTGTTTACAAGCAGGAAGAGCAAAACACTCAATGATATATCTTTCCGCTAATATCAAATATCATTGTTTCTGGCCCTGGTGATTCCAAGCCCGGTTTAGAGACAAAAGCATCCCAAATTACTTGCAGATTACTTTCAGCAGGGACTTGAGCCTCCTCAGTCTTCTAAACACGTGAGCTTTTTATTGCTTTGTCCTAAAATGTGAATTAGGATGGATTTCTTGTCTCATCAGTGTATCAAGGGCTTACTTCTCAAATGAAATGTTTTCCTTCCACTATGCTCTTAGTGCTAAAATATCTGGGAAGTACTCTCATATGTTCTTAAACAAAAGCGGTTAGAAGCTCCTCGGTATGACTGCATTTGCAAGAATAAAATTTCCCATATTCTTTTAAACATCTGTTAAACTTTTGGGAAACAAATTTCAGTTCAGAAGCTTCCAGTCCAGTCCTAGTTTAAGTGTTATTTAATACTGGACAGTGCTATTAGAAAATGGCTCTCTATTACTTAGCAGCTCTGCCTTTTCATGTGTATTAGAGGCTTCTTAGCCTACAAGACTGGCTCTGCTGAGAGGATGGAGGCTGTTCTTTCTGCTAAGCTCTTAGCAGCGTTGTTTACAACCCAGCCTCTTGTACTGAAAAGTAATGGGAGGCACTGATGAGGCTGTGTCAGCGTAGCTGATGGCTTATTTTAGCTTCATCTTACTGGTGATGATGTGTGAAATGCAAAGAAACCAGCTTGGTTCTTGGAGCTGTGGCTGAACACACAGGGCCGAAGTTTGGAAAAATGTATTTTTATCCCCTTATAAACTGAGCAAATGACGTGGAAAATCATGGATTCCCACAATTTTGTATTAACAGAAGCATTCTTAACTAGAGCCATTTATTAAATACAGTGTTAAGGTGTTTCGGGAAACAGATGGCTTATCACCATATTCTCATCTCAGCCAGGTATACAGGGGATGCAGGGAGGTTGAGGAGAAGGACAGTGACAGAAAATCAAAGAGTTCACAGAAAGAGGCTGGACGCTGTCTTGCCCCCCTGGGCAAATTAATTCATCAAACCACATTCTTGTGGCAGCAAATGAAAAGGAAAAAAACCCAGCAATGCTCTACTTTTCAAGGTCATGTACTTTTCTTGGGGCACGGATGAATAAATTATCATACTTTACACTCACCACAGTGAAAGCAGGGTGTGAAGGTGTTTGTGACGGAGAAAGATATGCCTGTCAGCTCCCTCACCTCTGTGATCAATCAATCAATCACCCACCATTTGTGTGCTCCTGTTGGTCGCAGGTCTATCCACTGCTGAGCGCTCCAGCTTGGGCAAAGTCTGAGGCAGGGATTGGTGGATAAAAGAGGACCTATCCACACTAAACCTTTAGTATAGAGTCTGACTGGGGGGCCCTCTCCTAATTTCCAGCCCTGGGCAATCCTCTGAAGCCCCACTTTTATCACACCGGGCACACTGGGACCCTGGGCTTTGTCTGGCCCTTTGCAGGTGACATCTTCCCCCCAACAGCCCTCACTCACCAAGTCTGGGCGAGGTAATTGTGTTGACATTTATCTTCTCATTGCAGACCTCTTGGTGGCACTGCCTGTAGGCCGCTGGCTTGGACAGGACAGGGCACTCATTGCCGTGGCGCCCGGTGACTTTGTGCATACACTGGACCACGCGTGACTGGAGGCCCTTCCCACAGGTTGAGGAGCACTGGAGGAGAGAAGGCACTGAGACACGATCCAAGCAGAGTAACTTCAAAATCACATACACACATACACCAGAAAAATCACCGCTGGAGCTGAAGTGTGCAGCAGACTCGCAGCTCACTATGGTGCTGAGGACTCAACAACAGGGGCATCGTGTCAGCCAGGGACCCTTTGTACAGCTGTTGCATTTGTCCATGACGGCTTCACAGCTTCAGGGAGTGCTGTGAGCAGAGAAACTCTCCTGGCACAGGGAAGGAAGCTGTTGTCTTTCTGTCTGGACTTGCTCTGAGTCCATCTACACTGACTGTCTCTGTGGATGCCCACGAGGTTCAAGCAGGCATATGCAATTCCCTCCATCAGCCACAAAGAGGCAAAGTTGGAAAACATACACTGCTTAATTATGGACAAGCAGCTTCCACCCCCCTCTCCATGAGTGACCCAGTGGTACTGGTTGCCTGGGTTTAAAAGCCCTCTCCAAGACTTGGATGGTCTAACAAGGCTTCCTCCACAGACAAGGTGACCACTGCCAGGCACTGATAAAACCAAGGATTACAGCAGAGGCAGGCAGCTCCTACTGCATGCCAAAGACCTCTAGAGAAGCTCTGTTTCAGTATACGGGAGAAGACATTCAGGTATTCAAGTATTCACTCTCATCTATCCCTGCTAACCGTCTGGCACTTGTCTGTCCTCTTGGGAGCAACTGCAAATTGTACTCCATGAGTTTTGGCTCCTATTAGCCAGGAGGCCCAGCCTGTTTGTATGCTTTCTTTGTTGTCATACAACTGGAGTCCCTAGCTCTCCCTCCCTCTTCCTCTGGCCCAGTCGCTTGTGATTTACAATGTCCTACTTGCACGCTGTTCAATTTTAATAAAGCAAACACAGTGAGCACAGTGAGGTGCACCAGCTGGAGTTAATAAAAGAACCTTGTATTTAAAATAAAGAAACAATGGGTTGCAGGACTTTGGTAAGATTCCTACTTCTGCTAAAGCCACACACAAGCTGTGTGTGGGGAGAGGAGGAGGTGGGGGAAAACTCAGGAGACATAATTAGGATGATATAAAAAAGATCATGTTTTCTGTCCTCTGCTGTTTCTGAACAAAGTCAGGGCAGTGGAGCCCTCTCCCTGAAAAACACTATTGCCTCAGAGTGGTACTTCTTAAAAATGGCATGCCAAACATTGAAGAGGCTCAAAAGATGAGCACCATTGACGTTGGACTGAATTCCAAGTATGAAGGATGTGTATGCAGCGCGGATGCTTGCAATGCTAGGACCCAGGGGCAAAAGAACTCATGGATGCATGTAGGCCTCCACCTCTCCCATCTATGGGGGAGAACACAGCAAAGCTGTGGTCAGTTTATTCTGGAAGTATCACAAAAACTCCCTGCTGCTTCTCAAAGATCATCTGATACAAGAAGCATAGCTTTGTTCTGTGCTGGAGCACAGGGAGCTTTTCCTTCCTGTGTAAATGCCTGAAAGGCCTGATAAAAAATGGCCTCATTAACAGGACCATGTAAAATAGAGCTGATGGAGTCCTGCTTCAAACCCAGTGCAGAAATACGTCTGCACACTGTGAACTCTCTATTTCTGGGCAGGAGGAGTTGTAGGATCAGTGAAGTCTGTTGTCAAAAATAACAAAGACTCTTTATCTATTTTTCGTCTTTAGTCACTCACATTCATGACTGTTTATTAAACAGGTTTCTTGTATTTGGTGTACTCACCAAATTTGTATTTGTTTTTCTCTTAATTTCCCCCCTATATTCCACCTGCTCTTTATTCCTATTCTTTCTCCCAGTGCCTTTCTCTAGGACTGAACTTTTCCATTCAGAACAATCTCTGGCTCAGATTCCTTCTGGACTTTGCCACTAAGCCATCCTAGTGTGCAGTTTACCTCTGTGTTTCCAGCTATGCAGCCCCCTCCAGGACCTGATTACTGTATTCTGAAGCTAGCAGTCGTGCTGTATTAAAATTTTACATGTATTTTAGAACTTCTTTTATTTAAAATAAATAATTGGGTTTTTTCCTTTACAACTTTCTTAGTTCAATTTAGGGTCGACACACTATTTACAACAGATTTTTTGCACTTAGATTTTCAGATGTTGACTTTACATCAAAATTTGGTCACAGTCTGTTAATACCTCAACAATGGTTATGGTGTTTAGGACTATGCTGAACCAGCCCTTCCCTTGTATGCCCTACAGTGAGCTATTCCAAAAAGCAATCATTGAAGTCCCTTATTTAAACCCCCTTCATAACTTGAGCTTCTGCAGTGAGATGTAGGCATTTCAGTAGTGTTGGGTGTCCCCCTGCTCTTCCCCAGCACTGTGTGCCCTCAGTGCCTTCTACCAGTCTGGAAGCCAGTCAGGCATGGCCATTACATTTGGATTTAAAGTTAACAATTTTTATCCTGATAAATGCAACTATTAGGCCCTTCTACTTCACTAGTCATATGCAACCTCTAATCCTCAGGATTTCAATGGCACTTTTAGTCTTCAGAGTGCTTTACTAATCTTAATCCTCACAAAACTCTTTGCAAGGGGAGTGAATTGTACATCCATTTTACAAACAGAATAGGTGTTATCACATAGGCATAAAATAACCCATTCAGGCCATGGGGTTCCTTCACGTGATTATAATATAGTGAGTCTGAAACCTCTGTCTCTGGCTTTTAGGCACTCCCTGTGCTTATGAATGCTCTTAACAGAGGGGAAAAAATAAAAAAAAAAAGGAAAGAAAGAAAAAGGCATTTTTCTCATAAGGTGAATAAGGTTTTCAAATACTAATATACAAACACTCACCTACCTTTGTCTGTGTTCCTGTCTCTGCATTTGTTAACCAGCAAGGAGGGCAAGCAATGAAACTTTTTCCACAGACACTGCCAACTCCAATCCTTAGACAAATAACAGCAGAGTTTTTGCCCGAAGCAGTTTTATTCCTTCTCCTGGGAGACTGGGATCATCACCTATGCTATGCAATTAGTTTTTCACAGCCAGGAAGACAGATTTTAACATCTTTCTTGAACTCTTTTGGGCTTGGCAGCTAAAGGAAGGTTGGACATCTGGCTTATTTTAAGACGAAATTTTCAACTCTGTACTTGGATAGTCTCTTTCCTAGGAATTTCAATAGGAAATAGGAATAGATACAAAATACATACAAAGGGGGAATTGTTACTCATGCTGCACTATGAAGAGCGGACATCATTAAAAGAGGCATAAAAATCAAACTCCAACTGAACAGCAAATTCCCATAAATACCTTCCCTCCTACTCTGGACAGCTAAATGCATTGCTACAGTCTCTCTGTTCCCAAATATTTATGGAGCAAGTAAGCATATCCACAGAACAATTTTCAGGGCTAGATTCACTCTGTGCCCTCTGATACAGGACCCTCAGGCTTGGACACAGGTTATGAGGAGTTTGAGTAAGGAAAGGCGCTGCGGCCTTCTTGCAAACAGGGGAACTTCCAGGCAGCCAACAGCTGCCAGAGAGAGCGTATCGCTTGTGGCAGAGTGTGTGGCCTGGGCTGCGGGGGCAAAAGTACCATTACAGCCCAGCACCCGATCCAGCTTCTGTAGAGCTGGTACAGTTCCACTGTGCAGAACGCTGGGAGGCTCCAGTACTGCACGGTGAAACGGCGCTGGTCGTATTTAAAACGCTGTTGATGGACACTGGACTTTTTGGGCAAATATTGAATTCTTACACTGCTATTAACAAACATACTCTGAAAATTGGACAAGCCTTTACAAGATTGATGTAACTCTCAAGATACGCACATGTTTTGATGCCATGATGGAGGAAAGTGATCTGTGAATGTGGAGGACCGGCTTTGGAACCTGGTTCGGAGCTGCGTGGATCTCTGATCTCTGCCTGCCACCTGAGCTGCTGCACAAGTACTGAGAGAAAACCCACAAGCAACTTGCCTACTCTGGGAAGCTGGGGACTGGGACAAGTGGTTGAATAGGGACGCCGGTGTCAAACAAAGAAGTGTTTTTTTCCTTCCACCAGACATTGCTAGTGATATCACTACCAGAAAAATGCATATGCAAAATTCATGTAGTTTAACCATAATGCACTAAACTGACAATATAGCCATTGTAAACTGGAAATCCACCCACGTGCAAAGATCAAAGGATTGTTCAACACTGTAAAAAAGAGGGGGTTAATGAACAGTTACAAGAAGCGAACCTAATGAGAGCCCTTGTAACTCCCAGTTCAAACGCTGCTTGAGAAGGCAAAAGGAATACAAAAATGCCTCCATTCACATTCTTTGGCAGTAACAGGCAAGCCAGTGGGGATATCCAGAAGGAAATAAACTCACAAATTGTCAAGGCAGCAGCTGCATTCATCAGCTTAAAGAAGATTTACTCACTGAAAAACTCCAACCTTGAGACCGAGCTATGATTTTTCAACTGGAATGTTATTTCCACCTTAGGATACCGATATGAAAGCTTGAAATCTACCAAAGGTGCTGACAGATGTCTAATTGCTTTGAAAGCAAATGCCTCGGGAGAATATTAGGTATTAAAATAGAATGAATTTACAGTAAGTGCTGAGATATGTCAGGGACTTCATCAACTCCTGATCTACAAAAGATAGCCAGAGAAAGAGAGAGGAATAAGAACGAATGAAGCCAGGGCAGGGCTGCCGTTGGGCAGCTGGAGGAACGCATAAGAGAGACCAGTCCAAAGAAGCCCTGTGTTGAGGCTTAATGGGGACAGGAAAAGGTACAGATTTACCGCTATAGAGGACAGGCTGTGATCTGTTCAGGATTGAATGGAATGATGAAGCATTGCTTATGCCTTAGCTGAGGGCTGCTGGCTAGGCAGGGATGCATTCAGACCATGTGTCACATTTAAAAATGTCACTTTTCTAACTTCTAAGAGACGTTAGTCTCTTTTGTAAGAGACTTGCTTTTTCCAGCAGAAGGTCACAGCATCCCTTCAGCCAATCCTGAGTGTACTCCAGTATTTAGAAGGCTGATCTGCTGGAGGGAGATATAGTTCAAGATGACTGTCATAAGCTGAAGGCAAGATTTTTTTTTTCTTTATTCATCAGTCTGCAGTCATCCGATGTTTAAAGATACTGGTTTGTCCCCAATTTGCTGAAAGTTGCTGAAGCCAAGGATAACACTATGGCTAAAGCTCCAATATTCAGAGATAGAGTCATGCTTTACTGACTTCAGAGTTCAAGTATTTCAAGGCGTTAGGATAGGGTAGAGCGTTTTTCCCCCCAGGGGTCTTATTTCTTGCTTCTATGAAAGTCAGAAAGAAAGCAAGACAAGTTCCTATTAATAACATTCTAACATGGCATCTGAGATGAATGACAAATGTCCTGTAATCGCCCGTTCCTGAGACCTTAATAGTATACATGTGTGTGCTCTGAAAGTCAGTGCTCCGCACACCTTAACATCAGGCTTTTCATGAGTATCACTAATTTAAACTCTATAGTTCTAGCTGAAAAGCAGCATGCAATATGCTTTCATAAACACCAGGTCAACTTTCACCATGGCATCATGGTAAAGAAAGAAATTTCTGTCTTTCCACTGATAAGATCTAATTAGCCCAAAGCAAACTGTAAGCTGTTTTTCAAGCTTCCTTGTTCTTTTTTTCTTTTTTTTTCTTTTTTTCTTCTTTTTGAACCCCAGATCTGTAAAGAGAACATATCTGGTCTTGCTTACAACAATCTTTCATTTGGAAACGTTTGTGAAATGACTGATTTGTTTAATTTAGCCAAGAAAAAAAGCATACCCTTCTGACTCAGTATGGGAAGAAACAATAAATTACAGCAGAAAATGCTCATGGCTGATGTGACAGTATCTTAGAAGGAAAAGAGAGAAGCAATCTTTGCAAACTGCCTACAGCTGTGCTTTCAAACTGCATGACCCTAAGGAACAAGACCCGACCAGTATATCCAGCACGTCTCACTGCATAATTAAGCTTGACTTCGCTATTCTGAAAAGTTCCATTGTGTACAGGGAGTTCAGAGATTAAAAGCTGAATGCATGAATATTCTGGGTAGTGACAGTGCCCTTAAGTACTTGTGCGGTGCAGCCCAGGTGGATACTAATAAGGAAATGTCATTTAATTCATTATACCAATCAGGCAGAATTTACTTCTCACAAGCTTCCAAACTGGATTTCAAGAACAGGATCAAGCAGAGATGTGAAATGATATGGCATTGCCTATAGGGTGCCATATTCTAGCATGTCACCTATAACGCGTGTACAATGTTTTGATCTGTGGCAGGTAGAAAGTGGAAATAAGCTTCAGCTTATTCTACCTGAAAAACTGCAAGGAAATGATGCTGAAAAACACCTCATGTAAAAGGCATACTCAAGCTAATTTTAAGTAAACTAGATAGTAATGGACAACTATGTAACCATGGGATCACAGAACTCAGCTCAGGCTGACTGCTTGAGAATTTACCCTGCTTCTACAGCAGTGTGCGCTGCTTATGCTGAGCAATGTTCTCATGGGCTACATGAGCTATAGTCCCACGCTGACTCCTGTCGCAGATGTTAGCCTTGAAAGAATACCTTGGGAACTGAAGCTCCGCTGAAGACATATTTTAGTTATTCATCAGTTAATGATCAATGCTACCTAAATGCAATTTATTAAAAAAGTAATTAAACTAAGGACTCCATTAAGATTACTTAACTTCAGCAAGAGGCTGCTCATCTCCGTCATCTCAGTCCTGCCTGAGTATTCTCTAGACAGGGAGCTACTCAGCTTTGAAATGTATGACACTGAACTAACACTGCATTTCATCTCTTTGCACAGTCAAACAAGAGATCACCAGCAGGCTGATACTAATTGCTCTTTAAAGATGCTCTGGAAGATTGTCACCTGAATGCCTCAGTAGTAATTATAAATCTCAAAAGGCTATTGGAAAGACTGCAAAATTATAGCAGTCCCTGCTAGTGATACATATTGCGTGCTGTAAGGATTCAAGGGGCAAAAACCTCTTCAGATGAGTAGTACAAACTTTAAATGGTGAATTAGCTACTGTTCATATTTTTAAAAACATGATCCTAGACACTGTAACATCTCAAAGTAACTCAGAGGAAATGAAAGCCAATATTTGAACAGGCTTGTCTTTCATGCTTTCTTCTTTTTCACATTAAAAAAAGAGAGTAAAATAGTCACGATGGAATTCCATTTCCAATCCACTGATCTTGGTGGGAGGCTTTAATTCTCCATAAAAAAAATGCACTTAATGAACTAGGCTTTTAAATAAAAATATCAAAAAGGAAAAGTTATTCTTCCAATTAATAGGATCACTGGAGGCTGTATTGGAACATGAGACAGTAACACTGTGACAGAACGTGCTCCACTTCAAACAAAACTCTGATGAATATGGTTTTTTTGCAGCACATTCTCCTTTACTAAGGAACCAGCAAAATAATTTGTACTATGGATGCTCTCAGAAACGCCAGCAGAGATGAGCTGTGCAAATTGTTGTGCAAACAAGGAGCAGTCATTGCCTCAAAGGCATGAGCAGGACTTGGTTTCTGCAGTTTACAGTCCCCAGGGGAATGACATGGCCAGCCAGCATTGTAGTCAGCATCTCTTCACTTTCCATGCCTAGGTTTCCAACTACAGCTGCATCGACTGGGGCTGGCAGTTAGCATAAATCTAGATAGAGGCTCAACCTTGTTTTAGCGCCATTATACAATATTTACACCTCTGACCATAGCTAAAGACATTTCACAGATGGGGGGGACAGAAAATCAAAGAGCAAAAGGGGTGGGATTCATCATTCTGAACTAGCTCCGTTTACGTTCTCTTTGCAGTCAGTAGAGAGAGGTCACCACTTCAAGGGGCAATTCAGCCTTTACTAAGGAAAGGAGATAAAACTACTACCTGGAGCTGCCTGTCTTACAATGACTGTAAATGGAGCCTAACAGCTATCTCAAACAAGGCACCTACCTGTCAGGTGGCTAGGATTCAGTGATGTGAATTCAATTAAGTGATGGACCCATGACCATACAGAAGTCTGTAGTTAATATGAGCTGAACTCATATGAACTTTCCTTTCTTTCCTAAAATGTGTATTTCCAGCGGAGGTATGAAAACTATATTTCTAAGTTTGTCCACAACAGAGCCATCAGTTCTACTTGGTGGTACAAAGCAGTAGAAGGGCCTTGGGCTGGGCTTTAAGCAGCCCAAGGTGACAGATTTGTGAAATGGCAGCAGGAACATGGAGATGTCTCCCCTCATATCTCCCCTTCTGAGGCTTTTACTTCAGTGATCCGAGTCTTTTTCTCAGAACACTTATTCTGGATTCGGGATGGTTCATTTCCCTTTTACTTAAGTTTGTGGAATAAAATCATAAAGGGAACAGGGAACAGCAAGCCCTGCACTGACAGTGAAGATGACAAAAAAATAACCAATAGCCTTGGAGCCCTGTCATATCCAAACTACAAGCCACGTGCCAGAATCTTCATTTTATGCTGAAATCCTTAACTCACTAAAGTCATTGGGAGCTGGCCATTGACTTTGGTCGGTCAGCGATTTGGCCCATAGTGTTATAAACAAAATTGATTTCACTGCAGCAGAAGAAGGGGGTGGTTTCTGCTTTGTAAAACAAATCTCTCACACAGAGATCTATTTTATTCCATGCATTTCCTCAATGGAGGTTAAACTAAAGGTGATGGTTTTAGCTCATCGTAACTCAAGAGGGTACCATTCTACTTCAGAAATGCAGAGCTATGGCTTTTCATCTTCCTTTCTAAAGGGCTGCATGAAATTTTCACTAGGATACTGGCAACAACTTTGCCAAATTGAGGAGTGTCCCTGACTGATATAACCAATTTTGGGCCATTTGTTCTCATCCTCTGTAGCCGGGGGTATTTTGAGATTAGCTGTTGGCAAGGAAGGCTGTGGTTTGCACATCAGTGATCACACACCAGAGGAACAAACCATGGGGAACCACAACTAGCAGTACAACTTAAAGCAGTCCATAGGGGCAGTAGTTAGGTTTAGGACACTCTGACGCTCTGGCTTCTGGTCATGCCTAGGACCAGAGAAGCAGAGGGTTTGAATACTAAAGCTTGTTGGGTCCTCTCCTGTCAAATCCAGCTCTATCACCTTCTGGAGAACAACTGATTTCCATCAATGAGGCCTGCAGACAATTGTCCGACATCAGTTTCTAGCTATGGCACTGAATGCACATGAGCAGCCATAAATCATGAAGTTGTTTGCTGAGCCAAAGGGACTAAGCGGCAGGAAAGGGTCTGTCAGCTGTGATGTGTGACTGCAGTTTTAAGCGACCATCCCTCCTGCAGAGTTTTCTCTGAATTCAACAAGAAATGTTATTTTCTCCAAGGTAGAAGAAGATGAACTTAGTTATGACCTTTATGAAGAATTAACAAGTTGTCCGTAGTTTATCATAAACAGATGGTGGGTCAAGCCATGAATTTGTAATGAATGTTAGAACAAAGGACAATTTGCTTCTATATTTACGACAGCTTTGAATATACCTCTCAAACCACAGCTGTCCTTGATTTGCTCTTCTTATCATGTAATGTGAATTAATCATTAAAAGTGAGGCATATAGAGGATTTTGTTGATGTTCCCAAACATTTGGAACTTGGAAAACATGCCTTCCTGGCACTGGGAGCTTGTAGAGTATTTTTTGAAAAAAAAAAACCAAACAAAAAACCCCAACCCAAAAACCAACCCCGACATGTTTTTTGGTGTACTGCAAGGCTAGAGGTTTTATCTCTTAGAGAATACAATCTACAGTAATCCTGCCAAAACAATTAATTTGCAATTACAAAATCCTCGTTACCACCCTTTGTGATGAATGACTCCTGATCTTCAGTATGAAACACCTCAATGTCTGGCACAAACCTAGTTATTTTTCTTATAGAAAATTAGATTTTTTTCCTCCCTATTGTTAATATTATCCTGGGATGAGAACCTGTAGCCATCATTTCATAGGCTGAGCAAAATACTGTAAAGAAATTGGCAACTATTGATGTCCAGGGAGGGCAGGTGCCTATAGTTAATTTTTCAGATGTGCTTTATCACTACTGACACTATTTGGCAACAAGAATATCCTTTAACATCACACTTTGCCAAGCTGATCCTTACTAGTGCTTTCCAGTTTCTGGAGCGTACAATCTTTCTGAATCCCGTGAAAGATGTGCCAGGTGGTTATACAAGATGTAAAGCAGTAGAAAAAGACTTGTCCTCTACTTTCTCTCCTCGTTGAAGCCCAGCTTGACATGTCATATATTTCTGTTTTCACCTGAGAGCATGAATCTGCGCTGGTTCCTACACAAGACCCAAAGATCTTGCACAGTCCGGCAGGTCAGATTCTGATCTGCATGGCATTGGCATAAGCCTGCATTAATTTAAGTGGCTGAATTAAACTGGATTTACACTAATGTAAGAGAGACTGATACCTGACCCACTGTGCTGAGTGAGATCCTTGGCTTGTGGCCAACGGGTTGGAGGGAAGAATGAAAGTCAGTTACCCTGGATTTACATTGGGTTATCCAAGATTAATATAGGCCTTAGTATTCACAGAGCATCTACTGTAACTGCAAAGAAAAAATATGGCAAAGCCAATATATTACAAGGCTTCTATGTATCTGTCTCCTTCTAAAAATCTTTTCATTGGGCTATGTAATATAATAGGTTAATGAGCTAAATTGTTGCCTGAGGGACAGAAGTTGCATGTTTAAACTTCTGCCCACAGAGCTGAAAATGCACCCTTGTGAAAGTCAGTACTAACGATGGAGCTAATGTATCTTGCTTGTAATTCTGCCTTCCTTGATATAATACCAGCTAAAAGGAGAATAGCCAAAAAAATGAAACTGGGAACCCTGAACCATTCTGTGCTATTGGCTCAAAATACAATACTTCAGTCACAGGACAGAAATAGAGTATGTCGAGGCATACAAAATAGTGAAACAATTAAGTAAAACTGGAAATGAAGAAAAATCCATAAAAGTCTTCTGGAGAATTGCTCCCGCTATATAATCTTGCCTCCCCAGTTATACTTCAGAAGAGTTGAAAAGTCAGCCGGAGAAAAGGAACTCAAAAGATACCGCCTTGGCCTGTGCATTTGCACCCGAGGGCTTTCCCTGATACGTTATTACTAGAGCAGAAGGGGTGAGCGCTGAGGACACAGGGGAGCCTCGTAGCTAGAAAGCAGTCCCTGCTGCTGTTCACCTTCAAGCACCACTGATCTTTGCCACCACCATAGCTAGGCGATACATCAAGCCTGCATCTCCCTGCAGCGTGCCAGCAGCGCACCCCCACATCGTTCGGGACACGTGTTTTCAACGGCGTGAGTCACGGCAGACTTCAACGCAAAGTCGAGTCCCGCAGCTGATCCCTTCCAGCGCAGCCTGGAGCAGGCGAATGGTACAGACTCAGCTGCGCGTCCTGCTAAGCTTCCTGGAGAGCCACATGCATAAAGATACATTCTGTTCACTAGCTGCCTGCATTCTTCACAGGAATGTAATCTTTGACATAAAGTTTGTCAGCAAAATACAATTCATCATGAAAGAATGAACTACTGTCTTGCTAAAGCATCAAGAGGCGTATTTTCAGCAGCCTAGGAGTCTGAGACAAGTGTTGGGAAACTGAGCAATTTGTTCTTTTGACTAGCACAGCTACAACAAAAATGTAGAAATGTTTCCAGTGCTAGAACATTTAACAGCTCAGATTTCAAACAAGGAGGAGCCGTTTCAAAGTAGTTTTTTTATGAGATGTTTGTTTCTTTAACTGAATGCAAACTGGATGTGGAATTTCCTTTTGGAAGAAATGATTGAATGGGAGATGGCTTGGATTCCCATTTGTATATTGCATCATATATAAAAAAGAATGATATAATGAATTGCAATTCTGAAGAATCCAGGCAACAATAAAAAAATGATTTCAGGTTAACGCCTTCAGTGGGTCTCTCGCTGTGCAATCGATCTTTCTACTAGGTTCAAAGACTCTCGGGCCAGGAACAGTTTAGTTATGTACCTCATAATATCAATGCTGCGTTTGTGTTAAATGCTAAAAATAATAATTATATCCCTTTAAGATAAGAGGTTTAAGAGAGAAGTTGTAGTAGTGCAAAGAAATTGGAAGTTTAATAGCAGTGGTAATGGAGGTTACACATGGTTACTAGTAAGAGAACAATACTCTGTCTTTAGAATTACAGAGCACTGGACTAACAAAGGTAACTTCAAAGACGTTTAAAATAACTTTACAGACCTGGCCCTATGTGTTTGCAAAGTCAACTAGATATATCGGTTCCTCATGCAACACTTGAAATATGCTGCAAATACATTGGAAATATACATATGTCACAGCCAAGACTGCTTGCTAAATCTGCTCAATTAGCTCCAAATGTTTTCCACAGCTATAATATATAGTAAGGACCATCTGCAAATAAACCTGGCAAAAAATGGAAAAAAATTCCTCTTCTTCAGAGTGTGCACAGGCAATGGCAGCAGAGCCGTTACTAAGGCCAGCGGACAAGGTTTTGGCTGGTAGGTGTAGGTTAAAGATCAGCATGCCCATGCCTCCAGCTCTCACCACTTCTACACAGAAGGGGATCCGGGGTCTAAGAACATAAAACCACAATTTGTCTAGTATAGATTTGTAGCTTTTACTGCTCCACTCTTGCACCTTCTGAATGCAACAGGATCTAAGACCTTATATAGGATAACCATGTCCATCACCGTCAGACGCGAGTTACTTGTATAAGGCTGGGAGGTCTTTAGGGAAGTGATCTGTCTTCTCATGCACAGAGTCCATGTATTCTATAAATACTACTACAATAATATAAAAATAACAGTCTGCCATTACCACCCAAACAGCCTGTTCTATTTACAAGTTGTATCTGGAACTGACTTTTTAAATGAGGTTTTGCCTCTTTCTTACATGGCTTCCTGGTATCTTCAAATGATCTTGGTTTGGGAAATTAAGGATTGGAGGCCAAGTCACCATGCAAGCTGTTTGCACATAAAGCATCAAAGCCCCTTATTTTAATCTGTGATAATTACTACCGTTAGTTAAATCTTGCTTCCCCGACGATTCTTAACAACCTGTAACAAATGCACAATGCATTAATTGCAAAAAGTTGTTGCTTGTTCTGAGATCAATTTGTATTAATAGAAAAAGTTTCCATCTTAGTCAGCACAAAGCTCTCTCACAGCGATTTTTACAGCACCGGCAACAAATGTTTTACAATGGAATTTTACCCTGGAAGTATGAATTTTAAAGAGTTCACTGTAATCTAACTGCTGCAGACTTTGTGTTTCTCCTTAAAGGAGGAGCTGTTTAAAGCCAGACAACGCCGAAGAGGAGTTGCTGATAGCTGTAAAGGCTCTCCCCCTAAGTATGATCCCTGCATTAAAGCTTCTGGATCCTCAAGATGAAAATCCTTCGCTCAGGATTTGCGAAGAATTGAATTCCACATGAAACATTTCAGCTATCTGGGTTTCTGTGACAACACATTTTCTTCAAAGAATTCTATCTACCCATACCTTTTTCTAGCAATCCAGTGGTGCCTTTTGTTTATCCCTCTACTCAGAGAATAAGAATCTAATTGTGTGATCTAAGTGTCCACTCAGAATTAACCACTATGTCTAGAATTTTAAATGCTCATTATAAACCAAATCTAAGTCCAAGAACATCCTGCTGGACTCGCACAGGGTGAAATTCCTGGGAAGCAGAGAGTTGGCACAAGCTCTCTGCAGACAGAAGCAGGCCACATATGCAGCACATAAGCTTTTGTGCCCTTCTGCACAGGGAGGATCCTGATCCTGAGTTAAGAACTGCAAATAACAAGTGATTTTGCACTGATCCTGTCCTGCTCACATGCAGACACTAAATCCATCAACAACACTATTTACTGTGACCAATGTATGATTGCAGCCTTTCTAGCGGTGAGCCAACATCTTTATCATATTGGAACCATTCATACAATACTGAACTTTCAATCCATGTAATCGGTGAATACACAATTATTTCATATTCCTCCCTACAAAGAGAATCCGGGTCAATATGCATGCCAAAATGTTCTAAAGTTCCACAAATAAATAAATAATGTTATTTCACCTGTTAACACATGGGAACTGTTTGTTTTGGCCAGCTTGCATGGACTCTGTGTGCCAGGTTATGAATAAAATAATGTTCAATACTCTAAACATTCTGTGATACAAATTCCTGGCTCAGCATAAATACAGACCTTTTGTATGTGGCAGGTTCTTAATGCATTCTCCAGCACTGACACCATTAAATTAATGTATCTATGACAGAGTATATCTATAAATATTTGTAATTCCTAATCACAATGTAAAAAAAATGCAATCGCAGATGAGGCAATTTGCCCGTCATGGGCCTCTGTTTCACTGGATTTTGCTTGCTGGAGTTTGGGTTTTTGGAAAGCAAAATGCAACTACTGTATCCCAGTGGTTTCTGCACATGCCGTACATTCCAGAACACAAAGTAGGCTTTCTGTTTAAAGAACAGTACAGTTAGAAAGATAAGATAAAACCAAACTGGAATATAATATTCCTGGGAAATTTTAGTTCTTTATGCAAACATGAAGTCAGTAATGTAAAGGATGCTTTATGAACAACACTGGCAAAGGCTGTTTCTCACACTGCCAGGCCTCCTTCCCAAGCAAAACTACCTATTACTTTAAGATCAGAACGCAAATACAGAGCAGACTCTGCTCTGGTTTAATCCACTGCATTCGGGAATTAATTCCACTGATGTCACTGGAGAAACTAAGTTCAGACAGGCCTAAGTGAAGGTAAAATCCAGCCCTGAGGAAGGGGCTGATGGTTTTGGCTCTGCCTTTGAATTCATGGCTTTCTTTCATTTCAGGTGGTTGGAATAAGTCTAGGACTGGACTATGCTGTGTAGGTCCCAGACTAGCATGAAATTCAGCTGCACAGCTTTAGTCTTGCATCTGTGGTAATAAAATAGCGTGCTGTCTGACTCTGCATGCAGGACCTGCATGAAGCAGAGGAACAGAATTCAGCTGTGAGTGCTCTCAGCTACCCTCTGTTTCTGTGTGAGTCTGCTTGGGCTTCCCCCCAGTAGTGTTCAGTTTAACAACAGTTCTCCCAAGCCTTCAGATTTATCATTTGTGGGATAAGAAGACTAAGGTCCAGCTGTCTTCTCAGCTGATGGTTTGAGGGAGACAAAACTCTCACCACAGCCCCCTTGTGAGATTTCCTTTTTTCTCAGTGACTAGCTTCCTAACTCAAAGTGCAAATTTTTAACACGTATTTACACTCAAGGAAACCAACCTTCTGCTATCTTCTTTTTAGCTTGCCCAGGCTGTGCATGGGACACCTCCTTAGTTCCCTGCACTCCTGGAAGATACTACTAATGAACTCTTTTCTGTAGAATTCAATCTGCTAGCCAGAACTGTTCAGAGTTTGCTTTTTGAAATATGGAAAGCAGTTTCAGTATCGTTTATAAAGTAGCTTTTTGACAACAAGAGTCCACCTGCGGTGGTTTTGCCTTTGGATGGTTAAGCTGTCAATTAATACTCATTTCTATCCTGTTTGGAACACACTTCTCTAAAACTCACTGGGTCATATCCATAAGCCTGTGCTGCAATGTTTGGGTTATAAATGGCATAAGGGGAAAGTTTAAATCCCAGCAAAACCTCCAGTCAAAACCAGTTAAACCCTTCCTTTCCAAATATTTAAACAGCAAATTAACGCAGACAGCACACGGAAGCATAGCACTCTGAACATCTTTGCACTTAGAAAGAAAATGCCATGTAGCGTTCACTGCTACCTTAGACCAATCGCCTGTTTTCCATTCGTAACAGCCTGTGTGATCCTCACACTCTTCCTCATCTCTTGGCCTGGTGGCTGCATCACATTTTCCTTGAGAATTTGTGCACGTCACCGTTCTTTTCTGAATCCCCTTGCCACAGTCTGCTGAGCACTGAAAAAAAACAGGTATTTGTTTTCTGTTACATGGTGCCTAGAAATGATAACTTTTATCTTGGTAACATAGCTAAAAGGAAAAGCTGGTTTTATGAACACAGAGGAAAACTGACAACCCGTAAGATTTTCTCCCAATAATCTAAGCCCCTTTCAAACATAAGAGTAATTTGAAAAACATGATATCTGCTTGTGAAATATTTTACTTATGAAAAATGGCAATTCTGAAAATCAACCTTCTTTGAAAAATATCAGCTGACATTTTGCTAGAATTGGTGTTACAGATGAAAAAAACACTAAATCTTGTGTTTAAGAGCTCATCATTCATACTGAAAAAGGACACACTGAGATTTACAACACAGAACTGCGACATCCCTTGATGTATCATGGGAGTAAAATGATAGTGATAAATGCATTTTTAAATCACAGTAGCATGAGACCACTGTTACAAACACATTTCTGCAGTACAGTTTGTACATACCGTGGCAAAGTCACAGTTCTCACACACGTTCTCATGTGAAACACATACATGACCTTCACTCTTTGATTTGCCATAGGCTCATCACTAGGGTAGTTCCAAAGAACTTCAAATGCACAAAGGGGATAGCTCAGGAGAGGCACTATTCAGTGAGCCACAGTGTTGTGAACAGCTTCCAACCATGGCCAGCAAGCTAGTCACAGACACCAGCAGGGATGAAAGACAGCCTTCTCAACACCAAAAGCACAAGCAGGGACTGTTTGAAGTCCTCTGAGAAAGCAGCAGGCTACTAGAGCTGCTAGAATCAGTTGCTGAAGGAAGACTTGATTCAAACATTTGGGCACTCGAACAAACATTCATGCGAGTGAGCACAAATTATCCACAAATGTTTTTGTGTCTGGGCGCTATGAAGGCAGCTTCTAAAGAGCAGGGATATCTGGTCACCCATTTGTTATCTCTGCCAATAGTTGGCTGGAAATTCTGTTTTCCTGGAGAATTTGTCTTGATTTCATTGACTGTAACTAGGTGGGAAAAGGACACTGGCATGAACCGAAACAGAATTTCTGTTTTAAATAACCAGTTCGGTAATAGAGTAACAGATCTGCTGATGCTGTCACAGCCATCTAAGTGCACGCCACTACACAACAGCATAGCTAGTCTCTCTGCTCTTCATTTTCATGCCACTGCAGTGGTTAAGAATGAGAAATTTTCCTGAAGAGCCACTGGGGACAGGTGGGTGGAAAAATGATATCTGTACCAACTGAGATAAAAACTAACCTCCTCTAGCATGTCAAGTTCTCCCCTTCAGGGGATCAGCATGGAAAAGACAGTTGATTTGACACTGAATAAATAGTGAAGATATGAGATATTCTGTGAGGTCTTTTGAACGTATTCCAAAAAGCTTCTCCATCCAGGGGGTCTATGCTGGAAACAAGCATCAGCTTGATATAAATTACATCAAATGGACAAATCTCAGCATGCCTGTCTAACCATCTTAAAAATACAATCCAGGCAGTTCTGACCTGCTGGCCTTGTTAAGGACATGAATGACAAGCGTTTATGAGCTGGCAAGCAAACAGACATGCCTTTAAATACTTCAGAGCACTACAAAGTGACTTCTTGAAAATCTGGGAAACCTTCCACTTAATTTACTACGTGCTGCTCACGATGTGATCTCCTTACGGATGTAACATCTTTGTAACAAGCACAATTGTATAGTTCTGCTAGATACCAGGATGAATTCTTCCAGGCTTTGCAGAATTCCAGAAACCGCTTTGCCGGACTCCTCAGAGCACAAGACTTGCCAGAGATCCTAGGCTGGAGCTCCCTAAATGGTACCTTAAAGCCATGAATTTGCCCCAAGTTGTATAGACTTTCCCAAATTATATATCATTTTCCCCAGTCCTCAGGGTGGACTTCTCAGGGTTGCACTCGTTCATCTCAAACTACAAAGCACCATATATAAAATCTTTCAAATGGTCCAATTTACTCAAAGTAAATCAAACTGAGGTAGGAGTATTTTTCACAGTAGGAGAAATCTCCAGGTGGGTTTTACAAGCAAGTCTGGGAAAAACACCAACTGTTTGTTCTTCCCACAAGCTTTTAAGTCATTCACAGATTAATACTGCATATACTTTCCTAGACAAAAGAGCATTTGCAAAAGGTTTCCAACAGATCTTTGGTGGTCACATATAAATCACCCTCTTTAAGAGTTTTTTTCTTTCCTCAAGTCCTCTGTTTTCATGAAGAATTTCTTAACACATAGATTTTACAGGGATTCCACAACAGAGCACTCTACAAATTAATATGTGCAGTCCCTGAGTGTCCAGCTGAGATCATTAGGTCTTATTTTATTAACAAATTACTTAGTCCAGTCCCACAAGGTTTTGTAAAGGAGCAACACAACTTTGCAGTTAAGACACAACTCCTTTATTTGAAGGAAATCCATATTTTTTTCTACTTTAATTCCCTAACAGTAGAAACATTCTCCTTTTTCTGACAGTCTCTATTTTTGTCATTAAAAATGGGTTAAGCAGTACTTTGTCCAAAACAATCTCAAGTGTTTGGCAATAAAAAGGGAACTTAATTTTTTCCACAATGAAGATTGCACTGGAATTTGCTTTGAAAACACATATTTTTCACTGGGGACCAGACATCAATGTGGCCAGCTGTTTTTTGTTGTATAACCAAAAAGTTCAAAAACATACATGAGAAAATTGATTTATGAAATGATACCACTACTGTGATATTTACTCCACAACATCAGATTAAAATGTTAAGGATTAAAGTGATTACCACTGAAGAAAGTCCTAGTTATGAGAAGTGTTCAAACTGGCAGAGCATCAAATGTGTCCTGGAGTCAACTGTGCTACATAATAGCAGAAATGTGTCAGAACAAGAACGAATTTAAGATCACGAGTGGGCAATTACAGACATGACAAAAGGTAAACAAATTTAGCAAAGGAAAAGTAAACCAGTTGTCGAAAAAATGATCTAAAAATATTATGTATTTGCAAATGAGTTACGTGGTCACAAATATGGAAGATTTCTACTCTGGAAAAAGTCTTCTGTAACTTGACTTACTCCATTTCATAAAAAGGAGAGAGAAGTACCTGGGGTTGTTAACAAAGACCCAAGTAAAAATTCCCCATGTAAAACAGGTAGGAACTGCACAATAAGAATAGTCTCAGCTATAAACAGTTCAGCTGGTTCAGCTGTAAGAAATAAAGAGGGCATCATCTGAAAGGGTTACTTCTATAACACACAAAAGACCTATCAGACAACTTATTAAAACTTTGGTGTGTTTCTCCACATCTTTTGAAATGAAAGAACTCAGAAAGAAAACGAATCTCATGCATAAGTGAACAGATACAGCACCCTACTGAAGGGAAACACTACTCTCACTTAACTATCATCTCACTTGCCAAACAAAGATTTCCTGTTCAAAAGGTGGACAATGGAATCACATTGTGTTTGTTAAGAGACACCGTTCCTCAGTGCAAGATCCCTTGTACCCTGAGCTCTGTGACTTTTAAGCACATTTCTAACAATAATATTTTGCAAAAGCTCTTTGACAATGTTTTAAACAGGAGCTCACTGTTTCAAAATAAAGATGAATAACAAGGAAAGATCCTTCTCACAGAAATGACTGTTGCTGGGCAGTCCCATAACACGGCCAGTCTGGAATGAGACTGGTAGAGCCGTAAGCACTGCAAGAGTGAAAGGATCTTCTCATCATTCAGATGAGCCTGGCAGATACTATATCAAAACTAACGTGGACATCCTATTAGGACTGTTACTCACAAGGTACAGACAAAGTTGCCCTGTATTAGCTGAGCCCTGGTCATGAACTGTAGGCATACTCCCAGTTGACTCTGTTGCTAAATGAAACACAGGCTAACTGTCTAGACCACACATCATTTATATCTGAAATGCATTTATAATATCTGAGAATAATTACTTAACTCTGCAACTACGTGGAGATGCACCTTTTATACAAAGTATAACCAGCTTTTCCATGTTCCTGGAATTACACAAAAGAAGGTTGGATAAGGCCCAAAGATTGTACATTCTCTGTAACATGCAGACGCTTGATAAATCTGGTATTTGTTTCACACTGCATTTAAATGGAGCCAGAAGCCTTGGTGGGTTACTACACTTCTGGCCTCAGGTCAGTGAAATGTTTTTCCTTGCTGGTCAGAGTTTTCAGATGGAAAGATATAGTTACTATAGCATGATACCTAAAACCTGCCTTAATAACTCATCCAATATGGAATACAAGCCTCAGCTCCAAACTGATCATCTCAACAAATGACAGTCCTACCCAGTGCCCCAATACTGTGAGGCACTGAGTATGCTGACCCTGAGAACATGCTTAATTTTAAGCACTTAGCTGGATTAGGGCCAGTGTATCCAGAGCTGTCTGCAGTCTTGGCTCCTTTCTTGAATCAAGTTCCTACCTTTGACCACTCTGATGCTTCCCAGATAGAAAGGCAGTCCCGTCCTTCACAGCTTTGTACTGTTGTTGGTTTGTTGCCAAGGCAGTAGAGGTCTCTTGTGTTAACGTAGGTGCCATTTTGCAACTGATAAACACAAGTCACTTCCCGGTGCTGGACACCTTTCTCACAAGTAGCAGAGCAGGGACTCCAATGGCCAGTCACCCACCTGGGAAGGAGCCAGAGAAGGAATGTTAAAAAACTGGTGGGATAAAACATTATGCTTCACTTAAAAACAGCGAGAAACGGGCAACTCTTCCTAGATTTGTGGGTTCTTCGGTGGTGCTGTATTGCCATCACACTGAGAGCACCTGATCACCTTTGGGAGCTGAAGTGTGTAAAGCACAAAAGTGTTGGGACACAAGTGAATATCCACTCCTGTCTCCATGCTAGACAGAAACACAAACTCTGCATAGCTCCCTTTAACGCCCAGTCTCTACAATGTGGCTGCATTTTCCCTCCAGATAAAGACAGACTTGTCTGCAGGCCATCCTATCCCACAAAAATCGTTACCTTTGAGAGGTACCTGGGAAAATCACTGCTATATCTGCATGCATGTCTTCACTGTGCAGTGGAGCTGTGCAGAGAACCTATACAGTGTACAAACTGGGATGGTGCTACAGCCAGACACCTAGCCCAGCATGGCTTTCCCGCATCCAGGACCAGAGTCAGCTTCTCTAGCCCTACATTATATGACCTCAAAGCATACAAATCCTCTACATCCCAGACTATTAGAATGCGAAGACACCTCCTGCCTCACTTTTAGTTCACCCTCTCACAGCTGCTGGTGAGATTTCACTTTTCATAGTTGGGCTTTCCAGGATGTTTAATTGGAATCTCATCTGTTTGAAGTTCATGGCATTAGGGGCCTCAAAAATGGAGAATAACTGGCCACATTCATTCTTAGAAAATCTGAATTGCCTTTAACTGCCAAGGCTCAAGAAGTACTTAAAAAGACAAGATTCTCCCTATAGAAAGGATCCTGCAATGTTGTTTCAAAGGCGCCGTAGCTCACAAGGATGTGCCATAACCCAATCTAGATGGGGGCGGGGGGTATTTCCCTGTACCCATCGTTCCTCTGAGCCTTTGGGATTCATTTACTTTGTAAGCACGTTTCAGTTGCCATTTCCTTCCCCTTTGATCAAAGTGTGCTGGGAACAAATACATGGCCTTTTTTTTGTTGTTTGCTGTGTTATGTCTTTAAAGGCTCTTTGGCAAACACTCAGCACAAGTTTGTGAGGTGTTTGGGTTCCTCCAAAGTAAGGAATGCATAGCTGCTGTGAGCAGTCTCCAGCTGTGGGCATGCAAGGGAAATGAAGCATCCTCACCCCTCCGTCTTCCAGCTCAGTGTAAGGCCAACCGAAAGGTTCCCACTGACTCCAGCAAGTGCTGGAAGCACCCCTGTGGTTACAGCTGGGCTACAAGGCGGTGAATAAAATGTCTACGAAGAATCTGAATTAGGAGGTATGTAGGGAGGGACGATTTTTTTCCTAAAGACAAGCAGCATCGATCTTTAAGCTTCCTGCAATCTGTCAATGAGGAACATGTTCTCTGTAATTACAGGCATTTTTTTTTTTGAAGTGAAAGACTGGAACAATAACTGCGTAGGTGCTGTGCACCGGAAGGCTATCATGCCTTTCTCACCAGGTAATTGACCTTCTAGCCTGTTATTTAGGACTGTCATCTAGATTTGTATCCTTATACCATGAATCTTTTACTTGTCACCCAATCCTGGGTTGTCTATTATGATAAGTGCCTCAAATAAGACTTCTCAAAAACAAGTCTGCTCAAAAATACTATTTCATTTTTCTGAAGGCTCCCATAGTCCAGGTAGAGCACCATACGTGCCAACTTATTAACCACAATTCTTTTGAAGTTGCCGCGTAACTTCTCCTAAACGAATCAAACAACTGTTTCCCATCTTCCCATTCCTGGACGGGAAAAAATCAGTTCAGCACAATTTGTAGAAACATCTTCACTTGGTGCAATTGTCATGAATTCATTTGTCAAATGCTATGACTGATGACCTGGTGCGACAGCACTGATGACTGCATTGACAGCTAAGGCAGAAGCCATTTGGTGTGAGCAGGACGGGATCGGGCAGGCTGGCCACCTGTCTTTTGTGGAACAGGGCCCCGCTCAAATGTTTCTGTGCCTTAAAGCAGTTGACACATCTGCGAATTTCCGTTGGCTAAAACAGCTGGCAAGACACCAAACGTGTTTCTCTGGACAGTAGTTTTGGTGCATCTCTGTGGCTGAGTGCTTGGTATTTTGCTTACGGAATGGGAAAATGCCAGCTGGGTAATCGAATACTAGGACTGAAAGACTGACAAAAATAGCCTTGAAGTGCAGAAATCAGTGTTCATGAAAATTAATAGCCAGGCTCGCTTGATATCAGCTGGGCTCTGCCCTGTCAGAGCAAATGGGGAGGGAGTTATCTACCCGGGTGAAAGAACCACTCAACAAGGGCATGGCAGGGGAAAGAGGGCACTTGCTTTATGAGCTGAATGTGAGTCACAGGGCCGGGAACGGTTTCTGTACAGGCTCCACTGAACTAATATTCACTTCAGCACTGTACTCTCACTATGATCTACAGCTACTGGCAAAACAAAAAGGGAAAGGGACTGCAAGCAAAGGAGAAAGATAAAAATACATTCTTGGCAGAGGCTGTCTGTGAGCTTACATTTAGGATGGGCAGCACGCAGCATGCCAACTATTTCCAAGATGCCTTAAGAAGTAAAGTTATGACTTTCCTTTCAGGAAGAAAAATTCCTTTTTTAATTTTTTGTTGTTGTTGCTCTTGTGGAGGGGAAAAATCACCTCGTTTCTACCCTATTCAGTGGTCTCTAGTTAGTGCCGCTCTAGCACAGAAATGACAGAGTGTAACTGGAAAACTGGCACAGAAAAAACAAATATTATAATCATCATGAGAAGAACGATTGCACAGGGCATGAGCCAAAACACAGGGAATCAATACAAAGCTGTGCCTGTGGTGAAAACGCAATCTCCAGCTTTTTTGTCAGAGTGGCATCTGTATGGCCAGCTTCAGCTACCGATCCACTACATCCATCCCTGATCCGAGTCCAATGGTTACAAATAAGGTGGGGCTGTACTGTGAGGGATCTCTGAAACCTCACAGCCCACTCCATCCTACTTGTGACAACTGCTGCTAACATGGAATCAAAACACTTAGAAATTAAAGGCTATTTTAAAGTGGTGGTTTTAGTTTCATATCCAAGAGACAAGTGACAGATTAAATGTTTGAATAATAATAATATCAGTAAAGTAGACTATTTTGAAAGGCATCAAGGGAATGATCACTTTGACCACAAAATTTCGTCCTCCCAGTGAAATCTCTGCTTGGTTCAATGGCTTGTAAAAATGATCTGGCAAACAAATAAATGTGAGTCTCATGTGCAGTACTGGCAGTGCCCTGATCTTCCCCCACAGTTCTCCCGAAGCCCCCTTCATAGGCAGCTGAAAATACTATTTTAGTGCCTATAAGACACAGAATCACTGCAAATATATTTCAACAACATCGTTCACAACCAAAGTGGAAAGACAAGGGATTTATGGATAAAGTGATTAAATATGAAAATTCCTGCCAGTTTCATATTTGGTAAAGGGATGTGCAGCAAGGTATTAGCATAATTACTATCTGCAAGTAATATACACACAGGGAAGAAAAATGCGATGTACAAATAGTATCACATTATGGTTACTATTAAATTACACTACAGGCAGATTTCCCTCTCTACACTGTCATTACACCTTTTGAACACACCTGGATGTGTTTAAGAACAAGACTTACTTTTCATTTTTTTATAAAACGGTGTTTTTCTTATGACAATGTAAAAAATAATTCCAGTGTTCTAACTCAAAACACCAAGCTAGCTCTGTATTATTAACTAAGCCAATTAACTGTTGTACACTAAGCCCTGTGTATATCATATAGAGCATTTGGCTTACAGTTATGTTTTAAGCCTGTAAACTGATCTTAGGGATTGCCTGACACCGCAGTTCTTTTCAGTTTGGTCTTTCCCTCCCAGGTTATAACCTACCTTCTGTTGGGCCATGTGAGTGCTCTAGCTGGAGTCCCTGAAGAGCCTCTCATTTTTCCAACAAGCACTGATTTATGTGACAAACACACTCATCTTTCTCACAACCACAGGGATGGCTTTATCCATGGTATTATTTTTTGTAATCTTACCCCTATAGAAGATTCAAGAGCTAGATGATCCCTGCTGGTGGTTAGATTTAGGAAGAAAGTGATGAGCTTTTAAGCACAGATTTTTTAACCCAGTCGGTGGCTGTCTTTCTAGCTAAAAAATGCCCAGAAGGGTGTGTTTTTCTATAGCCCCAAAAAGCTGGGATGGGCAGGACATGCAATCTGAGAGGGCTGTTTTAAATCTTTGTCTTCTGAGTCTTCCTCAACCTCTGACCTCTCAGTATCTCTGCTGAGAAATTGGGAGTTCTTCTTCTAATCTGCTTTGGCAACACTCATCTGGCAGGCCCCTGGAGCAAACTTGAAATATCTTTTGGAGGTTCAGTTCATCATTTGATCTTTCTATGGTCTGGATTAGTCATTAACCTTGAATTATCCACTCTACCTACTCGCCTAAGACTCCCACATTTTCTGGGAAAAAAATTGTCTACAGCACTATGTACATAAACTGAGGGGAGATGAATGTCTGCAAATGAAGACTTGTAGCTAAAGATTTGGGAAAATATGCTATGAAGATAAAATGGGTCAAGGCTGAAGAATGGGGTGGAGGAGTGCAATCAAAAGACATGAGGTCACTTTTCAGAGATTTGTAGCCTCATAACATAAAGCCATTACATGTTCTAGGGTAAATATTGCAGCCCATTAAATTTCACCTGGTTATTTGCCTCGAGCCCTGCAGAAGACTGGTGCCTGCAGGTTGGTTCTGTTCCACTAACTAAACAGCCATGACATATCTGCACGTGCACTCACTATCTACAGGGATTGCATTACTTTTGTTCCCTCCCCAATGCTACAGTGAAATTAATTTCCCTGCTTTCACAATAATAGCTTGGATGTGACCAAAGACACATTTGCAATAACACAAATTTTTCTGCTTTTATTAAACCTGTTTTTTTTGGAACTGGCTCTTAACTACAGCTAGTTAAGAGCCTGTACTACTGCTGAATAAAGTATCAGAGGAAATTTGCTACTAAACAAGACATAGCTAGTCTGAAAAAGCACTTGTGACAGAAACTAATCCAAAGCAGTGTAATCTGAGCGTTCTATTTCTAATAATTTTATTGCACCCCTTTTAGTTTAACATACATTGTTGCACTACTGCACAGGTGAGGATAACTCCATGTCTAGTTAGCACTGGTTGACTTTAGCACCAGTTTGTGATGGAAAATCATGTCGAAGTTGCTCTTAGTTTTCTGAGGCACCTGGGTGAAACTGTGGCTCTGCTGATGTTAGGCAAAACTCAGACCAACTTGTAGTGGGGCCAGGATTTCATATTGGATAATTTTAGCAAGGAGAATTAGAAAAGATTTCTGAGAATCAGTCACGTGGAATTGACAGTCAGAGAGTTTTTGCTTACAGCTATCAAACTAAGTTCATGCTTGAATATGTAGAAGCAAGAAAACACTGTTTACAAATGGACTCCTGATTTCCATGAAATACCCACACTCTGCTATTGTATCTTTCTCTCCCTACACACTTCTGAAACTCTCCACCAGATCTCTGCTATACTGGGGTCAAAATAATCAGGTGAATCTTGACTCTTGGGAACAGGTTGGGCCACACCCAGTCACCAGAAGGGGTTTTTTTTTTTTGGAAAAAAGTACAAGGAATCTAGTAGAATAATACAGCTGCTGATGTCGAAAGTAGGACTCCAAGACTAACATTCCTGTCTGATTGCCTTTATAAACAGTGCTCAGTAATTTTCCAGTACAGTAGTCATTCTGCTAACAGACTTGCCAACTTTCACTCACACAGGTTTCTTTTTTTCTTTAGTGATTATCATTTTGACAGCTTTATTTTTTTTTAATTTCCCACCAATTATAAGATCAGCCATAGGACAATGTTTTATAATTTACATGAACCTTGGGAAGTTTTTTTTAAATGGAAGACATTGTATTCTCCCTCCTCCCTTCCCCAAATCAAGCAGATCACTCAGTTTCTGAGGACTCGGTGTGGTGTTGGTGTGAGTAGGTGTTCTTCTTGCTAGCAGCTGCCTCACTACACTAAGGGACAGAAGATCAGCACTCTCAGAGCCCTTTTGCAGCGAGTTACCCCTACCCTGATCCATGGCTGGTGTATCTTTGATGGGGCAACTGGTGTCCCAGCTCCCTTCCCTGCCTTTCAAGGAAGGCAGTGCCTTTTCCTCAGCTCGCACAACAGGATGCAAACAGCGTGAAGAGCGTTACAGCAGGCAGCAGTAGGAGTGAATTTCACAATTAAGTATTTCGCTAGATTATCCTGCTAATCCTTCTTTGTGGTTAAAGACTGCACTTGGCCTGAAGAGCCTCAAACCAAAGAAGCACAGATCATTTAACATTTTAAAACACGGAAATGTTCAACCATAAGGTTGTTGAGTCAAACATTATAATGGAAAAAACTGTGATGTACGCGAGCCTGGGGTTTTACACCAAAGCTAAGAAACCTGTCTCATGACTCCGTGTAAAAACTAATGCCAAATTAACTTCTGCTCTAGCAAGTCATCTTGAATTATTTGATGTAAATGCATTTAGCAGTAGCCAATAAGCCCTCCTCATTCTACTCTGTCTGTTCCCGAGCCTTCTCTTGCTTCTTTTCCATAATTTCTTCATTGAATTGAGTTGCTGGATTTGCTTGAAAATATCTTTTTGTCTTTCAGGAGCTAATTAACTACTGATTGACTGTTGCTGTACTCGATGAACTGCCTACAACCTGCAACGCATGTGATTTTGTCTCCTTCTAGTGGATGGTGATAACCAGACGTGCCCACAACAGGACATCAGCTACCCACTCACAAGGGTGCCCAGAAGAGTCTCAGGCTTTCTGGTCTACAGCATTTGGCTTCTACTCCTGTGAGACCTGCTGCAGCTGCCCACCGCCGGCAGCCCGGGATGGTTTCCCTGAAGAGCAGCCACCAGGGCGCAGCATTGCCCGCTCGCTCAGCTGCCTGCAGCCACCGTGTCTTGCATGGAGTCCAGCACAGTCCTGGCAAATTCATTAAGCTCAGACTGATTCTAGAGATCCCAACTCCAGTTTTGGGAAGTACTTCAAAATGAGCTCTTACGTGGTGCCTCCTTGGATCAGAGGGTGCTAACATTACTATTTATGCCAGATTTCCAGGCTAAAATGATTTGAAACCCTCCCCATGGCTGTTCCTTCTTTTCTTTTTTTCATGTAACCAAATTCAAAACACACCAAAGGAGATGTTTCTTAGCACAAGGCAGAGTAAGGTTTTGAACTCGTTGCCATTGAACCTTACGGATGATAAACATTTGTACAGATTTCAAAAGAGTCTGACTGCATTAATGAAAGAACATACCCATTTGGAACCATTAAATGTCTAGCTCAGTCCCTTCAGTTAACAGACAGTCTCAGTATGTCCCTCCAGTTTAGTATAATTTCCATACAGCCCTGCAAGTAATTTGCTAACATTCTCAAGGAGTTTTCCATCATACTGCTCCCCCCCCAATTCTACTATTTGCAAGATTTTCACCTCACAAAATAAATTCAAAATGTTCTGCTCCCCATCTACCTGTGCTGATAACACAAATAAACGTGGTGCAAACAGACCAGAATCAGGGAGACAGACTGATTTCTGTATTCTTGGACTGTTAAACAGAGCACTGTCACAGGGATATGGTGGGGTCTAAAGGGAGAGGTGGACTCTCGGACAGCAAGGGTCATACAAATAAGCACCATGAGCTTAAATCAGACCAGGAATCAAAGCAATTGGCACTATCAACCATCGCACACTGAGGCACCATGCTTTGAGCGGTCACTAGCCTTTCGGGCAGGTCGGGGAGGTGCTGAGCCAGCTGGGGCCTTGGCTGACTCTTATAACTGGCTTCACTTTTTCCCCAGCGGGCATCACTGCGGTGCATGAGCCCTTGGAGAGCACGGTGTTGGATTCCAGTCCACGGATGGAAAAGTCAAAGGGGAATAGAAGAAAGAAAGAAAGAAAGAAGCGATCCATGTAACCACAGACCTGACCTCAGCAGCATGCCAGTTTTTAGAGCGGATCTGGAGGGAAACAATAATCAATGACATAGTGGTAAATGGATGCAACATAGATTTCCTCCAGGCAAAACTCATTGGCTGTATTTCTTTGATTAAAATAACTGCTTTTCCAGACAAAGGAAATGTGGTAGATTTAATCTATTTGGTTATCAGTAAAGAATTCCTTTTGCTGCACTGGAAATGCTTATGTTAAGTTGGAGAAATTGGTGATATGCTGGGAAACATGGGTATCAATGTGTAATTCGTATGGTAGGTGAGAGCTGGCCACAGCGTAGTGCTGTAAAGGAATATCAGGTATGAAAGGAATTTAGATTAGTTACCAGTGGACTTCCTGAAAGATCTGTCTTGCATTTGATCTGATTTAGTATGTTCATTAATGACCTTGGCACAAAAAGAACTGCTGAAAAACTGGGGAAAACGCTGACAATACAAAGTTTAGCAGCATTGTCAATGCAACAGAGGATTAGGATGTCATACAGGAAGAACTGAATAACCTTGAGTACTGCAATAACAGAGATAGGATGAAAATTAATAGCATAAAGTGCAAGGTTGTGTGCTTAGGGACTAATAACAAGCATTTCTGCGTTAAAGTAGGATTCATATGTTGAAACAAATGAGGATGAAAACATCTAGAATGACTGTAAGCCACAAATATGATGCAGCCATGAAAAAAGCAAAGCACGTATCAGGAGAGTTACTGCCAATGAAGATAGGAGAGTATGAATGCAACTGTGTAAGGGCTAGATTGGACTGAGACTGGGATTCTCCATACAATTCTGGTCACCTATGCACTCAAATTATGAATTTAAATAACAAATTAGAGCACTAGTAGACAAGGTGACCAAGGGAACGAAGAATTGAAGCACAATCTCTGATCCAATAAGAAGTTAAAGAAAAGTGATGGATTTAGGCCAGCAAAATGAAGGAAGGAGGAGATACACTGGTTTGCTGTATCATATGGCACTTAGCCCAAGGCAAAGAGCTAGGGAGGAAAAATACTGTATAAGCAAATGAACAAAGCTGATGCAAGAAGAAATGGCTGAAAAATGACAATGAATAATTAAGGCTGGAAATAAAAGATCCTGACCCAAATGAACAGCAAAGTCACAGGAGAGCCTTCCAGTGAGGGAAGGAGACTGTGGAGCAAAATCAGTTTATGGAAAGGAGTCTATGCTGCTGGTAGTAGCAGAAAACTAACGCTTGGAATCAGGAGATACTTTCAAGTCCTAAACAGTAAAAAATAAGGGCTCAGTGGTTTTCTGTAGATGAAGGCAGGGGTTTCTGGCTTTTATGTTGCTGTTAAGCATCTGTGTAGGAACACCACATATTCAGCAGGTCCCTGAAAGAACTCAACCTCTATTAAAATCTATTACAGCAAAGAGAAGGAAAATTAACAGTGTTTGCATACAGGGCATTACAAGTCTAACAGTTGGGAAATTTCATGTGTTTTTGGTTCTTTTCCTGCATTAGAGGGGAGCAGTTTCATGTTCATAGACCCAGCCATGCATGTTGAAGTGTGTGGCCACTGGCCGACCTATGTTTTCAGTAATAACAGCTGATGTGATCTGTGATTTCTAAGTCTTGTGCCAGCATGAGTGCTGGGTTTGCCTATATATTTGGGTTGGTGTTCAGTGTGCTGGAAACAACCCATACGCACCGCATGCAAGAATCCAGATTCCATCTGGTTACAGCAGGGTTTTGTAAAAAATATCTAAAGAGCTAGGCAAAGGATTAGAATAAAGAGGTGCTAATAGGGTGCAGTTGGGACAGGAAAGGAAGCTGTAAAGAATTTAATGGAAAAAGAGGGTCAAGGAACATAAAAAATAAAATAGGAAGAAAAAGGCATTTTTTTAAAAGGTGAAAGAGTAACAATAATAAAGAATGAAAGATTCTTTTATTTTTGCCAGTTTCAACAAAACCCTTAAGAAAATTCTCTTCTCTGACGTTTAATTTTAAAACATGTCAGTGTATCCAATCCTTTTTTCAATCCTGCTTTGTTTTTTTCAGATGCTGGGCTGCAGTTGCAGAGTTCTATAATCTTCTCCTTGGCCTCACAAAACTACTGTCCCCTGCCCCACGTTACTTGGCTCTCCCAAGAGGTGGCTGAAGTTCAAAGGGATATATAATTTGCAAAGCACTTTGGGATCGTGCTGGAAGAGACACTGTTATTAATATCATACTTTTTTTTCCTCCAGATCACTTTTTTTATATATATATATATATAATGTGGGTTATTATTTTTTCATTTTTATTACAATCTCAACAGCAATAGCTTCCTCCTCTTCCTCCATTTATACAACATGATCTCACACCATCCCAAAGAGTTTGTAATCCAGGTTATACATGGATTGAGAGAGGAAGCAAAGCGACAGTGTGGGGTAGTGAATTAAAGTCACACAGCACATCCAAAAGAGAAACAGAGACCGAGCGTCCTATGACCCAGTCCTGTGCTGGCCGTAAGACCCTCCTCTAGAGAGAAATTCTCTGTAAGGTGATTCTCTTAAATTTTGAGCAAAAGTGGAAATGTAGTTCAAAACACACAAAACAGAGCAAGTTTACTCCAGAAAGGAAAGCATTGTTCCTTCTTCTGAACTCAGGTAAAGGGCTTAGGTCTGAGTGGAAACGAGAAAGGACCTTATTGTAACAAGATGCTACAATAATTTTACTTGAAACCCTAAAACAAATTTAGGGCTCATAAAAAAAGCATTGACATGGTGAAAGAGAATGGTTTCTTTAAGATGTTCTTGGTCAGAGAATATGCTAAGCATGCATTTCTAATATCTGGGTGGGCAAACACAAGTGGAAATTTAAATTCTACAGAGGCACAGAGAATGTGCTTCTGAAAATGTTTCCAGTCAAAAGCATGTTAAGTGTGAAAGTGTGGTCTACGCAGAGGGAGTGAGGGAGTGTGGTCTATCAGATCATCAGCAGGGATTTTGTGGCCTTTCGGGGTACTAAGCACGTTTGGTGTTTGCTGTCATTGCTCTGAAAAAAAAATGAACCAATGAGAGTGTCACTGTGCCAGCGCTAATTGCTCCTGGGGAGAGCTGAGCTAAATTGTGGCTATAAATTGGCTGGTAACTCCATACAGAAGAAGAGATACCT
Organism: Pygoscelis adeliae; assembly: GCF_000699105.1. NCBI lineage: Eukaryota > Metazoa > Chordata > Aves > Sphenisciformes > Spheniscidae > Pygoscelis > Pygoscelis adeliae. The sequence goes on along the minus strand of NW_008824499.1, from coordinate 4,174,161 downwards.
TGGAATACCATTAAGGGCTGGACCTGAATCCTCAAAGGAACACAGTCTGGATATAGGAACGGAGTATTCCTTTCTCAGGAGGTTTTGTGTGATTTAACGTAACCCACTGTCACTGCCCTGGACAGGCAGCAATGTCATGGTGAAAGTGTGCAACAAAGAGGAGACTTCACCAAGGACTCAGGGTCATGGAGATCCCATTGAGAAACAGCACTGTGGGTCTTATGGCTCTAATAGACCTGATGGCCAAGACCTCCCTTTGCTGCTCTCAGCTAGTAGAGGCAGAAGCTGCCCACTTCTTCCAGAGCTTTGTAAATTGCTTTTCTTCATCTCTACCACCTGGAACCCCTCCATATACCTGCCTGGGCTTACTCCAGTCTCCTCCCAATGGCTTCACAAAAGGTCTAGAAGAAATATTTCATGCCAGGGCAGAAACACAAGCAGATGCTCTTTGTTTCTGTCTTTCTGAGACAATGACATGACAGAAATCCCAGCATCACTGAATTTAGGAAACCTCCTCATGGAAATGACAGTTGTTTCCTTGAAGTCATTGGGAGTTTTGCTCTCCTTACACACCTAGAAGCACATGGGGTATCTCATTATACCATCCGGTACCACTGAAAGCAGTATGGCCAAAATATTGTGCAGTGCAGTGCAGTGCAGACAGAAAATGAAACCTGAAACAGCCTAGCCTTATTGATGGATTACCTGACACTGGATTTCCCTGCTTCAGGGCACTTTAATCACAGTGCAGGTCTAATTAGAAGGAAGTGTGCTGTTTCTCATTTTCGCTATTGTTTCTGCTAGCAGGATTAGCTTTGTAGGTATGTTTCCCTGGCTTGTCTGATTATACAAGATGCAACAGCTAGCAGGTTGTTTTGAATATGCTTTTTTAGATATTGTTGAGCTTTCTCCTATATTGATTTTATATTCTAACTACTATCAAAAGTGGCGCATCTACACTACTCTACAATGCTAAACACTACTGCAGAGCAAAAGTGAACTTTTCTGTTAGCAAACAAACTGAACGAATTGATTTGCCTTCCCGTGTTTTGTCATTTTGGCCAGAAACGTCTTTTTTTATACAATGCAGATCAAAATTAATTCAGCTAAAAGTGCTTGCCAAATTAAAGAGAGCTTTTTATTATTTTTAGAACTTACTACTGTTAGATCTCTAATTACTCCTATTGATGCAGAAAAAGCACCCTTACTGAGGAAAGCATCTAAAATGTGTTTCATCATAATTTCTCCACTTCACCAAGATTCAGGTACGTTTCCAAAACTATGCAGGTGTTGCTAGACACTGTATAAACTTCACATGAAGAAGAGACACTCCTCGCCTAGAGACTCCCAGTCTGAACTACGTTAATACAGATCAGGCGTGCAACACAGCAGGTCAGCTATAGTAGCTTAAAGGCTGTGGGTTGTTCGCGAGGTTTTCTGTAGCACTGTTTGACAGTTAATCAGACCCTACTCTGTGGTGATTAAAGAAAAAAAAAGGTTAGATATGCAGTCACTGCACTCTTGTCTAACTTTATACTGCAAGTTGCTCTGTCACCCAGGAGGCAGCCAAGGGGAAAAGAAAACCATCCCCAAACAATGCATGAAGGCAGCTTGCATGGAATCTGGCCTTACTGGCCACAAATTAAATGGACTCTGCAGTAATGAAAATCTGACCTGCTCAACAACAAAAGGAAATTAATATTACAGCTGGTTACTATGGCTAACAATGTGTCCCAATACTTTTAGACATTTTCACCATGTTCACCAGATGGAGGCTTTGGAAATGGGTGATTTGTGAAGGAAAAGGATATTGGGTTTTATTATTTTTTAACTCCTTACCGTGACTGGCAGGGGTGTGTGTTACATTTCCTGACCTGGGGCTCGGGGCGATTCACTCGTTGGCAGTCACTGTCATTCACCAGTGTCATGGTCTTGTTAATAATTCGAGTACAGGACACAATGGTTTTCCGTTCACCTACAAGTCAAATAAAAAACAACTCTGAAAAGGAAACCAGTGGCTAAGAACAAAACCATGTCAACTTGTTAACCAAAACTCAAAAGCTAGGAGCTCCCTACTATCTCTACCAGATGTAGTCTACACAGACCTACCACCTCTGCAAGCAATCTTATCTCCCACTTCTCTCTTACCTTTGTACTGTTCTGTTTTTTTTCAGAAAAGTTACAAATCTTTCCCCAATAATTGTGAAATTGACTGCTTCACAGGAACAACACGTTGGGCTTTCTCTTTCTAGTGTTTAATGTGAAAACGATCTTGAAAACAATTTGCTTTCATTTCTGGTTCCTCCTCCACATGTAGCTGTGCCCTGTAATCACCTAGGACAGATGCTCCAGCTATGTAAGCTGAAGTCACACAACCATCCACCCCTCAGTGAGTGGTAATGACAGGACAGCTGCCTCTTGCTGCTCCCCATTCAGAAGGAGTCAGGTTGAAAAGGAGTGACTGGGGTTCAAGAGTGATAAACTGGGCTTGTTTGTATTTCACAAAGAGGTGAAATTAAGCCACCAAAATAAATTATTTCTCATCTTCTGGTCCTCCGGATATACTACTTTAAAAACCCTGCCAGCAGGAGACATCTCAGGAATAGTGAGCATTTCTCACATAAACCGTCTGTGCATCAGGAGTTCCACCGCAGCGGTGTGGCCCTCAGGGTTCAGCCTTCCGCTGTGTGACATCAGGAAAGCTGTGCCACAGGGCAGCATGAAAGTGACCAGAAGTGACAAGGAAAATGCCAACCCTGCACAATGTGACTTTGCTTTACTGCTAATTATTTTGGTTTCTCAGATCCTCTTCTTAACCCTGACTCTGGATCAAATTGAGTTTATTCACGATGTGCAGCAGATAATAAAAAATAACTCAAATTCTGTTAATAAAAGATTTGTAAAAGTCTGTATGGAAGGGAAAAGGCCCTTCCCAGCTTGGATAAGTAGTAAAAGCATCTGACAATCAAAATATAAGAGATCAATTGCCATCCAAGCTACTACTGGTGGGAGCCATGTTGCCAGGTACTGATTTGATTCAAATATGTGGCAGGCTTGCAACACAAATCAAAAGAGCCACAAACAAATTTCCTACTCATTCATGTGAAGGTTTAATGGCTCTAAGAAATTATTGGTTTAAAACATGAGTAAAAGTAAGTGTCCATTTTAAAACGAGTTCTGTTTACAGAAAAAAATAAATCCATGATTTCAGTACACTAAGGGCAGTGAGCCTTCAAATGTGAAGATGAGCGCTCTTTCTTTGTGTCATATAATATGATAAATAATTGGGTCTGCTGGTGAAGAGAGACTGGCCAGAATGCATGGAAATGATCCATTTTCCTCAGGGAAAAACCTACTCCTTCCAGCACTCAAAATTCAATGGACAGTGGATGACAAACCAGTTCTCTGATTCCACAGGCATCAATTCCCCCCAGGGTTTCAGCGAATCTGTCTCAGCACACAGTAGGGATCATCTGAAAAGTGTGATATGCAGTGTGCTCATGTACTCCCAGAAAGTCCACCCCACATCAAGAGCGTCTGATGCAATCTCCAGGAGTTGTCACAGCAGCACTGCCCCCGTTTCATCCCTGGGGAAGGAAGTGTCTTTCAGTGAACATGCCTGAACACCTGCGAAAACTCTGCTCCAAGAATGTGACGGAGGCTTGAGATATGGGGCTGCACACAGCGCCTTGAGCCATCCGTGGAGCACTAATCCAGGTGCAGTTCCAGCCTACGGTAACGAGCCGACAAAGCAGTGTCCCTGCCAAAATGCTGGGTGAAAATTAACTGTGGGGATGTGGATGATAGCTGGGAGAGCTGGTGAGAATGAGCTCTCATTTGAGTTCATTATGGCAACGTCCATTCCCATGGCCAGTTTCCTTCATGCTTTGGCAACACTGTCTTGTGCAGGCACTTCTCTAACGGCTGGTGTCTGCAAACACAGCACAGCAAGTCCCACCAAGCTTCCAAACGGCCTTACCTCCTCCACACTGCACACTGCACCCTTCCCATCCGCTGTGCGTCCAGATGTACAAAGAATCCTGTTGCTTTTCTGGCTCGCTTCTGTTTTCAGCAGTATAGTTTACAGGAATGGTGTACTCATAATGAATTCCATAATTCTGGTCATGAAATAACAGCACC